>NC_090185.1:21303472-21639722 GCF_024679245.1 Pseudorasbora parva | reverse complement strand
TGGCCCCCCTTGGCACTGACCCTGCAATGACATCCTCTCAGATTTGAGTAGGCGTTCATTAGTATGTAGAGCTGCAGATCTACAGTGAATCTCCTAGAAAAACTACTGTGAAATCCTGTTCTGGAGGTCTTTGATTAAGAATGCTGACTGCTCATGCCTCATACTGGGAGTTAACGGGTTGCTGGATGAGCTTGTTCAGACCAAAGCTTTGATCGTGGTGCTGTTTGATGGTCCCTTCCTATAACATCAGCATACAGTGATATAAATCTCAAGATTCAGCTAGAAACTATGGAGGAAGTACACCTCAGATGTTAGAAAAACTTAGAAGCATAATTTCCTTTATAATTTCTTGCAGATTTTTTCTTCCCCAATATTAGAGACGTTTTCCAAGTCTTACCTGTAAAATGGCACCTGCAAAATATACCGTCCAATCGAGCATCCAAGTGCAGCCAGGTGTGCACAGCCCATATGCAAATGAGCCTAGCATTGGGAGTGCGTGGAATAGGAGCAGCAACATCTGGAAGAGAAAGGAGATGATGGAACGAGTATTATTTCAGTATAAGTGTCAACACTACATGCCTTGCGTCTACACGCCAGTGCTTTGATGGCAAATTAATGCGGTCCAACTCAATCCCCAAGGGCACCAGCGCTGCCACGGCAATGCACTCCAGCTGAATACAGATCAGCCCGACTGCACTGAGTTTACACCATCATTCATACTTATTGAGGCTTTAAAACACAAACATGAAAGTATTAGCCACGATTAGACCCTAAACAGAGCCTGTTTGTGTTGCATAGCACGTGCTGACTTTCGTTGGAGTTACAACAACCTGTGAAAGTCATGGAATAAATACACTACAATCTCTTTTTTTTGTGCTTCATTTAAAGAACTTAAATCAAAAACGCTTTAAAATAAACAAATATTAAATATACATTAGATATAGTTTTATTTATAGGTCTTTTTTATACTTGTGTGTTTCTAAATGTAATACAATTAATAAAATGTTAATAAAATAAATCATTATAACTTAATATAAATATAAATAAAGCAGTTATTTATGCAACATGAACAATAAAGAAATAAAAACTTAAACAATAAGAAAGTGTATATTTATATTAATAAAATATAAGAGGAAAGTATATATATATATATATATATATATATATATATATATATTATATATATATAATATGACAATAAATTGCCTACTCTCTATTTTTTGTCTCTTGCTCCTGTTTCTTTTTTTGGCATTTTGAAGCAGCGCTTACAACCCGATTGTGATCCACAAGTGCAAAATGTGTAAAACTTGCAATGCATCCCCTGATCTTAAGATTTTGTTCAGGAGTGTATAATATATACATATAGAAATAGCCTATATATACCTATTTATACCAGCAGCCATATCACCCTGTAGCCCAAGACTGGTCTCCCACTGAAGCTAAGCAGGGCTGAGCCTGGTCAGAACCTGGATGGGAGACCAAATGGGAAAACCAGGTAGCTGCTGGTAGAGGTGTTAGTGAGGCCAGCAGGGGGTGCTCACCCTATGGTCTGTGTGGGTCCTAACACCCCAGTATAGTGATGGGGACACTATACTGACAAAGAGCACTGTCCTTCGGATGAGCCGTTAAACCGAGGTCCTGACTCTCTGTGGTCGTTAAAAATCCCAGGATGTCCTTCGGAAAAAGAGTAGGGGTGTAACCCCGGCATCCTGGCCAAATTTGCCCATTGGCCCCT
Source organism: Pseudorasbora parva (assembly GCF_024679245.1). Taxonomy (NCBI): domain Eukaryota; kingdom Metazoa; phylum Chordata; class Actinopteri; order Cypriniformes; family Gobionidae; genus Pseudorasbora; species Pseudorasbora parva. The sequence continues at coordinate 21,637,987 of NC_090185.1, read as the reverse complement.
GTCCATCACGGCCTCCTAATAATCCCCCTCTCCTGATTGGCTTCATCACTCTGTCTCCTCTCCACCAATCAGCTGGTGTGTGGTGAGCGTTCTGGCGCAATATGGCTGCCGTCGCATCATCCAGGTGGATGCTGCACATTGGTGGTGGTTGAGGAGATTCCCCCCTTCAATGTAAAGCGCTTTGAGTACCTTGAAAAGCGCTATATAAATCGAACGCATTATTATTATTATTACTATATAACAGTATTTAATTTATTGTAAATATTTTTTATATTAACAAATCACAAAGTATAAATTTGAATATCTGGAATCTGAAGGTGCAAAAAAAATCTGTAAAATAAGTGCCTAGCAGTGCATATTACTACTAATAGTACATTTTTGATATATTCATGGTAGGAAATGTACAAAATATCTTCATGGAAATAATCTTTACTTAATATCCTAATGATTTTTGGCAACAACAAAAAAAAGAGAAAAATCTATCATTTTGACCCATACAATGTATTGTTGGCTATTGCCACCAAACACAGCCGTGAGACTAATGACCGATTTGTGGTCCGCAGGGTCATTTTATTTATAAAGTAAGCATTTTCAGTTGTCTTTCTTTATGAGTTGAAATTTAAATCAAATCAATTTGAGTGCAAATAAGAAATTTACCCTGCCCAATACATATAAATATTCTCACCAACACTCTTTCATCCCTGAGCGCACAGGTATTATGCGATCGAAGCAGGCCTCTGTCCCTATGTACAAGTGTTGGTGTGCCTTCATTCCTTATCAAACACATTACAACGCGTGTCACACACTCTCTGACACGTCTCCTTGTTTGAGTTGATGGAGGGGCTCAGCCAGGACTCATGGGTGGGATTAGCTTATCAAGTTCTCACAGCACATCTCCCGCCTGATCGATGGGCCACCATTGTGCCTGGGCTCCAGCTAGAACAAGGACTTTTGATAACCTATTGACCAAGCTAAAACCCCAATCTAAACAAAAACATACCCTAGATACCTTTGTGGTCGGTTGAGACAGGAGGGATATTCTTGGACCACCTTATTGAGTGCTAATGATGAGTAATACTAATACCTGTCTAGAAGGTGCCGTACAGTCATTTAGAGGAGCTAATGCTATAAAGCTCAGGGTATTAAGAAGCAAAGTATGCTTGAGGGTTGCCATAAGCACATCTACCTGAATGTGATTTATTTCGGAATATAAATATGCGCTCACCATTACTTTGGGGAAGCCCACAGGATCCTTCAGATAAGGTTCATATTCTGCCACATATTGGTTGAGGATTTCCAACGGACAATCAAGAACTGCCTGTATGGATAAAGATACGAGTTTCTTTGTCCCAACAGATTTTGACTGAGTTGACTAAGCATATGGTGTCCACCAACTTACCAGACCTCTAAATACAGTGAATCCCATGGCAGCCACTAGATAAACCACAAAGAGCAGGTCCAGGGGGCGCCATATTAAGGCTTTTTTCTGCTCACGTTCAGCCTGACAGATACAAGCACCGTTGTTCAAATGTTACTACTTCTGTGAGGAAAATATTAACTAGTGAACAAGGTCAGCTGTGTCTGGTTCTTCACCTTGGATGCGCCCACAAGAGGCATATCCCTTGGCCTGGAGAACAGAGACACTGCTCCCCAAATTGGCACCAACAGAAAGGGCATGTTGAGCCAGAAGGCAGGGTGGATCTCTGAGCCATATTTACCTGCATTTAAAATGTATTTGAGAAGCATCTTACATTATGTTCAGTATATATGATCTTTTATTAACTTTGACTTACCAACTACGATTCCAGGTACAAACACAATCATGTTGGCGCACAGTGATCCAGCCCAAAACAGCCCCAATGTGCGATATTGTTGCCTGGGAGAATAGGACACACTAGTTTAGGTGTATTAACCTCCTTTTAAATATCACTGCTTATACTTTCATGTCATGTTTGTTCTGGTCACAACCTTATTTCTAATAGATCCAAACTTTGATAATGTTTTTAGTTGGTGTAAGCTAAAGTAGTCGTGTTAAATCAGTCATATTAAATAATTTTTACTTGAATAAAACATCTTAATTTAAATGTTACTACATAAAGCAACCTTTAAAAAAGAAATAGGAGAATAAACATTTGTTTATTGTACTGTCCGATGGAATGGATATTATATATTAAAAGAAATGTTTAACAATCATATTACAGTTTGTGTCCTGCAAAATAACTCATGGAACTCTGAATGGGCTGAACTTCCATATAAAGTACTATAATACAGAGTAGAACAACCTGTTCGAACCTGTTTGACATGCGGTGTACCAGCATTAGGTAGATGATGAAGTGCAATACACCATCCCAATAACACATCATGATAGCATAGGGTGTGCCGAGATAAGGCTCCCCCTGGAGAACCAGCAAAACCAGACAGGTTTAGACCGAGTAATCGATAACATCAACTTGGCTTTCTTCTCACAATACTGACCGTTTTCTGGTAGAACTCCATGAATCCAGAGGCGAAGCCATCGTATTCTAGAGCGCTTGTGAGGTCAATGACACACGTGAAGGAAAACACTGCAAAAACTGAACAAAAAAGTCATTATGTACATGCCAATACTTGCCTGTTCTTTTGTTAAAAGGTTTGTTCACCCACAAATTAAAATCTGTCATAAATTGCTTACCCTCATGTTGTTCGACACCCGTAAGACCTCAGTTCATGTTCAGAACACAAATGAAGATATTTTTGTTGAAATCCGATGGCTCAGAAAGGCCTTCATTGACACCAATGTCATTTCCTCTCTCAAGACCATAAAATGCACTAAAGACGTCGTTACAAAGCCCATCTCACTACAATTGTTCTATAATTGTTTTATGAAGTGACCAGAATGTTTTTGTGCACAAAAAACTAAATAACGACTTCTATAGGGATGGGCCGATTTCAAAACAAAGATTCGAACCGTTATGAATCAGCGTAACGATTCATGATTCTGATCGCCAGTGTCATGGGATTTCAGCAGTTTGGCGGTTTGACACGCGATCCGAATCATGAAACGATATGCTGATTCATAACCAACCCATCACTATACAAGTCGTTATTTAGTTTTTTTGCACACAAAAAACATTCTCGCCGCTTCATAGAATTATTGTAGAGCCACTGTAGTGAGATGGGCTTTGTAACGACGTCTTTAGTGCCTTTTATGGTCTTGAGAGAGGAAATGACATTGGTGTCAATGAAGGCCTTTCTGAGCCATCGGATTTCAACAAAAATATCCTCATTTATGTTCTGAAGATGAACGGAGGTCTTACGGGTGTCGAACAACATGAGGGTAAGTAATTAATGACAGAATTTTCCCTTTTGGGTGAAATAACCCTTTAAGTATTGCAATGTTTTGTTGCTTGCAATGTTTAGGAGCTGTACCATCAAGTAATACATTTAAAATTTCGCTCACACGCCAAGTGCAGATAGGTCATTTTGTAGGCCATCCAGCAGTTAGTATCGCACTGGTTCACAACAAAAGTTTATTATGCTTACACGTTTTGTCCATCAAGAGAATTATCATAAATTAACACACCTTTTATTCCTTTTGAAGTAGTAAAGCCAGAAGTATAGAAAATGAAGGTAGGCTATAAACGCACTACACCACAGTCCCACAAATTCAACGTCTCCATCACTAACCTTACAACAACTCTTCCAGTTTTTATTTAAAAACATTTTTCCAGAAAGTTTGAGTTAGTGTAAACCCTCCTGTCTGAAACGCCCACTCGAAGCAGGACTCGAACCCCTGTCGGCCGGCATGAGAGTGGGGCGCTCTAACAAGGAGGCTAAAGGCTACAATCTCTAACAATGGTCGCTAGAGCGTCTCTTGAGGTCAGAGGAGTGAGGTTTACTCACACAGCAACTACTAGCTGGCCTCCGTTAGAATAGTTTCTAAGAGCACATAATGAGGCTATAAAAGCAGACTGAGGTTACATGCTCGGTGTGATGCCGTTTAATGTCCTCAACAGCCTCTGCAGTCCCATTTAGCCACATGTTAGCAACCGCCTTTTTCAAGACACATAACAGCTTTAAAAAATCATGAGTGGGGTAATACTGATGTATTTTATGTTGTAGAATAAAATGTGAAAGTGTTTTGAGCTTGTGTTCACCACAAACCTTATTTTAGCCATTTAAACAAAATCCCATTTTTAAAAACAACTTGACTTCAGGATGATGAAACTGGAAGTGCTAAAATGCTAACACACTTCCACGTTTTGGCCTACAAATTGATGTCATACCTGCACCACTATTACGGCTCTTGAATACTCGATTCTGATTGGTCAGTTGCGGACAGCCCTCTGGAATACTCTATTCTGATTGGTACAAAGTGACATGAAAGCGAGCTGAAATCAAAGAAAGTGACAAACTGCTCTTACAATAAAAGAATTTTCAATCACTTTATTTTAATTGCGGGCTTTATAAGAAAATGTTTCTCTCTCCAGTGGGATTATGAGCTCGGCTTCATTGGCACTTTCCAAACGCTGAATTGAAATGTTTTCATCTTTAACTCTAAGCCTTCTGTGATGTGCCATAGAGGGAAAAAAGACTTCATTAATAAGATGGTGCAGCGCTCAACTGCCCTATCAAGAGTTTACTAGCCTACCTTTATTCTAGCTCTCTTTATTAAAAAGATTTCACTCGTACCGACTATTGATTTCTGGCAAGGTGGAAGAGGATAATGATATCTGCTAGTGGAGGTGTGAACAAGAAATTTATATTTGGAGCCAATTGTTGGGTTTTTTTCAGGTTTAAAGTACAGCTGTGCCAAAAGGGCACTTTGCGGAGACAGCGAATATCCCATGTGGCATTTCCTAAGCATCTGGGTGATAAATAATGAGTGGCAGGGGACATGAAGAAAGAAAATTCTTAAGCATGGAGGCAAAAATAATGACTGTAAATGTCGCCACTGAAAGCTCAGACTTTGGTTTTAAAGGAATAGTTCACCTAGACATGTAAATTTAGTCATCATTAACGTCACCCTCATATCGTTCCGAATCCGTATATTATAAAGCGGACCCCACCACAATTAGAACGATAACGACACTGAGAAACGTTATTTGAATTTTAGAGGTTGAACAATAAAACCAATGACAGCCAATCAGAATCCACCCTGCTTTAAAGAGCTTGAGTATTTAAAGAGCTGATGACAAAATTGCAGCGTATGCTTAGAATAAACAGAATGATATCTTCCTCTGGTGTGGACGCTGATAGTTATCGCTATAGTTATCCTTCTTGGTGTGAACGGGCCTTAAGAATGTTTTGATAATGTTCCCATTAAGCTATGAAAATGTTATTTCTGAATGTTTTTCGAAAAGTCCAGTTTTTTAAATGTTTTTAAAACTTGGTTGTGTGAATTTTAAGGGAACGTTTAATTTTATAATTTTGCAAACATTATAAGAAAGTTACTTTTATTTTAACAATCTGAGCGCATGGTCTGAAGCGAATGGCGCAGGTGCACTTAAGAGTGTGTCCGAATCCACTTTTGCTAGTTTAGTGACGGGAAAAAACGATTGTCGCATCAGGATCATGATTCAAAAGGGTTTTATCTAGTCTCTTAATGAGTGATAGGTGTGTTATGGGCATAACGTGCAATAAACCAACCAGGGTCTCATCTCCCATTCCCTTTAAAAGCCAGTTGCGCTTGCACCATAAGCGGATTTGCTATTTATATGGTGGAATAAAGACACCCTCAACATGATGAGTCAGTTTAAATATGTGTGTGTATTGCCACGATTGGTTAAATAAGTAGCCAATTTAATTGGTCAATTCTGATACATGCAGTGACAATCCCTTATGTATAGGCAATTTTATTTTTATGTGCACGATAATCTTTTACATTGTAATCCTTTTATTTGTAATATTTTGCATGTTTGTTTGCTGTTGCGCGTCCCTGTGTAATAAAAAGAGTGTACGAGTATTGAGCACCCACCTTTATTACTAACAAACCTTTTAAATAACACAAAAAATACTGCTTTTTCAGTTGCCTCAAAATAGCAACGTGCTAACAATGCGCCTGAACACACCTCATTTGGGCCTCGTCACACCCACGGGCGAACAGATGAGGGCAAGTGTATTTGCTATTTAAACAGCATGGGACTGGACGTAAAAATGATAACTGTTTTGGCCTGAAACTTGCAAAAAACACTCGCGTCGAGCCATTGCTCCGGGTGTATGATCGGGCCTTATGTGTGTTCACGGCATGTCATAAGTACTGTAATGATTCTAAACTCTAAAACACTTTAAACTTGCAATTACGACGTGTAAACTCCTAATTATTTGAGAGCTATGAATTGTGCCATGCAGCGCTGGGTAGAATACATGTAACCTGGATTACATAATCAGATTCCAAAAATAAGTACTAAGTGAGTACGTTTTAAAAACACTCGTAATCAGCCTACATTTACTTTTTCATTGTTTACATGATTACATATTATTCATAACATGGCAGAAAATCCTTCATAATTCATAGATTTTTTTTAAAAAATATTTTAAAATGAATTCAAGGTTGAAACTAATGCTGTTTTTAACAACAACAAAAAGTTTTTTTATATCAATATGGTACAAGATTATCCTATTCAAATCAATGTGAACAATGAGTTCGGTCAAAAGTAATCTAAAAGTAATCAAAAAAGTAGCCTGATATTACCGTAAATGTGTAATGTGGATTACATTACTAACTACAATTTTTGTCATGTATTTTGTCCAACTAAAACATTTTAGATTTTTTTTCCATGAACGATTTATAAAAGTGTTTGTTTTGAGAACATTATAAGACCAGATCGCTTTGAACAAACATTCACTTAATGTTACTGGAAGAACATGCCAGAAAGTTCAGACAATGGATGACTTCTATTTCTGTGGAACTCAAAAGAAGCTCTTTTCGGTGAAAGACAAAATTACAAAAAGCACAATACGTGTTTGAATAACAACATTTTCATGTTTAGGTTAACTTTTCCTTTAATAATCTTCTTTTCCGAGGGAAGCTTTCAGAAATATGGAATGTGTTGCTTATTGTGAAGGAAACCGAGGGTGTAAAAGTAAAGACAGGTGTGTTATTGTAACACAAATACTTTTCTTGTATCCAATTTCATGGTTGGATTGCCAGACTAGATATTGTCCACTGCCATTCTTCTAGCGTTCACCAGTATCTGACTGACAGCTTCGTAGATATGACTGCTCAAAGAGAAGTGTTGCATTGCCGTCTGCCGAGCACAGATACACAGTCTGATATTGACAGTCTCCCTCTCCGTCTTTCTCGGTTTCCTTTTTCTCCCCAAGCCCTTTTAATCCATAGGTGTCTTGGTTTGGTTTACCTGCATTACAGGTGCGATAGTGGAATTATCTTCTCTTTCATCACGGCAGGGGTGGAAAGACATGGTGTACCAGGACACATTGTCACCTCTCAGCCACTCTAACCCATGATAACACCGCTATCTTCTGTGCATTACATTGCACAATCTTACATTTTTTTCTATCTCCGTGAGGGGGATTGGCAATGCACAAAAGAGTGAGTGTTTATTGATTTGGGGATTTTTACAAACAAAACTCTCTTAAAGGGTTAGTTCACCCCCCCCCCCCCCCCCCCCAAAAAAAAAAAACAAATTCTGTCATTAATTACGTCGTTGGACACCTGTAAGACCTCCGTTCATCTTCGGAAGACAAATGAAGATATTTTTGCAAACAATTTTTTTGTTGAAAGGCCTTCTTTGACACCAATGTCATTTCCTCTCTCAAGGCCCATAAAAGGTACTAAAGACGTCGTTACAAAGACCATCTCACTACAGTGGCTACAATAATTTTATGAAGTGACAAGTCATTTTTTTGCGCAAAAAATGAAATAACGACTTATATAGTTATGGTCGATTTCAAAACAAAGCTTTGAAAGTTTATGAATCAGTAGCCTAGAAATCTAGATGAACCCTAGCGGCAGCAAATCTAATCTGCCGAGAGTGTCGTCTAGCAACTCTCAATACACGTCTGAGCTGTAAAAACTAAACTCTGGTCAGGCCAATCACATCGTGTATAGAGTCAGTGGGCGGGCTTAACATAATAACGGCAGAGTTGCGTGCTACTAGTAAACACAGAAACTGGCGAACAGCGGTCTTTCGATTCGGCTTTGGCCGCGACTCTGGAAGACTTAAGAAGGGAAGATGTGTTCAGAGTTTTGCCGACCGTATAAGGCAAAAGTTTAATCTGACAACTAGCTCTGCTTCACCTTCTTCGTTGCTCTGGTTGGTTGTAGCGCTATCCTATCGCGTGCAGAGGGAGTTTATCCCGCCCCCCGGATTGAGCCCTGTCAATGGTGAGTTTCCAGACCAAACATCTTGATGTGGGTCTGGCTTGTCAGGCTAATGATTCAGCGTAATGGTTCATGATTTGGATCTCGTGTCAAACCGCCAAACTGCTGAAATCCTGTGACTTTGGCGATCAGAATCATGAATCGATACGCTGATTCATAACAGTTTGAATATTTTGTTTTGAAATCGTCCCATCCCTATATAAGTCGTTATTTAGTTTTCTTGCGCACAAAAACTATTCTCGTCACTTCATAAAATTATTATAGAACAATTGTAGTGAGATGGGCTTTGTAACGACGTCTTTAGTGCCTTTTATGGTCTTGAGAGAGGAAATGACATTGGTGTCAATGAAGGCCTTTCTGAGCCATCGGATCTCAACAAAAATATCTTCATTTGTGTTCTGAAGATGAACGGAGGTCTTACAGGTGTCGAACGACATGAGGGTAAGTAATTAATGACAGAATTTTCTTTTTTGGGTGAACTAACCCTTTAAAACACACTTTTCGCACTTTACTTAATTTGTCCACAGCAAACAACGGTGGACATTTTTGGGGAAACGTGCCAGGCATTTAATGAATTGTGCATATACACACAGTTAAATAATATTTTAACAAACACTTTGAGTGGACACTTAATATTTAATTTTTTTACAATAAAATTGTTAAATATGATATTTACCTCAGATGTCTCCTTTTGAAAAAAACTGTATCCATGGTAACATTTACTACGATGAGTTAAAATTGCATTCAATGCAGTAACAAAACAAGTAATTCATCAGGATGTATGTGACCTTACTTCAACAGAAACAGGAAGGTGACTTGATTGTATTTCTGATCTTTTTTTCTTTCTTTTTTTTTGACGGTCAGAATAAAATATGGATATTTGGCATATTTCAAGAGTCAACCAATCAAATCAGAGCTCATACCATAGAACAAAGGATCTTTAGGAGGATTGTAGCGAGTAACAAGGTAGACCATGAGGAAAACTGCCACAAGAACAGCCACCCCGATTTCCAGAATAACCACTGGCCTGCAAGTACAGAACATTACAAACAATAGTTAACATGAAAGAAAATGTTACATTTTGTTACATTTGAAAATATGGACATGGTTAGACTTCTGCCTATCATATATGGACAGAGAAAGGTGTTTCCTTGTGACTAAAACATAATTTTTCGTCTTCTGTCCAAGCATACCGCGCCATCTTTAAAGAATAATCATGTGACTTTTAGGTACGCTAGGTGACCTGTAAATGTGAAAAAACTGTTTCCATTGCAGTTTTGTGAAATACATTCCTTTTTGGAATTGCCTGAAAAACCACCTCATGCAAGTGTAAAAACGTATTTCGCATTATCAGGGAGTTTTTGCTAAATTTGCCGTTTGTATTAGCCGTATTTTCAGTTTGCAGTTTCAAGATGCGCAATGGAAACACGGCTAACGAACTTGAATTAGTTTTCATGAGTTCTCGGAGGAGAAATATTAGCGTTTTCCCATCTGACAATGCGGTACACAGACAAGCATGTTGAAAGTATGTTTAACTTGTATTGTAACTAGTAGTAAAGAGGAAGAGATGATAGGTTCGTGCGCCTCATTAAGAGTGGCAAAACGGTATTCATCATTTGAATTTCGTAATAAAACATTCAAAATTTGAAGGCTGAGAGACTGAGACTTATGTTTCAAATAGAAAGTAACATACTCTGTCTTGTCTGTCAGCATTGTCCATATTCTGTGTGTTTCTATATTCTGTTTTTTTCATTGCGTGAGAATATGGGCGCGTGACATGAGAGTGTGCGGCACTCCTAGGTCATGCTTTTCGTCGCTGGAGGTAGCTGTGAACTTGAACATTTTAAAGTAGGCCTATTAATGTTATTTTAGAGTGGGGGAAACGCCCCTCTTAAGGACTGTTAAAATGTTAATGAAAGTGAAATGTGTCTAAAATAGTTGTCCTAGTTTGCAGTGACAATGACATAAATTATAAACCAAGTATGAAAAATATCCAGAGTTTTCATATTATTGGATTTTTTATTTATTTTATTAAATTTGTACCAAGGTGGGGTAAAGTGCCCCCACTCAGACAAAGCTATTTGCTTTATACAATTACACCAATATCAGAATACAAGCAGTTTTAGCTTTAAATTAAAAAGACAAGATAAAACAGCAGTAGATTCATATGAATACATTGATGAACCATGCTGAAAATCAGTAGACTGAGTAAACCCAGCCTCATCTGCCAGCGATTTAATTTAGTCTTGGAAACCTGTACATTAATTTCTACTGCTTCTGGTACACTTTTGCGGGACCCAATCACAGACTGGCTTATCCACCTGTTGCGCTATTGGCAGGTTTAACACGATGACGGATGGAGAAGATGATGAAGCCTCTTGTGGTCTGATTGTTTGAAGGACCATCCAGTTGCATACAGAGTCATTTGAATAATGCTCATTGATCACGCCTCTTGTGCAGTAGAAAATACACAGTAGACTCTCCAGACCAGTGGCGATTTCTTTAAGACTGCAAGGGTAGCTCGGCTTCCCTTATAATGTCACAAAATTAATGGTCAAATATGTACTATTGTATTAACATTTTATTGACTAAAAATGCGTTAGAAAACGTTCATCTCAAAGATAAGTTCTTTCAGAATTAGTTACATATAGCAGGTCGGCTGACTCGATTTCCTTCTCATACATTCCCGTAGCGTCACAGTGCATTTCTCTATTGAAGCCCAGCGTCCATTGACTTCAATGGGGCTGCTTTGAACGTTTTTTTTCAGCACTTCGAAACTAGACGGTCATTGGATAAACGCTGCTATTATTTCCCGCCCACGGACGCTCAGCGTCTCTGGGGGTGAATGGGGAGTGAGCTGGCCCAGACTCTGAGCTTCTTCGTGATGATTGGAGGGTCTGTCGAAAGACTGCATCTCCTTTTGACTGACAGCGATTCTGTACTATAAGGAATCACTGAAGCTATTCACGCTCAGTCCCATCGCGGATTTCTCAAGTTTTACAGAGTTTAATTTTTTTTTCATTCATTCATTCATTCATTCATTCATTCATTCATTCATTCATTCATTCATATAACGTTAGTAGGCTAGGCTAGCGTCGTGGGTGAAACTGCGCACGGTGGCAGACGGTGCTAATATTGTCGACCTGATTTTGGCAAAGCCATTTGAAAGTGTTCCTTACGAGGAAAAACTTAGAATTAAACAGCAGGGCAGATCAACACCTAAGATTGATTTAGTGCAAAAGTTAGGGAAAATAACAGGTCTTTTCAGCTCTCCTGGTATGACAAAGTTAGCTGGCTGACTGGAAGTGCTGTGACAAATAAAATGTACTGCTGGCCATGCCTCTTGATGAAACCATCTCACGGATGTGTTGTTTGGTCAAAGGTGGGGTTTGGAGATCTGTCTAACTTTGACAGGGCATATAAAAGACATGAAAAGAGCAATGAACATGTGAGTGCATGTGCAAGATTTTAAGTTGCATGGGCAGGGGCCAAGGCCATTTAAGCAGCCTAGCTCTGCTGGCCATTGAGAGGACACTGGTCAAGTCACTTGAAAAGACTCCTAGTTGGTACGACAGGGTCACAGACCATTTTCTTGAAAAGGAACGTAGGCAAAATTTACTTTTAAATAAATAGACAATTTTATGATGTAGGCCGAAAATGAGCTTCCCCTCTCTGACAGACTAGTAGCCGCCACTGCTCCAGACCAATTTTCAAACTTAAATGGAACTTGGTCTGGTGATAGCCAGACAAGAAATTCAGCATGTTTGCAAAAAAAAAAAAAGTTAGCTGATTCTATCTAGCTGGTGCTAACTTGAGGTCATAAAGTCCAGATATTTTTATTCAACCACCTAAATTCATTTGATGGAAAAACAAAGGATGTGATGTTCAGAACATCAAAACTACAGTAATTAAGTTGGGGCGGTTTACCCCAAGTGGCTTGTCTAGATTTTACCCCTCAGACTTGATTTGGAAATAAATTGTGATTCTGAAAATATAATTATATTTTCCTTAAATAACATGTTATCCTTAACTACAGGCTTTACTTTTCTCAATTCATATATAATAGATGTTCTGCAAAACAACAAGCTTTAAAACACCTTTTTTCTTACTATTAAAAATGAACGTGAAATCCGTTTTCTCTCAGGTACATCGACAGTGCAAGCTTCACAGAGAATACTTTACATCACTCTCGTCAAGTCCATAGCAACAACAAAAATGCATCTCGACTTTATCTAGAGGTTATTTTGGGAAAAACAGTAACCCAAGTGGGTTTCCCACACCCTACTATCATTATTAACAAGTATTAAAGATTTAATCAAGAATATACCCTTATATATCCTGAAGGACACCACCTTTGCATTCTTTAAAAAATTCATTTCTGATTAATTTTGCAACTACGTCTTGTCCCCAATTACCATCCACCACGTATTCGGCCATTCTCTTTCCTGTCTTCAGTAAGTGAGCAGAGATGAATGGTTTGGCAGCGAGAACTGCAATTATTCCAACACCCAGGGCACCAAATGAGATGGGGAGAGCATGTGATAGTCGTCCTGCCCTGCCTTACTGAGACACTTACCATTGTATGAGGAGCTATTCAGACAAAGAACATGTCTTATGCTTAACATGAGAGTCATTACAGCCTTTAACAGATACTGTGGTTGCTATTTATCATCATAAATTAATATATAGAATGGGCACTAATAGCACTGAATTTCCATGATCTTTACAGTTGTTTTTGATCATGATCATTGGATAATTTGACTGCGAATCAGTTCAGCTGAATCAAAAGAATGATTCAGCGAATCGGTATCACAAATGGGTTGACCTTCAGTATTGGAATAGCAGAAACTCCAAATTAAAATGTTGTGCATTCCAATCTTAGGCAGTGCTATTTTAGTTTAAAATTTAAATGAGCTGTTTTAGCCTGAGAGATGTGCACACAAATGTCTAAGTTTTCCAAGCATGGTGTATAATTTTCTTGGATTGTACTGCTTTTGAAACTCCTACATCATTTAAATGGGTGTAATGTTGTGAATTTAATATTCTATTTCTGTCAGGATATAATTAATCCAATAATAATCATTATTATTACTATAAAGCTATTGTTTTTTATCATTAAAGGTGCACTATGCAACTTTCCGTCCACTAGAGGGCGCCTATTCTAAACAAAGGCTTAGTTTGATGACGCCAAGTTTGGACATGTGTGCTGCGTCCCAATTCGCCTACTTATACTACGTCCTAAAAGTATGTACTCTTTTTGTGAAGAAAAAGTATATACTTTTGAGTGTGTAGCAGAAAAGTATGCAAGCTTCGGGACATACTACTTCGCCATCTTTAACAGACTCTGTCGCTTAGTTACGTGCATCCCGTCACCGTTTATCTGCCCTGTCAATCATCGTCAGATTCATCACAGTCAGATTCAAATCCTCCACATTCAGTTTAATCTCCTACCCTATCTGAGAGAAATGTAGCCGCTCGTTGATCTGCCATTTGTGGGTCTTTAATGCAGAGACTCTCTTCATGTATTTACAGTTTAAATATAATGATGCATTTAAAAGTTAATGGCCAAACGTGTCATTACAAAAGTTCTCAATGCTGCTGCATGTGAAATATAATGTGACAACACTGAATAAATATATTTTTGTCAGGTTAAATATTGATAGTTGGTCACTCAAACCCCTTTACCTAAACTTCTCTACTTAACCGTCGAACTCGCACATCCGCCATGTTTGTAGTTTTTAACGCTTTTTATCCGCGTTTGTAGTTCTAATCGAATCCTCGTCCAACTCGCAATGGGTTGTGGGCAATATCAGCCGTTAGAGTGCCCATCGATCCATACTGTGAATTCGGACCGGAAATAGTAAACCATCCGGGAATCTTTGGAATACTCTTTTCAACATACTACGATTTGGGACATACTAATTCTATTTTCGAATACTATTTAGGATGGATAGTATGCGAATTGGGACGCAGGGGTGGTCTTCACCTCACAGCCGGTGGAAAACAGGACTCGGGCAGAAATCATGTTCATGGATGCGGTTATTAACGTTACTGTAGTGTAAAGCAGAGCAGGACTGAGTGTTGTGGGGCTGAGCACGGCAGCTGGAGCGATTGTTACACAAACACCCGCCTCGCGAACACCGGGACTTTTATTATGACGGGACGGGACACAGTCGCCTGGTGCGCTCTTCCGCTCTTCCAGTCATGATTATAAGGTAAAGCAGCTCTGTTTATCATATTAGATATATTTAAGTGTGTTTAAAATGATGTTATGACGTTACTTTGTGTGTTCGCTCGGCGCTGCTGTGACATGTTCACACTGCTAAGAGTAAAGCGCTTCTGCCAAATAAAACCGATGGAAATGCAGATATGACGCGATTGACAGGCGACTCGCTCAAACGCTATGCTGACACGTCCCGGGTCCTTGGTTAAAATAGCTATTTTCTCACAATTTACAAATAGTTGGAAACATTAGGGATATTGTAAGTACTCAACTGAACAAAATATATAACACTAGCCTAGTAGTTTTTGGATATTTTACTGCAAAAATACTACATAGTGCACCTTTAAAGGCAGCTTAAGTCTAATGAATCAGTTACTATTACATATACTTTCATTGCCCTCAAGTAGAAGAAATAAGACACATTTGAGATCTGGTAATAATCTTCAATTATCAGTATGTATCTGTATACATACTGAATACATATGTATACATTATTTACATGTATCTATAAATAAATTCTGTCACCAGTCTACTAATATTTCTTATAGTATAATGTTCTCCATTGTACAAGATCTAAATATGATGTACAGGCTGCTATAAAATATGACATTTGGTGAAATGCGTTTAATGTAAAGTTGTTATTCTTAAAATGATTAGCACTATGTGCCTTGCAAATTACAAGAATACTCACTCTTGAAATGCTGGAACATTGTTCATAGTGTAAAGGACACCAAGAGCCGTCAGGGAAAACAGAAAAACGCATATCTCCTGTGCCATGACGTCTGCTTTGAAATCTGTTATTCAGTTGTAATCAATTATTCACTCCAAGGGTCCGCAGTGGAGGATCTACAAGTTGTTAGTCAGACATGTTAAAAATATTAGCATTCAATTCTATATCAGAATTTTCACTTGAAAGTCTATGGGGACTTTGCAAGTCAATAAATATTTTGCTGGTCTCTTGTGTTATAGTCTAAAATAACCATCTACTTACCAAGGACACCCGCTCCAAAAAATTGTGCATAACCCAATTTACAGTGGCCCTATGTGGGAATAATAATGTCGGAGAATAATCGAGCCAAACAAAGGCGCTTTTGGGAAAGTATGCATAATTTGATTTTGTCATACATTTACATAACCGTGTTTACTTTTGGTCTAATTTGTCAAATGCTTGTGTGCCAAAAAAGGAAAGCTCTGCCAAAGCCGTGGCAGCCAAAGAGGCTTTTGTGTCGTTGTGGAAGCTAAAGAATGTAGGCCTACTTGTGAACTAGACTAAGGAGATTTCTAAAATTATTTGATAGATAAAAACATGTTATAGAGGTACTCAATTATTTTGAGACCTATAATTCTTACAAGAAGAATTTGTGGAGTTGAATATCATCTATGTAGTACAATATATGGCCATTTATTGTTTTAGGCAGAGCCGGATTAAATAAATGGACTACACTAGGCAAGGCTGCATTTTTTGGGCCCCCCTCCATCGATGTTATTTATTAATTGAAATCTGAAACTTACCAAAGTTACTAATAAAAGTTAATTCACATTTTACATAGCCCAGTCTTTGGTTACAAATTGGTTATGTTGTATATTAAACAGTCTATCAGACTTTTTTGATTTTCATTATTTATACGTCATTACACAGCTCTATTAAATGCTATTAAATTATTCCTCATCCATTGGGAGTGTCATTGTTAAGGCAGTAGTACCAGTAAATAACCAATAGGTGTCCGTAAACTATGTAAACAGAGCAAATAAGTTTATTTGCTCTGTTTACATTTAGTCAACATTTAATTAAGATTTTCTGCAAAATAGCTTACAACATTTATAAATGTTGTAATTAAGAACAAGAAGGCAAACATGACCCCTTCACATTCATCAAGACCATTTAGAAAGTGTCTAACAACAGTGGTGTAAAGTAGCCTAACAAATTCAAATACTCTCGTTACTGTAATTGAGTAGTCTCAGGAATTGTACTTTTTTAAGTAGTTTAAAAACAGTGTACTTTTACTTGAGTAAATTTAAAGTGATGTATCGGTACTTTTACTGCGCTATTTTCTCTAAACCTGCCATCGCTGACGCTATATTATTTTTATTTATTTTCCTCTCAACGTGATTGGCTAAGATCAATAATCAGTCCTGTGTCTCCATGCGTCATGCCGTGACTCTCGTCAAATAACAGCGACCAGTGTGAGAGTGAGAGGCACGCGCTTTATGAAAGGGCTGGCTACTGTATGATGACTGAAATCGTCAAATTGCCTTAAACAATTACAAAAAATTGACCGCAGAATATTAAATTTTCTAATACACACACACGGTCCGTATTCTGTTATCCCTGCACAAGCTCGCGGTGCCATCTTCTGGAAACTTTTCACTTCAGCTCGATTGTTTGCCAGGCTTCAAAGTGTATTAGGTAACTTAATAACCGATCATCACTAGATTTTTGTCCGATTTCATTTAACATATAAACATTAATAAAGCATTAGATTTATAGGCTATTTAAATCAGTTTTTTTTTAAATTGCAAGCAAAAATAATCCGTGGGGAAAATTGTGAGTTAGCCTACTCTATTCGGATTTCTTAAGTGTATTCTTTTCACAGAAAAAAAACATATATTCAAATTAAAGCAGTACAATGTGTCTTGAAAATAAAGAACTCAAGAATTGTTAATGTACAACCTTTTTTATTATTGATATTAACCGCAAGAAAACCTCTACAGAATGGTTGTCATAAATGTTAACAGATTATTGGTTGCTTTCTCAAATGGCTGTATTTTAGTGCTAGCAGTAAAACAAAAATATATAGTCAAAAAAATAATAAAATGGGCTATGTTGGTGATCTTAGGTTTTTTTTTTTTTTTTTTTTTTTTTTTTTTTTTTGTTCTTATTTAGAATCATCCATAAAAGAGTAAGCTACATTTTTAATTAGCAGGGTACGGTGGAATAAGATTCATAGTATACTCACTACTCTTTAGTCCTAAATACTACTCAAAGTAGGAGTAAAAAGTAGCTGTTTTAAAAGTACTAAAGAGTAGTGAGTATACTATGAATCTTATTCCACCGTATAGGCTGTTGGTGATCTTAGGTTTTTTTTTTTTTTTTTTTTTTTTTTGTTCTTATTTAGAATCATCCATAAAAGAGTAAGCTACATTTTTAATTAGCAGGGTAGTCTATACGGTGGAATAAGATTCATAGTATACTCACTACTCTTTAGTACTTTTAAAACAGCTACTTTTTACTCCTACTTTGAGTAGTATTTAGGACAGGTACTTTTGCTCTACTTGAACTATATTTTTTTGACAAGTAACAGTTGCTATTTACTTGAGTGCTTTTTCAGTACTCTTTCCACCACTGTCTAACAATAAATAATAATAAAAATAAGGATTTAAACTATGGAAAACTAAAGGTATTCAGACTATTAAAGACTTGTATATGGATGAAATACTTCTTACATTTCAAGAATTGTGTGATAAACACCAGATTCCCTCAAAACATTTTTTTTTAATATTCACAGCTTAAAAGTTGTATGTCTTCCAAGTCTACAGATATTATGTACATTCCCAAACTGTGATTAATTGAGGAAATAATTGGAAAAAAGAGGTGAAAAGGGCCAATTGTCAAAATATTGTAATTGTATAATGTCTAACTCTAAAGAGTATGCTGTAGACAAATTAAATGCATGACGGAAAGACATTCAAGAAGAAATATAGGAATTTGAATGGACTAAAGCATGTTTAAAGGCGTAAAAACAAATCATAAACACACACAATAATGTTAAATTATTACAGTATAAATGTTTGACGAGGGTTTATATAACACCTGAAAAACTCAATCATATGTCTAGCAATTTTCCTGATATGTATAGGCTACAAAGTGCCAAAATTATAAAAGAACTCTAATGATATACACTTCTGATATACATAAGTTCTGGAAGGATGTCATAAACTGTTTGTCAGAACGGTTCAATCTTAAAATACCACATTGTGCCAAATTTTGTGAACTGGGAATTTTTTCCGCCACAGCGTCTTCAGGCCGTGTCTCTGGGCCTGGCTCGGCCTCTGGCTCTGCTGACTCGAGCAGGTTCACAGCTGCCCGACAGAAACTTCTGTAAAGCCCCCCGCTGTCTTTTCTTTTGTTCGTCTTCATTTTTTTTCTTTTTACGTTTTTTTCTTTTTACGTTTTTCCTTTTTTTACAGTCTATGGTTTTGCCGCACCCGAAAGCATCTTGAAGCCTACTCAAAACACACCTGCCTGCTAGCTTTGTTGTCCCGCTCTGACGGCCGCTGAGATCTCCTCGGACTTAACTGGCTGGCGTTAATGTGACGTAATGTAACAGGATATGGTTAAGATAAACATTGTCACTATTTTTAGTTAATTAATTAATATTGAAATAAATTGTAGATAGGACATTTGTACATTTTATTTTATTTTCATTTTTTGTATTTTTTGTCCTTCTGTCTGGGCCCCATCCCGCCAATCGGGCCCTAGGCACATGCCTAGTTTGCCTTTGCGTTAATCCGGCCATATACCTGTTCACGTGGCAGCAACTCAATACATTTAGAAAAGGACAAGGTCAAGACAATCTGCTAAATGTCAACATGAGCATCAGAATGGGGAAGAAAGTTTCAACATGGTTGTTGGTGCCAGACGGGCTGGTCTAATTATTTCAGAAACTGCTGATCTACTGGGATTTTCATGCACATCCATCTCTAGAGCTTACAGAGAGTGCATGGGCCGAAAAAGAGAAAATATGCAGTTTTGTGAGCGAAAATGCCTTGATGTCAGAGGTCAGATGAGAACGACCAGACTGGTTTCATCTGATAGAAAGGCTACAGTAACTCTAATAACCACTTGGTTACAACCAAGATCTGCAGAAGAGCATCTCTGGACAGTACCTTAAAGCAGATGGACTACAGCAGCAGAAGACACCAGTGTCACTCCTGTCAGCTAATAACAGGAAACTGAGGCTACAATTCATTAAAACTCGACAAAAGTAAATTGGAGAAACATGCCTGGTCTGAGGAGTCTCGATTTCTGCTGCAACATTCAGATGGTAGGGTCAGAATTTGACGTGAACAACTGGAAACCATTGATCCATCCTGCATTGTATTAATGGCTCAGGCTGCTGCAGGTGTAATGGTACCAAATGAGAATCATTTAAACACCACAGCCCACCTGAGCAGTGCCGCCGCTCCCAACACGCGCTGCGTGTAAGGCACCAAGTGCTAAGGGGGGCACCACGAGAATTTTCTCTCAGCACTATGGGCCTATACTCAACATGGAAGCCTAGAACCATTGTTTTTCCACATATAGTGTGACTGGGGAAAATATAATTTTGTAATATGAAAATAAGCACTTGGGCTTTATATTTAGGGAAATATATTAAAAATATACATCACAGACATGAGGTGTACCCGCAATTATAGAATGAGCCTACTGAAATGACCTTTATATTGCAAAACAAAACTGTGGAGATAAGTATACAGATAACCACTGATACATCATATATCCACCAGGGTGCACTATAACCAAAGAGATGGCCAAACATTTACAGTATATCTCTGCATATAATACGTGATAAGATTTTTTTTTTTCCTTTTAGAGAAAAACTAGACTAGACATTATTTAAGAAAAACCTACCACTTTTGTCACAGTAATTCAGGTCAAGGGTGTTTTTATAAGCTGGACCCATTTGTCACATGTTTGTGTCAGATTTTATTTAACTCATTAATTAAAGTTCATAGGTTTATGTCAGTTTTTACATTGTTTCCATTTCATAGATTGTTTTGTTCTCCATGATACATTTTAAAGAATTAAATATCCTAAAATGTAATTTTTGTTTAATTTTTTTTTGTTTTTATTGCTGAAGAAAGAGCTTTCTTCTCCTGCGTCTTATTCTTCTTCAATCCAGAATGGAAGTATGGCTGAAAGATTTGGGCTGCACCCTCTACTGTACAGGTGTACATTTGCATTTCCTTCAGCCAGAGACTTATTAATTAAAATTTGGTGTGAAAAGACCAAAATCACCCCTATTTGAGGGTGCAGTCATTTGTAGTGGTGTCCGAAACCATAATGGATATTACTGAGTGCACATTGCACCTTAGTAATGAGAGTACACCCGATGTACACAGAGACTATCCGAATTCACTCACTTGTTTTAACTCCTTCAAGTGAACTGTAGCCTAGAGGTCTAAAGTAGGGAATAGTGAATGAGGGTTATTCAGCCAATAACTTTATATACGCTGCACTTTCAGATGTAAAACTTTGCTGGATGTTTTCATTCACTTAGAACTATGTTATAGACTGTGTAAACACAGCCTGATCTGCCGGTGATTTAATTTCTTCCTGACTCTGTCTTAAAACCTGTACATTCATTTCTACTGCGTCAGTTACTCTTTTGCGGGAACCAATCACAGACTGGCTTATGCAGCTGGCGTGCTATTGGTGGGTTTAACACGATGACGGCTAGAGAATTGATGGGTCGTTGTCTGTTGATCACTCCTCTTGTGGTCTGATTGGTTGAAGGACTATCCAATTGCATACAGAGTTATTTGAATAATGCTTGTTTATCACACCTCTTGTGCAGTAGAAAATACAGAGCAGTGGTTTTTTATTACTTGGTAGCCTAGAAATCTAGACGCACCCTAGCGGCACCAAATCTAATCTGCGGCGAGTGTCGTCTAGCAACTCTCAATACCTTCTGAGCTGTAAAAACCAAACTCTGGTCAGGCCAATCACATCGTGTATAGAGTCAGTGGGCGGGGCTTAACATAATGACGACCGAGTTGCGCTTACGTGCTTCTAGTAAACAGAGAAACTGGCGAACGGCGGTCTTTCGAATCAGCTTTGACCACGACTCTGAAAGATTTGGAGTTAAGCTTTTCTCTGAGAAAAGAACAAAGAATGGCACTGAAGTCATTCTTAAAAAGGAAGATGTGTTCAAAGTTTTGCAGACCGGATACGGCGAATGTTTAATCTGACAACTAGCTCCGCTTCACGTTGCTCTGATTGGTTGTAGCGCTATCCTATTGCGTGCAGAGGGAGTTTGAAAGACAACAGTTTATCCCGCCCACAAAAAAAAAAGCCAAACAGTTTTGTCCCTTGCACTACCAGTACATTTTTATGAGTACATTCCAAACAATACTTCCTTTTCAGTTAACTTATTGTGTAAATGTGGCCCGGGGCAATCACAGCAAGGGGTGACTGCCAACACACAAAATATATTCATCTACACTTATGAAGCATTATGCACAGAATGGTTCTTTCTTTGTCTATGAAAAAGAGGTGTGATTATATCATGTTATGAGACTTGTAAAGTCAGATTAATTTAGGACAATTCAGACAGATAGTATCAGTCATTTAAATGACTGTCCCAATTTATCTGATTCGTAGATATACGTATCAAAATTCAGTGCTGTCTCCGCTTAGAAGAAAAAAAAACGTATTTCCCTTTAAATAAAAAAGGCACCACCAATGATGATACTGAAAGTAATGTGACACAATCCCCCACAGCGCTTAAGCTAGTACCAGACTAAAATGCATGTTTGAGCTGAAAGCAACTTGTCTTGCACTGACATATCTCAAAATGTGTCAGTGTCATTGTTTTGTTTCAAGATGCACACCAGTAATATTTTTTTCTAAGGCACATTTATAAAAGCTTAGTAAATGTCCTAATTGAACTAAGTCCCAATCCTGGTTTAATCTAAATTAATAGCAGTCCCCAGTAAACCCTAGTCAGTAAAATCAGGGGCCAGTTGCATAAACTAGCCACTATGTTAAGACTATGTCTTAAGAAGTTTGACCAACTTAGATAAGAGGTAATCAGTCTTACTTTTCCAGTTCAAATTAGACCAATCTAACTTTCTATTTAATTGACTTAAAAAGTTAATGAGTAATACCTCTGCCAGAAAACGCACGTAAAAAAAACGTAAAAACACTAACAACAAAACGAATAGGCTACCAATAATAATAATGAACAAGTATCAGAAAGTTAGTTTTTTAAATAAAAGACATAAATATTTATGAATAGATATGTAGAAGTTCAAATGTTCTATAGACTACATTGAACTTTAATATGCCTACTCACTGCCTAAAAGTAGCCGAAATAGTTGTTATATTTTATATACTTTTTTTAATACAAAAGATCCACATCCACCGATAAGAGTATAGAAAAAGTCTTGTCTTTAAATTTGTCATTCACGGGCTTTGCCTGCACTTTGATTGATCTGAACAATCACAATCTGCAGAATCCGACATTTTTGTCCGACAAAGCAGTCAAGAGAGTTCGTAGAGTAACGTCAGTGGACTTGAACTTGAAAAACAGTGTGTACTGACGTCTTTCCGAGTATGAAACAACATTATAAATAAAACTATAAATAAACTAGAAGGAAGAGTCGATCGGTTCACAATTACAATTTTAGGGTTGAGACATTGTTTCATACTAAAAGTAACCTTTTCTGTCCCATCTGTCAGTGCCTTGTCACTATTATCTTTGCTATGCAATGTATTTCTCAATGCATGAGAACGTGTGTGTGGTGTGAGAGCACGGCTTGTCGGACATAGCAACAGTAACTAAAGGGGGCTGGTCTTTGAGTAGGCCTACTGAAATGGTGAATCAGTTATAATATATACCCATTGTCTTCAGCCATAAATGATGGAAAATAGGAATTACAGTTGTTACAATGCCATTGGCTTAGTGTGTGAATTTAATCAGTGCAGTGACAGCAAATCAAAATCATCTGCTATATAACAGCAGTAGGGCCTAATGTGTGTTGGCATTGACAAATAAATAAAAACACAGTTTATGTTTGTTTTGTTTTTTTATTATACATGCATTTATGTAAGGCATGTACTTGAAATGACACAAAATTTTGTGAATATCTTACATAAATAATCTATTTGGTCTGTGATGCCTGGATTCGACTGCTTGTCCTTTACTTCAGTTGCCATGCGCTGCTTTTTTGGGGGGGTTGACTGGTCCACACCTGCATTCCCCTGTTGAAGGAACAGACATAATCCAGATTTAATGATTAATTCTTATTTTAAGGACCACTTAAAATACAGGGGTCTGTTTTTTTTTTTAAATTATGTGATTAAAGTGTTTAATTTCTAAACCTAAGTAAAACTGAGAGATATGAGAGTCTAACCAATGCTCTTTTCAGGGTCAGCTGGGTCCTGGGTTGAATGCTGCTCAGAGTCCTCTTTTTCAGAGTCCTCTTTTTCTTCATCTGTGGAGCTTGATAGTCCTGAAATTCCACACATAATGTTAGTTGAGTTGCCTGTTGAGGGAGCAGATACATGTATAATCGTACGATACTGGGCAGGTTTGTTCTTTTAAATCTAAAGCTGTATCTTCTTGAAAAAGTAAAGGATTTTAAATAGAGGACCTAGTAAACACAGTAGCATAGTTGAAGTTACTTTTTAAAATAAATCTTAAAATAAGTAAATACAAGAGACAGAAGGAACTTACAGGAGCTCCTGTGTTCCAAATGGGTGCTCCCTGGGGAGACCTAGGTGTTTGCTGTGGGGAACACGGTGAAACAATTGTTCTCTGTGGGGCCTCGGCAGGAACAGACACTTCATTTTGGATATTTTCTTGCTTTTGATCCTGCTCCAACATTACCCTCCACTTCTCCCTCAGCTGCCTAGGGATTCTGAGGCTGGAGGCAGGCGCAAGTTCTGGGGCATTTTGTAGACGCTGCCTTAGCAGCTCTTTGTTTCGCAGCTCAGGGTCTGCGACATGTGTCCACTCGGAGCTTGTGTTAATAACTGATGTGATACAGACAGGCTCTAACATCAGGGAAGGGGCTAGAGGCTTCTGTTGCAGCAGCTCCTGTTTAGGTCTGTCTACAAACTTGCCTGGCATGGGAGCCAAAGGTGCCCTTAGAGGCTTGTTGGGCATAGGCGTTTTAAAAGAGGTCTTTTTTAGATCCTCGGTTATATGCTCAGAGATCCTGAGTTGTCCACTTTGCTGGGACCAGATGGGAACAGGTGCTCCCTGTGGCTTTTTTGGTCTTGACTTTCTCTGCTGCTCTGTGGTCTTTAGTGTGTCATCTGAGAAGCCTGAGGGGACCTTCTTAGATGCATCACCCAGGGATGAGGTGAGGCCCTCCTGTTTGGATCTGGCTGGGACAGGTGCTTCCTGTGTAGATCTGGCTGGCACAGCTGCTCCCTGGTTGGACCTGGTTGGCACATGTGCTTCCTTCAGCTCAGATCTTAATGCTTCAGGGATCTTTGGTTTTGGCCTGAACTCTACAATCTGTTCTGGAATGGGTGCTGTATGCGGGGAGCATGCAAGCACCTTTGAGACAGGTGCCCTCTGCAGAGACTTGGCAGGCTTGGCCGTTTCTAAAGAGGCCTCTTTCAAATGATTAATTAGGTACTCAGGGATTCTGAGTTTCCCTCTTTGTTGGGACCTCATGGGCACTTGTGGCTCCTGGCGGGACCCAGCAGGCACAGGTGCTCCCTGTGGCTTTTTCGAAGTCCACTTTCTCATCTGATCTGCGGTACTGAAACCTGAGTACTGGACTTTCTCAGATGAACCAGTGAAGGCAGAGGATGAAGTGAGGCCCTCCTTCTCAGAACTGGCGGCCACAGATCCTCCCTGTGTGGCTCTGGTGGGCACAGGTGCTCCCTGTGTGGACCTGGCGGCCACAGATCCTCCCTGTGTGGACCTGGCGGGCATAGATCCTCCCTGTGTGGCCCTGGCGGGCATAGATCCTCCCTGTGTGGCCCTGGCGCGCACAGGTGCTCCCTGTGTTCCCCAACACTTGCCTGAAAGGAGGTCCCAATTCTCCTCAGGAATAGGATCTGAAATCTCCATAATTGCCCACCAACGCCCTGCAGCAAGGGCCGCCGTGAGCTCATCTGAGTATTCAGATGTCTGCTCTGTCTCAAAAATTGTGGGCATAGTTGACATGTTGATGATGTTGGAGAAAAATGATCTAGACATGAAAAATACTTTAAATAACTGTGAAAAACTATGAAAGAAAGAGAAAAGGAAGCGATGAGTTGAGTAAACATACAGTATACAGTATCTGATATCAGTTGGTCAAAGAAGTATAAATTATCAACATTTACAAAAACTGGGTTAATCATTATTGGTTTGCATATCAGCCTCCTTTTTCACACAAACCGCCACTGTGTAGCATTTATTTATCTAAATGTACAGTAAATCGAGACAATAACAACCAAGTTTAAGCAGATTGTTCTCTGAGGTAAATTAAAACTAGTTTAAAAAGCATAGCATACTCACACACTCGCCGACTCGCTACAAAAAGCATAAGCCGTTGCACTCAACATTATACTCACCGAACGTTCTAAGGACTCATGAGATGATCTGTGACGTTACAGTCGAACTCGAGAGTTTATCAGTGAGGCCGGTTATTTAGATTTAAACTGAACTTGCAATACAAATACAAAGAGTAAGCTTTTTTTTTTTTTTTTAATTCATGATTATCCATACTTGTGCTGTTTATTATTATGTTTAGCATTTGCAGCTGGTGCATAAACGGGAGAACTGCGGGTGTGGGCATACGTTTATTAAGCAGACCACTCAACAAACTCACTCATCAAATATTACAATAAAAGCACATTTCTGAAACAATATAATTCTCAAAAATATATATGTTCTATTTATCTAAAACAATATTAGCAACATATCAGACGAGGAACATGCTTTCCCAAACATCAAGATTGCTTTAATAGTCTACAAATAAAAAAGAAGACGTTATTATTAGGCTAAAATTCTTTTTTGACATCCTGCCATTTTGCTCTATATCGCCAACAATTAGTTCCCAAATAAGTATCTTTAAGAACAGAAGCACATATAGGACTGTCACGTGCGTGTGTGTGTGTGTGTGTGTGTGTGTGGCTACCCGTTACAGACGCAACAACATAAAAATAAATGTTTATAGATAATATACACATAACTGTTGAATAAATGTTAACTTAAATGATGAACACAATAAAAAGTAAAATAAAAAAGTGCCAGAGTTGAATTTTTTTTTAAAGTGCTAGGCTACTCTAATAGCGTATTAATAATAGGCTATTATGCTAAATTAACTGCTAAAGTGTTTTAAGATAACGTTAACATTTATACAAAACACTAAAGTGTTGTATGCCTATTTATAAAATAAAAAATAATAACTGATTTTGATGGTTGGGTATAGGCCTACTTTAAGTTGTTTAGGCCTACATTTATATGCATTTGATCGATTATTTATTTACATGCATGGTTGCTTGACATGATTTCGTTTTCTCAACTTTCTTTTTTCGTGCAGAGTCCCTTCACAATCCCTGAATCATTTCACGCTGCAACGAGCGCTTCGTCTTTGATTGGCCATTGCATTGGTTGTTGGGCCGGTTGTTGCATTGGTTGTTGTCCAAATATAGCTCTGGAGCGTACCGCCACCTCTCCGTGCGCCCAGAACGTGACTTTAGCGTACCGGTACGCTCATTTGCACATCTTCCAGAGCGCCCTTCACAATGCACGTTTCCTAATTCGTCCCACCGAGAATAACCGTTCGCGGAAGGCTTTAAGACCTTTCTATGTGCACGCTAACGTCGAATCCCTTTAAGTGTTCACATTTAGATTTTCGGCACATCATTTTGGGCGGATGCAAACAACGTGATTTTTGTTCGTGAGTCCAACATTCAGCCATGCAAAAAAAAAAGCATGCACTCTCCCTGATGGAAGACGTGATCAAAAAGGGAAGTCGTCTTTCACTATAATTGTAAGTTAATGCAGTATTTTAAATATTTAAGTAACTTGTCGTATTCATAAACTCATTAGGCTATTCAAACACAAAATAACTAATAAAGTCTCAAGCAGCAAAACCAATCCTCTAAGTTCTCTTTAATACAAAAATATGCATTTTCATTTATTCATATATGGTTGAAACAACATTTAGGTCAACATTTTAAGTGCCATTGTTTTATAAATTGTTTTATTGGCTGACATTTCAAAGTCCAGTTATTATGCTTTCAAATTTTATGCCATCTATGTATCTTCCTGAGAAAAAAAAACAAAACAACTTTTTGCGTTTTATAATTTTGAATAGAGGTTGATGGTATTTAATATCCCTTTAGTGTAGAAAATAAATATTCAGTAATTTGAGCTTGGAGTCACATTATGCC
Source organism: Pseudorasbora parva (assembly GCF_024679245.1). NCBI lineage: Eukaryota > Metazoa > Chordata > Actinopteri > Cypriniformes > Gobionidae > Pseudorasbora > Pseudorasbora parva. The sequence continues at coordinate 21,610,309 of NC_090185.1, read as the reverse complement.
TACTGGACTGAACCATAGGGCCATTAAAATTAAGGTTACAAAAGAAAATTGTATTAAGAACGAGAATAAAGAAGTATATTGAGATATATTTAATACTTTGGTACTAAACTAATGAGTTACACGCACAGTATGGGAAAAATATTGATGGCACTCAGACAACAATGTTCAATTGTGTATCTAAAAGAAATGTGTTTGTGGTGTGGCAAGCAGCGGGGCGAGGGACCGCGAGAGCGGGCCGGTGGTTAATGTTAACGAGTGCCAGCTGCGTGGCACACCGGTCTCGTCTCGCGGCCATGTGACGGGAGCATAAAAGGAGGAACGAAGGCAGCGGAAGACGAGAGAGGACCAGGCCTGGAATTTATGTTTAGTTTTGTTTATGTGTTTGTGGGCAGTCGTCCGTGAGGGGCTGCCCACGTTTTATTTTGTGTGTTTGCGGGCAGTCGTCCGTGAGGGGCTGCCCGCGGTTTTACTTTCATTTTGTTTATTTGTTTTGAATTAAAGTTTGTTGAAAGTTCGCCGGTTCCCGCCTCCTTCCTTCCCATCTACGAACTTCATGACAGTGTTAAAAAAAATAGATGCATTTCTAGTTTATTTGTTGTTCAGAAAATATGAGACCATTGAAAATGGTTACCAATTAACTCATGGAGCCACATTGAGATCCCTATATCTCTGGAAAATAATGGGCCTTAAAATTAAGGAACCAAAAGTAAAACGTGTTTAAGAATTGGAATCTAAAAGGATATTAAGGTATCTTCAAAATTAACTGCAGGCGTGCAAACTTTTAAAAAAAACACAAGTGCTTTTTCCCTTTTTTTGAAATGTCACCTTTGGCTTATAATGCAACAAAGATTTCTAAAGTCAACAGATTTCACTAATAGACCTACCAATCTCTGCGTAAAAATAAAATAATGATGCCATCTTTCTAAAGTCATTTTTACACCCCTGTGAAAATTGTCATTCTGACCCCCACTACAAAATATTGAATCACTCAGTAAATATACATCCGTCACATTAAATATTTTGTCTTTTTTTCTTAATTTAAGACTGTCTTTCTTCAGAAACAAAATTAACAAAATCTGGTAAATTTTCAGAAATTTGGCAGATTTTGACACAGAATTACTCAAACGTGTTTGTCTGAGAACCTTTATACACACACTTAACTGCAGACACTGAAATAACTGTGTAGTACAGTACACATATTTTAAGTGTCCCTTATTATGTCCCTTATTTTCTTAAAGAACCACGATTGTCCCTTATTTTCTTTTCCAGAAGTTGGCAACCCTACGTATAAAACCCCTTCAATAGTTTCAGGGGAGGAGAGGAGTCAGCAAAATAATAATAATAATAATAATAATAATAATAATAATAATAATAACAGAGTACCGGCACTTCTTTTAGGCCACTTAAAGCACTGGTCCTGACAGACGTGTCGTATTCTCAAACAGGGAAATGGGAAAGTTATTTTTTAAAACTAAAACAAGGAAGAGGAGCTCAAAATTCAGCCATGCACACCACAATTTCCCCCACCCCCAATGTTTTTCAGGTTTTATCTTCCTTGAAGCTTAAATTCAACTTTTGTCAACTAGACCCATTCCTTTTAGACCAGTCATGAACGTTCACCGCCTTCCATATTCAACTTACGGAAAAAGTGTATCACATCTCCCTGTTCAAAACGCTTACACCATGTCTGCATCATCATTGCGCCAGACAGTTATGCTTTTTTATAATACGTAGTTGAATAAGGAAGGCAGTCTTGCGGAGTCTAGATATTTTACAAACCCGATTCCAAAAAAGTCGAGACACTGTACAAATTGTGAATAATAAAGGAATGCAATAATTTACAAACCTCATTTTATTCACAATAGAATATAAATGACATTCCAAAAAAAGTCACAAGATGGGTTCAGGAATACTTCCAGAAAACATTGTCGGTGAACACAATCCACCGTACCATTCGCCATTGCTGGCTAAAACTCTATAGGTCAAAAAGAAGCCATATCTAAACATGATCCAGAAGCACAGGCATTTTCTCTGGGCCAAGGCTCATTTAAAATAGACTAAGGCAAAGTGGAAAACTGTTCTGTGGTCAGACGAATCAAAATTTGAAGTTCTTTTTGGAAAACTGGGACGCCATGTCATCCCGACTAAAGAGGACAAGGACAACCCAAGTTGTTATCAGTGCTCGGTTCAGAAGCCTGCATCTCTGATGGTATGGGGTTGCATGAGTGCGTGTGGCATTGGCAGCTTACACATCTGGAAAGGCACCATCAATGCTGAAAGGTATATCTAAGTTCTACAACAACATATGCTCCCATCCAGATGTCAGCTCTTTCAGAGAGGACCTTGCATTTTCCAACATGACAATGCCAGACCACATACTGCATCAATTACAACATCATGGCTGCGTAGAAGAAAGATCCGGGTACTGAAATGGCCAGCCTACAGTCCAGATCTTTCACCCGTAGAAAACATTTGGCGCATCATAAAGAGGAAGATGCGACAAAGAAGACCTAAGACAGTTGAGCAACTAGAAGCCTGTATTGGACAAGAATGGGACAACATTCCTATTCCTAAACTTGAGCAACTTGTCTCCTCAGTCCCCAGACGTTTGCAGACTGTTATAAAATGAAGAAAGGATGCCACACAGTGGTAAACATGGCCTTGTCCCAACTTTTTTGAGATGTGTTGATGCCATAAAATTTAAAATCAACTTATCTTCCCCTTAAAATTATACATTTTCTCAATTTAAATATTTTATGTCATCTGTTGTATTCTGAATAAAATATTAATTTAAAACTTCTGCATAATTGCATTCTGTTTAGCTCATTTTGCAAGAAATATAACCAATGAAAGATTGTTAAATGTACAATGTGACGTTACACTTTAGTTACATCTTAGTAGAGCAGAATGGTTCTGTTTGCTTTTAGACAGTCAAGAGAGATTTTTGCTTAAATAGGCCTACTTTATAAATAAAAAAATATTATTTGAAGCCAAACAGTTTTATCCCTTGCACTACCAGTACATTTTTATGAGTACATTCCAAACAATACTTCCTTTTCAGTTAACTTATTGTGTAAATGTGGCCCGGGGCAATCACAGCAAGGGGTGACTGCCAACACACAAAATATATTCAGTTACACTTATGAAGCATTATGCACAGAATGGTTCTTTCTTTGTCTATGAAAAAGAGGTGTGATTATATCATGTTATGAGACTTGTAAAGTCAGATTAATTTAGGACAATTCAGACAGACAGTATCAGTCATTTAAATGACTGTCCCTATTTATCTGAATTTGTAGATATTTTAAACTTTGGTGCTGTCTCTGCATAGAAAAATAAAATAAAAACGTATTTCCCTTTATATAAAATACCAGTTTTTGCTTTTCCACCACCAATGACGATACTGAAAGTAATGTGACACAATCCCCCACAGCGCTTAAGCTAGTACCAGGCTAAAATGCATGTTTAAGCTGTTTTAACTGAAAGCAACTTGTCTTGCACTGACATATCTCAAAATGTGTCAGTGTCATTTTTTTGTTTCAAGATGCACAACAGTAATATTTTTTTTCTAAGGCACATTTACAAAAGCTTAGTAAATGTCCTATAAAGCCTAATCCTGGTTTAATCTAAATGAATAGTGCTCCCTAGAAAAAAAGGAGTCCCTAATAAACCCTCGTCACTAAAATCAGGGGCCAGTTGCATAAACTTAGCCACTATGTTAAGATTGTGTCTTAAGAAATAGTTTGACCGATTTAGAGGTAAATCAACTTAAAGGTAAGAGATCTTACTTTTCCAGTTCAAAATATACCAATCAACCTCCTTTCTTTTTCTTTTTTCTGTCTTGAAGAAAAAAATTAGATGACTTACTTTTTAGACTTTTTAAGACTTTTTTGGTTTATGAAACTGGCCACAGGCCTATTAAAGGGTTAGTTCACCCAAAAATGAAATTGATGTCATTAATGACTCACCCTAATGTTGTTCCACACCCGTAAGACATCCGTTCATCTTCAGAACACAGTTTAAGATATTTTATATTTTATTCCCAGAGCATGCAGTCTATGCACACTATACTGTCCATGTCCAGAAAGGGAATAAAAACATCATCAAAGTAGTCCATATGTGACATCAGTTAGTTAGTTAGAATCTCTTGAAGCATCGAAAATACATTTTGGTCCAAAAATAACAAAAACTACGACTTTATTCAGCAATGTCTTCTCTTCTGCGTTTGTTTTCAAACCTCAAATAAAGATTCAAAGGACAGAAAGCCCTTAAAACTAAATCTAAAATATCTTAAACTGTGTTCTGAAGATGAACGGAGGTCTTACGGGTGTGGAACAACATTGGGGTGAGTCATTAATGAAAGAAATTTCATTTTTGGGTGAACTAACCCTTTAAGGCCTCTTGAAATCAAAATGTACGTTTTTTTTTATGTATATGTTAGCTTTTATCTTATCTACAATGTGCTCCAAAACAATGACAAAATACACAGTTAGAAGATATTATCATTCAAAATGTACAGTCTCTCACTTCCACCAACATGGATCAACTCTGCACTTCAGCTTCTCATCAGATTTTCAGTTCAAACAATTACTATTTTCTATAATGGTTAATGGCATTATATAGGGGATAGAGAATGATTCAGACAGTGTACATATGCTTTCCATTGGACTGAATGAAGTCTGATTTCACGTTAGTTTCATCATGCCAAGCTTTGCCAAGCTCAATGGTTCTGGTCAAGCTGTGATTTAACCGAAACGCTTTTGGCTATTTTTAAAAGGGGGAGGAGCTGCTCGATATGTCTTGACCTTTCTTTTTGTTTCAGTGGAAAATATGCTAACACATTGAATAATGCTGTACATTTCAAGGCACTTCAATGGGCCTTTAAGAGGTGATATGTAGAATTCAGAAACCCTTGTTTTTAGTGGTGGTCATTAAGTGAGCTGCAGCCAAAAACTAACTTACTCTCATGCACATGTAATATGCAAGAGACTGATTGTGATTCAATGCCCACATATGCTCTTATTTTTGATCTTTGCTTGAAATTTAAAAGAATTTGGGAAATACTTTTGCGGCAATCAATGTATTTCTTCATTTTAGGTGGAAAACAGGCTCTTGGGAGAACGCAAAACGTCCTTATGATTTTCATGGCAAAAATGCCCCAAGATCTGAGGCTTTCATAAGCTTTCAGTTTTTAGCTGTTCATACAAAAAGTGAATTAAAAAAGTGCCTTAATATTAATACAGCCCTGAGAACATTCTTACATGTACATGACAAATCAATGTATGAAATGCATGAAAATCAATATTTTAGTCTTTAAATATTGTTGTTGTACTGTGGTTAAGCAGACAAGTTTGCTTCATCAACTTAGCAGCATTTAGAATTTGAGTAAGATACTTGATCTGTTTTTATTTATTGGTTCTCTGTGTTATAGGCAAAACAAAACAGATTTATTTTTATTTTACTTTAAGCCCTTTTTACATGTTAAATGTAGGCCTAATTACCATAGTAATAACAGGAAGTGCAACTAACCCTCAACCAAACACTCACTTAAGTATATAATTACACTGTAATGACACCGTTAAAAAAGTGTAACTCATCAGCTTGAAACACCAATTTTTAAAGAATAGAATAGAATAGAATAGAATAGAATAGAATAGAATAGAATAGAATAGAATAGAATAGAATAGAATAGAATATTGACCATCCAACTTGTGGAGATAGCTTACTGTATTTGTGTCTTTGTAATATTCTATAGGCTATGTCTCGTTTTTTATTTTCTATATTTTGTTGTTTAATATATATTTTGGCCCTGAGTCTGTAATAAAGTAGTCATGATATGATATGATATGAGACCAAAAAAGTAATTTTAGCTCTTTATAGCTTATCCACCAGAGCGCGCAACAAACCAAAAAACTATACCGAACACTCGTAAAAAAGAAAAAAAAACTTTTTTAAACAATATAAAACTATATAATGTTTCTTCAAGACTCTCTGACTACAAAAGCACGTCTATTTCGTTATTTTATACATCATTTGTTAATAATACCTCTGTCAGAAAACGCGACGCAAACGCTACAGTAGAATGCTATTGAACGAATCATTTCACGTGGCCAACGAGCACGTCGTCTTTGATTGGCCATTGAATTGGGCGTTGACGTCCTGACAGACGCGTCGCGTTTCATACACTGTTCGGTTGACGTGCGTCCAGTCAGACGTGTCAGTCAGTAAAGGCAGCCGCGGAAGTGTCGGCTTTCAGTTCAACATGGCTTCAAGTGTGACGAGCTGAGAAAAACCCCCATCACAAAACCAGGGCTATTCTTTTTTCATCACTCCTAAGTCGTCAAACGAGGGAAAAGACCTGGGAAATATATTAAAGAGCCGCTTTTATTCAAGTAAGCAAGTCTTAAGTACTATTCCTGTCAGTTACAGAGTTGTTTTTGTGCCGGTGTCCAAATTGTCCAGCGCATGCGTAGTGCGTGTGGCTAGCGCAGTCAGACTGTCAGATACGAAAACTTCAAATTATTTAAAGTTTAATTACATTTACTGTGCTGTATTGTCCTATGGTATTTCTTCGTGGTTTTATAAAGGTGTTCGTTCGAATAGTTGGTTAGTTTTAATGTCGAAAGTTAGGTAATCAGTCACTGGGTCGAGAAAAGTCTTGTGAGAAAAATATGAGTAAGTTAGTGGCGTAGTGTAATACTGACAAAAATGGTTAAAACAATGTGTTTAAACGATTTAAATAACAATTTTATATGTTGACTTATCATTTCGATTCTTAACTGTCAAGTTTCTGTTTGAGGAGTTGGAACTTTCTGTTTTCATTTCGAAGTGATACTTCTCTGCCTTTGCTTAAAGTTGGCATTTCTTGTCAGTATGTTGAATGAATCCCCAATGGACTACTTTACATAATAAATGTGACATTTCTAATCTAGTGGATGATATAGGTTTATTAATAAGGGATGAGTGATATTGAAACCAACAGTGTAAACCATTTGGGCTAGAGCTGCGCTTGTCTGAACTTATATTATACTGTAACGTTAACGTTAAATATAGCAACCTGTTGTTGTTAGTTTTGGTATCCAAATGATTTTGTTTCAGGCCACTAGTAAATCATTGGTATATAGTGTTTCGTAATAATTGTCCCATAAATTTGACTGTAACTCTTTCACTTCTCTTGATTGGTCAGTCATTACTGGGAATTATAATTTCTACAGAAGTGCTATGATGCAAACTAACCCTTCCATGGAAAAGCGATGAGGTTTTGTTTTTGGATCATGGTTTTGATGGACCGCAGTGTCTGTTCTCAGTAAAACCTTTTGTTGAAGTGACTGTGAGTTATGGTAGTGTTTATGCTTTTATCTATCTGGTGATATTAGCCTTGTTGGTCGGATATGACAATGGTGTACACAGCAGCGGATTGTGTAACTCCAGAAGTCACGCAAACGCAAACCTCCTTTTTCTTTCTTTGCCAGCAGAGTGTAGAGAAGCTCAATTAGAAGTCTCTTGTTCTCCAACAAATGACGCAAGCTGACATCACTTGGTCTAGACAGTTACAGGAAGGAGAACAAAAGCAATTATGGCCATGTTTTGTTTAGGAAAGACAGAATATCATATGTGAAAGACAAGAAACATTTAGGGAATCTGAAGCCTTCTAAGGAAAAAATAATAATTAATCAAAAAAGCAATTATTTTGTATTGTGAGATTTAAGCAACCGGGTCGTTGACAAATAAGGAATTATATATATATATATATATATATATATATATATATATATATATATATATATATATATATATATATATATATATATATATATATAGTTTTATTTTTTATTTTTGGAATTTTAAAGTTTAAAAAAATGTGTGCTAACTAAACTTAAAAAAAAAAAAACATTCAACTTTTAATTTTACTTATGTGGAATTAATTGTTGAGATATTTTTTTATTGCTTGAATATTTTTTCAACCTAAATTATTTTTGCAAGATTAGATGATTATTACGTGATGCCTTTGTCTTTTTTTCTTTTCTTTTTTAAAGAGGACAAGGCATGTTATCCAGCATGACTAATGAATTATTACCCATTAAGTCTAATCTTTCATTTTATAACAAAAAAAGTTTAAATGATCTATGTAAAAATGAAGTAAAAAAATAAATGTTTAGTAATTACATATTTTATTCAACCATAAATAGGACAAATTATCCATTAAAATGTGGCAGTTTAATGCACTTTAGTTCATGATACCATACTAGTTATTTATTAGCTGTTCTTTTGTTAGTTTTGACTCAAAGCCGTCTGTGTAATTCAAAGAGCTAGTTCGTAGTTTGGTGCACAAAGCTCTGTTGTGTAGTACAGGGAGGTTGCAAAGCGCTCTACTAGCAGTGATTTAACTCAAGATAGTAGTCTGGGACACGGGCTATGAACCCTTCCTGCTTCCGCTTCACTATCTTTGGACAAGTTTTTTCCCTTGTTCGGCCCCTGTTGGATCTCATTCATGCGTTTCAGTGAGAAATAATTGCAGCTGTAGTAATGTCATCATGGCTGTTCTTGGTATATTAGTATTACCTTATCAAAGCAAGTTTTCGGTTTCCAGAATCAGGTAATGGTACATGTATTAACTGTGATAGTGCCGGAAGAAGTGCCTTGGGTAACCACAATGGATGTGCTGGTTCAAGTCCAACAGGTTACACAAACAGTGGGTAATGTTTATTTCACAAGCCTTTATTTGAGTATAATGTTGGCGGCAGTAGCTTGACTGTGCATGTTCTCCCCGTGTAATTTTGGGTTTCCTCCGGGTGCTCCAGTTTCCTCTACACAGTCCAAAGGCATGCAGGTTAGGTGGATTGGATTTGCCAAATTGGCTGTAGGAGTGTTTGTGAGTGTGTGTTGTGTCAGGAAGGCATAACATTTGTGCCAAGTCCAGAGTGTGTATGTGTGGTTAATTCTGATTAACCCGGACCCTGCAAATGAGCAGGATTAACGCTAGGTCTGTAGGAAAATGGATGGATTTATTTATATCTTATTTCAGCTTCATTTCAGTTAACAGAAATGTTTTTAATAGTTTTAGTCTTTGATAGGCTAACAATGATAACACTGCACTGGGGCGTCACTACTAGGCCCATTTTAGGAGTTTAGCCGATTAACTCAGTCCCGTTTAAAACTGTATATGAAACCGTAACATAATATGATGTGGGAGGGATTCAAGATGGTTTCCCATCCACAATAAAAGCTGGGTTTATTTTTTTTAATGAAATTCTTTTTATCTAAATGGCTGGAGACATTGTGACTTTACATACTCTTGCTATACTTCATACTTCAGTGCAATAAAATTGCTCAAATTTGTTATAATCATTTGATAAGAAATCCAAAAGCAAAAAGTAGAGAAGTTAACATTTAAAAGCGGTAATTGCAAATGATCTAATGATTGATCCTCTGCAGCAGTCTGTTGGTTATAGTGGTGATTTCATGTCAATTTTAAAAGTGTTTGTTTTCCACCAGGTGACCAGGGGTGCTTCTCATTTCTTATTTGTGCATCCTCATTTCCTTTCCTCGAGTCTTAGCTCCACCCTTTTTGCGAGAGAAGGTTTCTCTTTTTGCGAGAGAAGGATGCGAGAGAAGGTTACACTTGTGTGTTCTCGCTCCTCTTTCCTCACCTCCTCATGGTGCAGTTAGAGAACTGAGACTATATGTCCTTCAAGATGGCTGAGTGCGTTCGTTTTCCGGGTCACGGGGGGGGGAGCTAAGGAGCGACAGAGGAGCGAGAAAAATGAGGAAGCATCAATTTGAGTATTGAGAAGCACCCCAAAGTAAAGCTTGGTACATACTCTGGAAGAACAAATACATTTGTACGTTTCTCGAGGTGGCAAGAACAATAACAAAGTTCCTTCTGGCCAGGACATTCCATACTTCATGAGAAAAGCAGGTGCTGAATATTGTCATTTCTCCGCATTAATCTCCCCCAAACCCCGCAAATTTAAAACTAATCTAAATTAATTCAGTATTCAGAGATTGTCTTGATAGGTAGTGAAGCTACTGTATTGTTCATGCCTACCCTAGTATGCAAATATTATATTACAAATAATATATATATTTTTTTAAATCATACCCTCATTGGGGGCTGAGTCTCCCTAATATTGAAATCCTAGAATCGCCCTCTGACCTTGCATCCTGGTTTTATTCTAAACCCCCACTGTAGAATGCAATTGAAGCGCTGGTGACCGTTCCTCACGAAGCACTGACTGTGCATATGGAATGTGCGTTCAAGGAATGTTGTGAAATTCAGAGCACGTACACCATGGCTGAGCTAGATATGATGTCTTCATGATCTTCAATCGTAACATCTACTGATTAGCCATCCGTGTAGTTCCTGCGAAGTCGGTCCTGGAAGTAAATGGGATTTCAAAGCATAATAATTAGCATGGTATTCAAAAGAAGTGCTGTGTCTTGGGAAACCTGTATGAATGCGAAGGGCAATATTATGAGGGCCTGATTTTTTTTTCTTTTTTTTTCTTGGGGATTCTTATGGGGGGGGGGGGGGGGGGGGTCATTTTTAGACAATTACATGTATCTCTCCTAAATTTTTGCTCACTCATTTTATTTGTGATTTTCCAATGGAGTAATGTTGTTGCTTAAGTGTTTACACAACACAAGGAATCTTGATTTCAATCTTTGAATGAAACTGAAAAAAGTTCAATACATACAATTGACAAATACATACAGTAGAATAAAGATACAAATGAAATAAAGAGAAAAGATTTTAGGTAGGTCTAACACTAGTATTTAGAAATAATACATGATTGCTTAAATTGGTACTTAAAAAGATGATTTGAACATGCAAATTATAATCTTTAGTGACAATTCTGTCATCTGTCGAGAGAGAGAGAGAGAGAGAGAGAGAGAGAGAGAGAGAGAGAGAGAGAGAGAGAGAGAGAGAGAGAGAGAGAGAGAGAGGACACTGTTTGAAAAACTGTGTCTCACAGAAAGTTTTTAAATGGCTGATTTCCATTTAGAATCTGTGCGGATTATAAAGTGAAGGAATGTTTATGGCGAATTCCCGAATTAAAAGTGCGAGACCTGCGGGAAGGATTAAGTTATGGGCAATACTCGCGTCAAAAGTCCTGATTAATGTTAAAAGCAGTAAAAGGATTCAAAATAGATAAATATAAAATCTGCTTTTTAAAACAAAGAAGAGAAGCAATGGTTGGAGCATGGTTAGTAAGCACCCTTTTATTCGTGTGGTGCGTGCATCTCAAAAGATCAAATTCGATTTGAATCTTGTGACATAAATACTCGCATCAACCTGATCATTTCTTTAGCATTCATGTAAACATTATGTTCGGACTGATCTGAATCATTTAATTCTAAATGAAACAAAAAGTGTCCAGAACTTAGCTAATGTTGTTTAATGCTTCTGATGCTCTTTGTAAGTGAAAGGGATTTTTACTGAGAGAGGTTGAGTTGTTCGGTCAGAAAGACTGGCTTCAAAATCTCGTGGTGGTTTGTCCACCCCCAGTTTTCCCATAACTAGCCGCTCAATCAATTTCTCTGCGAAGAAGGCCTTGTTTTATCTGTATAAGATCACTTCACCAATGCAATTGTGTTCTCTTCTTGAACAAATAGTTTGAGGATGAAGTCAGTGGTATTTTTAGTGAGTCCCTGAATTTCTGCCCTCTAGACATTTGGTCTCTTTTTACAGTTTATGTGATATTATGTAATGCTGTTTTTCCTAGCTTGGATGCAAATTAGGGCTGTTCTTGGTTTTGACGGCACCCCAGGAACGTGCATGTGGCTTGTTTTGCTGGATGCAGCCTTCTCTCTGTCATTCCGTCGGATCAGCAGAAGTGCGGTTCAGTTTTGGTTTCGTGACCCCGGGCAGAAATGAAGGCCCTCGGTTGACCGTAGTTCCTCGGGTTTGGAGGGAATTGAGAAGGCGTCACCTTCTGCAACTGGGTCAGAGTTGTGCTGGAAGGGGGCGGCAACTGACTGTAAGACAGTGGATAGACCATTGAGCGAAAGAAAAGGCAACATACAATTGTGTCTCCATAGGTTTATTTTAAGCATATTCAAACACTCATTCAGATGAACATGCCATTAGTTAGAACCATGTGAGGGGCTAAGGGCCAGTGTTGTTGATCATCTCTTTACCTTCTCTTGGTTTTCATGACTGGTTGTTTTTAATAAATATAACTAGGGCTGTGCAATATTTCGAAATTATCAAAATATCGCAAATGTACATATCGCAACGGCACACAATATCTGAATGATTTTAGGCTACTTCAACATTGTGAAAAGTGTACATTTTAGGTCAACTCGTGAACACGACTGTTACTAATGGGACTTGTTTGACGTTGAAAATAGTTATTAAACGCAATCATTTGTGCAAAACAATAACTTGCAGTCTCGCGCTGTCTGACACACACACACACACACACACACACACACACACACACACACACACACACACACACACACACACACACACACACACACACACACACACACACACACACACACACACACACACACACACACACACATGTTGGTCTATGTGGTTTACAGGAACTCTCCATAGGCGTAATTGATTTTATACCATACAAACCGTATTTTCTATCCCCTTACACTGCCCCTGCCCCTAAACCTACCCATCACAGGAAACATTCTGCATTTTTACTTTCTCAAAAAAACATAATTTGGTATTTTTTTAAGGCCATTTGAATTATGAGGACATTTGATATGTCCTCATAAACCACATTTATAGTGTAATACCAGTGTAATACCCATGTAGTTATACAAATTTGTGTCCTCATAAACCACATAAACAGGCTCACACACACACACACACACACACACACACACACCAAAACGTGAACGATTTGTGACATAAATGTTTGCTAAAACACTGCTGGTCACTTTTAAAAGTTGTAAAAATGCTTTCTTTTCCCAGGAAGAATGTGGAACACAAATGGTTTCATTCTCATTTTTAAATAATTTTTTAATATACTTTAAATAGATTTTACTCACTAATTGCAATATCATATCGCATATTGAATATCGCACTATTTAATAAGATATTGCATCTAGCATTTTTCTTCAATATCGCACAGCCCTAATTTAATATTGCAAACAACACTTTTCACTATCGGTTTGCTGTCAGGTTCATTTTACTACAAGAAGTTAGAAGCTCATTTAAATTGTGCCACATCATTACATTCATTCTTGGTTATGAAAATGAAAATGTCCCTCAAACGTTCCCCAAGGAGTGCATCCAGTTTTTTAAATGTTTTAAGAACATTTTATCTTAGGTATTATCTTAATTATGTATCAGGTATTATTAGGTTTGTATTATGTATTTAGGTATGTAATTATGTGAATTATGTATTATGTTCTCTGTGGATTTCTATTTACTTAAGTACTTTTTATGCAGATATCCTCCAAACTTTCCCCAAGGAATCTTGATTATATTCATGTTGATATTCATTTGAATCACAAACAGCTTGTGGTTCTAGTTTCCATTGCCATATTTGTTGGTGCATGATTCCATATACATTTAACAGCCTGATAACTTCTAAATGAACTTTAGAGGGACCTTTTTATTTTCAGCTTTGCTAATATTGCAAGATTTACTACTAGACCGTGGCTCCAATTTGCATTTTAAACACTTAATTCCTTCTTATTGTCAATCAATATATTATTTCTATTAGTGTTGCAGATGTGATGAACAAAATGAATCATTGAGTCTTGGAAAAAGACTTTATAAAGCCACCAGAAACGCATATCCCTTTTAACGTGGTTTAGCTTTGAATAGCCTACATTGATCGTATGGTTCTGAATGACATCTGTAAACCTCTGAGATGGCTCTCTCCTTCAATGAAATGAAAGCCCGGTATGACTCACAATGACTTCATTAAATTTATCATGCTGATGCTTGATAATAGTAAATGTTCCACCCAGAAAGACAATATTGCATGTAATTGTGATTATACAAAGATATAGACTGAGTAGAATTATAGAAACACACCCTAAGTAGTGTAGTTTCCTTTTCAGTGAGTCATTTTGAGTATTATTTTCTGCCATGGTTACTATTTGCCTTCAGCTGTTTAGATGATTCACAGTGCTCTAGAACAATCTGCAATACAAGCCCTTCCGTTCAGTTTCACTTTCAATCTCTCCTTTGACTGCTTTAATATTTACAACCAGAATAAATGTCCAGTGTTAAAATACTTTCTCCTATCCTGGCTTAAAATAACAAAATTAAGCCATTCCAACATTCAGAAGTTCGGGGTTGGTAAAATGTTTAAATTATTTTAAAAAAATCTCTTATTCTCACAAAGGCTGCAATTTGATGAAATACAACTTTCCAAATGTGAAATATTATTATGACGAAAAGCTACATTTTCCAGTCATCATCCAGTCTTCGGTGTCACATGATCCTTCACAAATCATTCTATGTTGATTTGCTGATCAATAAATATTTCTTATTATTATCAGTGTTGAAAACAGTTGTGTTGATTCATATTTTTGTGTGTATATATATATATATATATATATATATATATATATATATATATATATATATATATAATATCGAGAAAAAATGCTGACCACAATTAAGATTTTAATAAATAATAAATACCTTAGTTTTAATAAATTGTTCACCTGTTTGGGAAGTGTTTGTCATGTTTTGACAATAAAGGATAGTTTAAAACCACAGTTAACTGTCTGTTTTCTACATCTTTCACTCAGGAGCAAAAATATGCCTTTAAACTTTAAAGAAATAAAGATTTTACATTTATTGTGATATTTATTGATATCGACTGATATGGAAAATTATATCGTGATCATTTTTTTTGGGCTATATCATGCGGGTGATTTTGAGTTGTGGTGGGTAATCTCGCTTCACTTACCAACCACCATGGCGGGTAAATAAAAATACCATACTGTTTCACCTCTCTATAAACTTTGTTCAATGCATGCGAGTGCTGCCTTATGTTCAAATATGAGCAGTCATTTTCGCCGTCATCACCCAAGTGTAGAGCCAGAAGACGCGAATGAGAACTTGCATGCGCTGTGAGAAGATCCTTCTCTGTGCACTCATCCCAAAGCGTGCACATGACTCACAGCACGCAAATATTGAGTTCTCTTTCAAGTCTTGTACTTGAATAGACAAACTCACCTAAGAAGTATGTCAACATGTCCATCTTGATAAGTATCCAAGCAGACATAGTCTGTATGCCTTAGGAGAACTTTATACAGCCGAGAAAGACGATGCATATCCCTGTCTTAAAGGGGCAGTAGCCTTTACTGCTGTCTGTTTAATGTCAAACAAAAGATAAGGACATCACTCACTGCTCTTAATTGAATAGCTTAATTGAATAATCAATAAATTCATCTTAAATTTAAATAGTTAAATAGTCAGTTATTTTACATTTGATTACTTTATTCAATTTCTTTACCTTTCTGCAGGCCAGTAGGCCTGTACAATCATTTAATCTACACATGAGTCAGATCAAGTTAAACATTTTAGTTTGAATTTTATTTTATACTGTGCATTACTGCAATGTGCTAAATAAATATTTGCATTATTTGTAATGTATTTATTATTTGAAAATGTAATTTTGATTTATGCAATTGCAATGCCTTGATTTTTAGTAAAGTTACACAGTCATAGCCATGAATGCAATGGTACTAATAATTGGCATAATTTCTTCTTGTGTGTTGGTTTTTATCCTTTGTTTCCTCTTTTTTGGTTTTGGCCAAGAACTTTGATTTCAGAGCATCCCTACCAATCATCCCTATCCCAATGTTCTGCTCGGTGTTCTGCTCACATGCAGTTACACATTGTCAAGACAAGAAAGTGGCTGGTAAAAACATTGAGTGGCTGGTAGATTTTGAAATCCACCAGTCACAGTGGCCGGTGGATAAAAAAGTTAATTTTCATCCCTGATATATATATATATATATATATATATATATATATATATATATATATATATATATATATATATATATATATATATATATATATATATATATATATATATATATGGGGGAGCTTAATGAAACACCCATTTTTTAGCTCAAAAACCACATTAACCGTGTGGCATTTTGAATGTGACTCCACTAGCAGAGTAACTTTTTTCCCCTCTTGAATATTTAACCTCTTAATCAGTGTGTCTGGCTTTGCCATTGCAAACACGTTTGGCCACACTTAGCATGCTTAGTTTGTTTCTCTAATTGCATTAGCTTCGACTGTTTCTAAACAAGTGTCAGCATGATTTCCCTCTATCTCCTGGGATCGTCTGCCCTCGCAAGCTCGGCTTTCCCAGCCAGTCATGTGAGACCCATTGAAGTGGCCAGATAGCTTGCGCTCGTTTGGCTCTTCTAGAGTAGTCGCCCGACAAGACCTTTACCCAGAGATTAAGGACTGAGATAGAACGAGAGCAAACAAGGACACAACGATACAGCTCAGGTTTGGAACTGGACCACACAAAGCAAACAGAAGATGAAAACTGCTCCATGTTTGCTGACCTCCTCTGAACCAGTGTTAAATCACAGTCCCTCCTTACTTGATTACTTGCATAAACCATTACAGGACAAGTTCCTCCCTTTTAGATAATTTCACTCAGAACATAAGGTTAATGATCCAAGAACATCGGGAACACTGAGCTGTCTAAAAAATACAGCTTTCCCTTGTGAAAGCTCATGAGGATGAGTGACAGAGCGGATTACCGGAGTCACACGTTCCTGGGTGACTTCCACGCGCTCCTCAGCTTTTCATTATGACACATCAGAATGTGAGCGGGTGCCTTAACTAACTCTTAAGGAAACCATGGGAAACCCCTGATCATCTATGCCACGCCGCAAACCTGAGGACTTTTCCCCCCTTATATTATGCATGCTTTCTTCTCTTCCCATTCCCTGATGAGAGATCCCATTGTGAGAGATCAGAGAAGATTAGAGGAACCGCGTGAGGCATCCATCAGCCCTCGCGCCGCAGGCACCCGGTCTCATGCACTGAGGTCATGAAATAATCTCCTCAGCTTTCGCAATTCACACCATCTGCAAGCCTCCGATGTGATTATCAGACGGGCACTTTTTGTCCAGACCTGAAACTTTAGTCCTTTTAGCTCAGTGGGTTTTGAAAGCCAAACCGAAAGATTTCCTTTCTTGTTTGAAGAAATCCCCCCTCCTTGTCTCCACCATTGCTGATTTTCATCCTATTTTTAGGGTTTCCTCCTAACTAATAAATCATTTTATTGGGTAACACTTTAGTTTAGGGTCTAATTCTCACTACTAACTAGTTGCTTATTAGCATGCATATTACTAGGATATTGACTGTTTATTAGTACTTATAAAGCACATATTAATGCCTTATTCAGCACAACCATATTCTACATCCCTTAATCCTATACCTAAACTTAACAACTACCTTACTTACTATTAATAAGCAGTAATTAGGAGTTTGAGGTAAAAGTCTTAGTTAATAGAGAGAATTGGACCTTAAAGTGTCTTTTTATTGAATTACAGTGTGTTTAGATGCATGCAACATGTCAGGTTTGCGTTTGTTTCAGTGCATCAAGATGCATAATAACAAATGTCAAGTTTCAATTGCAGTCGGCTTCCTTCTCTTTCAATACATCTTCCCAGTTTCTTTCCTTAAAGGGATAGTTCACCCAAAAATGAAAATTATCCCATGGTTTACTCACCCTCAAGTAGGGGTTTAACGGTACATAAAACTGACGGTTCAATACGTACCTCGGTTTTGAAGTCATGGTTCGTTACGGATTCGGTACAGCAGTTTTACAAAATTGCTTTTTATTTATTTAATTCAACAGTGGTTTACTGAAAAAATAGTTTGTCCTTCAATTCATTAGTAAACTATATAGGGATCCCTTACTTACACATTACTATAATAATAAGGTTAACAACAGAGCCCAACTATTAGCCCAAATTCAGTTATTTATTTTTAGAACATTCATATGCTTCACATAAGGCAGTTTTTGAGAAAATAAATTTTTGTCAGAAAATGTATTTTTGTCTCATGGGGATGAAAGACTACAATTCCCAGAATGCTTCGCTGCCCTGTGAGGCCAGTCCCAAAGCCACCAACTTGATTACTGTGACTGAGTTGGAGAAGACACTACAATTAAAAACTAAACATGTCTGTTCAATATAATGAGTGAGTCACCGCGCGAGTGTCACAGCACTGAGCACTAACTGCAGGAGTCAGATAAATGAGCTGAGCTCTCGTGATGAGAGCTGAGGTAATTGCGACTACACTCACGGCATACATTCACAACGCGAGTTCAGTCTGGCGCGTTTCAGTTCATGCCTTTGCAAGCTTAACTTTCATTGAAAATAATTTGAGAAGTTAAAAGACTTATATTGCTCACCATAGCTCCGTTTAAATGAGTGCCTGTAGCTGCGAGCTGAGCTGTGAGTGTGATCTTCATCCCCCATGCGCGGGTTCAAAACATGCGGAAATGGTTCCCTCTGCTGGCTGTAGTCTTTAGCCTCTGGTCAAACATTCCTCCTATGATGCAAATATCATCAATTTGCATCATAGGAGGAATTTTTTCAAAAATAAAATGCTCTTGTCTCAGGGGGATATGAGGGGGGAAAGCACATTTATTTGAATTTACTCCAGGGTTTCTACTGATACAAAGCCATATGCTAATCGCTGAAGTAACCCTTTAACATACCTCAAAATATTAATTAATGTTTATTCTTTAGGAAGAGATGATCGCGTTCACTTGCGCAACGCACCACCGATTGAACTGACGCGCCTATAATGTCACGTCACATTAAAGAGAGTCAAAACGGCATTTATCGTTTGAATTTCGTGATAAAGTGGGACTGAATACTTCATATGTTCTTTTGGGAACTCGGACGGAAGTGTGATCTGCACTTAAAACAAGCCGACTGTTAACTGTTAAAGATTGCATTTAACCATCCAGTACACACGTGTACTGAACCGAAAGCCCTGTACCGAATACGTGTACTGTTACACCCCTACCATCAAGCCATGCTAGGTGTATCTGACATTCTTCTTTCAGACGAATACAACATTTTTGGAATACAGAAGACGGTCCGGCGGGAGTTAGAAATTTTACTTTATAAAGTTTTAAATGTGGATATTTTCCTTAAACAAATGCATTGCTTTGCTTCAGAAGGCCCTTATTAAACCCCCCAGAGCCGTGTAGAGCAGTTGTGATGGATAAAGATGGACTGTTAGCAAAAGTCACTGCCATTATAATGCTTGGAAGAGCTAGTATTAATTAGACATGCATTAATATAACTGATTGTGTTAGTCAAGAAGAATGTCATATACACCTAGGATAGCTTGAGGGCGAGTAAATGGGCTAATTTTAAGTTTCTTAATTTAAGTTTTTGGGTGAACGATCCCTTTAAAGACCTTTTATGTGTTTTTTTAATTAACTTTCTGGAATTTTATATGAAATAAAGCCAGTGCTCCTATGAAAATATCTATCCTGGGTGCTTTCTCATCTTTTTTCCTCTCGTATTCCAGTAAAGATAATGGTGTTTTACTGGAAGAGGACATTTGGGAGCTCAATAGTAATCAGTATTGATTGTCCTTTGTAGCAGGGGGGTTAGATAGATGGACACCTCCTCTTACTGGGATGCATTGACTGCCCAGGCATTTGACGGCGTAAGAAATATGGATGTAACCTCTGAGGTTGTGGAGTGTTTTTTAAAAAACAAAAACCCTGGTCTTATTATGCATGATTTGTCAGTGCACGTTATAGAGATAAACATAGTATTCATAATCTTAGACTTTTTGCAACTTTTCAGCTACCGTAATCTTTTTGAGAGAAAAAAGTAATAATTTTCAAACACTGGATGTAATGAAAACGATAGTAATGGTACTCAAAAATGAACATCCTCTTTCTAGACTGTATATAATAATGTTGTGATGCCTCAATTCATTTGTAGTTTTTTTTAGTGTTTGTTATTTAGGAAAAATATTATAGCATTTTAACATTATCCATTTGTCGGTTATCAGCCATAACATGAAAATAAGCCTTTTAACTGTTCACTGGCATATTATCAACTTCCTAATGAGAAACACAAGTTGTTTTGTGCTTCAAGCTTCTGAGAATTTCCCTTGCATTTCATTTGTTGTCCTTTCATGTGATTCCAAGATGTTTGTTCTCTTAATTTGAACTGCTCCATGTCTCATTTTTGCATCTTCACAAGGAATTCTAGGGCCCTATGATTTCCACTATGTGGAAAACACGGAAGGAATTTCTGAATCCAGTCATAAAAACAGAATTTACTGTATATTATGGAATTTCATAGAATTTGTCAAATCTTGGATGAATAAATCAAAAGTATCTTGTATTTCATAGGGCCTTAAACATTTTTAAAATTTTAATAAATTGTTGTCAAATTGTCAAGATTTATGATTTAAATTAATTAGATATGTTTTTTTTTTTAAATAAAATGGGAGCGAACCAATTTAAACTGAAAAAAACTGAATCCACAATTAAAACTGAAAAATTTGGGGAAAAATAAAACGGATTTCAAAGGGCCCTAGAATTTAAATATTATCCTTTTGTATTCAAGAGCCGTCATGCATGTCTCAAGTTGCATAGTCAATGAAAGCTTTCATAAAGGGTTTGGTGTGAACCTTTACACTCCTTTAGTTGATGATAATAGATCTATTCAGAGGGTTTGGAGAACAGGAATGTATTATTTTACGGTATATTTCCCGTAATAATAATAATAATGTTATCTTGTATTCACCCTTGTGTTGTTCCAGATGACTATTTGTGTCATTTATGCTCGCTCACTTGTTTTTCCTCCGTAATGGACATTCTGTGTCTCCTGTGTTTGTGTACTCAGGTCATGGTGGGAAGACATTGACCGGATCACTCAGGTTTATACAGTTTGGCCTTCGGCCTTCATTTACGAGACTGCAGTCTGATGCCATCACTCTCCATTCCGCCTGTTATGGACGGGCACAGCTTCTCACATTCGGACGGACCTCAGCTGGATGCCAGGAGGTTCGCCCTGGCACCCCCTATGGTAACCCAGATTAGCTCTCTTTAATTTAGCATAATGTCTTAAGGTCCGTTCGCACAAAGAATGATAACTAACTATATAGTTTCTCTGTGACGTTATTGCTACAGCTGTGGTGTGAACTGTATTCTTTATTATTGAGAACAATTTTTCAAAACTGTATCTTTATCGTTATTGGTGTGAACGGGCCTTTAGTGTGCGTAAGTGGTCGCCACAATTGAAAAACATGACCTAGGTTCAAACCTCCAACCTTTCGGTTGCCAGCCTAGGTCGTTAACCACAAAATTACACCACCCTCTTGGTATAGGATCAGCACAACTCTTGTGGCAAGACACAACGTTAAGCTACTGTAGCTAGCAAATACTCATTATCATCACAATGTTCGTCACTAGTTTCCTTTTTCAAAAAACAGGTCATTCATTCTTAGATCTGACAAAACCTCAAGACTTTGGTGTGTGGGGTTGACAGAATGACGTCTTTATGGTCACAGAGTCATTTTAACAGTTGCTAGATAATTTTGGATAAAGCTTTTTCTTGCTGTTTCATTCGAGTATCCTTATCAAGAATCTTGTATTGTGACATTGTTTGTGAAAATACAAAGAAAAGATGGTTTTAAAGTGAAAAAAGGAACTGTAAGGTAAATATTTAACTGTAGGGTACAGTGACGTCATCACAAGTAGAAATATTATTTGTGTAAAGGAACGGGGTTTCCTGTGGTCTGTGGATACACATTTTGGATGTAGACAGAATGACTACAGGCTACAATTGGCTCTTTAACATTTTGTTGTTAATGCAATTTTTATTTTATTTTCTGTTTTATTTTTAGTGTGTTCCTTCTTAGTTTAGTTTTACCTTGGTGATTGTTAGTTTTAGTTTAGTACATTTCCTTTAAAAAATAGCTTTAGTAATAGTTTTTTATTACAATTTAACATTTTCATATCAGCAGTTGGCTAAAACATTTTTTTTTGCCACACCTGACAGAGGCCTGTGAAAATGAGAAATGTGGAAAATGTATCGGTCAAAAATATTTTTTTGCCGGTCATGAAATGATTCCCATTCTCTATTGCAATTTCGATACCACAGCTAAAACTACTAGCCTGACTAACATAAATTTAAAACATTATTAAAGACATAACAGTCAGTAATAAAATAAGAACAAATAATTAAATTAGAAAGAAAACAATACAACAAAGTAAGTGTGTAACACTATACAAAAATGGCAGTTCGATACGTACCTCGGTTGTAAATGTAATGCTATGTATATAATTGGGGTCTGAACCTACACTGGTCTCACGGTTCGGTTTGATTACGATTATCATTTCATCAATTCGGTTCAATTCGATATTACGATGCATTGACCAGGGCTTGACATTAAGCATGTTCATGTGCATGTCCTTCGGACAAGTAAATCGTTCATTCACTTGTCCGAGTAAAAAATGTGCTTGTCCGGAAAAAAGTGCGATATTTTTTAAATTGTGTGTGTTGTAACTATAATTTATTCTGAAGCAATATTCTCACCAGTGTTCAATCAGCTTTGACATATTTAAATCTGCATATTTGTGAATTTTTATGTTTTATTTTTTTATTGAATCATTTCAAATTTGTGACATTTTTACCTTTTATAAAGGGCATTTCCCCCTAATCTTATTAAATATAGGCTATGCTTCAGGTTAAATTTTATATTGTTACATTTGATCAATACATTAAATTAAATTAAGACTCTATAATGGCTGTTAACAATAAAAATAAATCATTTACACTGAAAAATTACAATTGTATTAAATATTGTTTTGAGATTTGTAGTTTTGAATAGACAAAAAAGAAATGTTGGAAAGTATGTTTAAACATGAAACTAAACCTCCACTTAATGCACAATCATTCTTGCATTTTGGTTATTTGATAGATTTTTTGTTTTAATCAGACTCTTGTCCGTCGGGCAAGTAAAATTCTTTTTCACTTGTCCCTTCAAAAACTCCACTTGTCCCGGACAAGCGTTAATGTCGAGCCCTGATTGACGATATACCGCATCCTCATGTATACAATTTTGTCAATAAATACAAGCAGTCAGATATATGAACTGAACCTTTAATTTTACCTGCTCAAAGAAAACAAGCTTCTTAAATGTATCAAACATCAAACAAAACTTAAGTCAGGGCACAGGAGCATTTAGAACAAATACACAACAGGAAATACTAAAAGCCACTTTAAGAGGTGGTTTGGGCAGCCTTACATTTAAAACTAAAGTCTAAATGCATCTGGTTGTTGAAACCAAAAAATATGTAAAAATAATAATAATAATAATAACAAAAATAAACTTATGAGAGCGTATTATAGGCTATTATAGCCAGATATGATGGCGCTATGCAGCACACATATAGCCTAGAAATCTAGACACACCCTAGCGGCAGCAAATCTAATCTGCCCGCGAGTGTCGTCTAGCAACTCTCAATACTCTTCTGAGCTGTATTCGCCTAACTCTTGCCGGGCCAATCACACCGTGTATAGAGTCGGTGGGCGGGGCCATAATGACGACGGCCGAGTTGCGTTTGCGTGCTTCTAGTAAACACAGAAACTGGCGAACGGCGGTCTTTCGAATCAGCTTTGACCGCGACTCTGGAAGACTTGGAGTTAAGCTTTTCTCTGAAAAAAAGAACAGCACTGAAGTCATTCTTAAAAAGGGAAGATGTGTTCGGAGTTTTGCTGACTGGATACAGTGAATGTTTAATCTATCAACGAGCTCTGTTTCACCTTCGTTGCTCTGGTTGGTTGTAGCGCTATCCAATCGTGTGCAGAGTGATTTTGAAAGACAACCGTTTATCCCGCCCCTCGGATTGAGCCCTGTCAATGGTGAGTTTCCAGGCCAAACATCTTGATGGGGGTCTGGCTTGTCAGGCTAGCATGCATCACCACAAACGAGTATCTTCATTAAGCCAATGCACAAACTACTGAAAATTAAACCGAAAGTGAAGTCGCTGATGCTCAACATGCAATCATCTTCATTAAAAGTAAAGAAACTGAATGATCTCACCAGTGCTGTGGCCGTGCTCGCTCATATTGTGGTCTTTGATTTTGAAATTATCTGATGATCAATAAAACGCAGCTCATGTCTTTTGTTTTCAGTGACGTGAACTCCATTAAATCTGCATATAGTGCGGGACTTAAACAGATTTATATCCATTTTGCGGAGATACATTTATGTGCCCAAGTGTAAATTAAATTGTTTTGAAAAATCAGATAGCTTTGATTTACTCACATGTGTGTTCTCCAGGTCATGCAGGTTGTTCATACAAGCCGAAATGTGCCCAGATGTTGACTTTTAAAGTATTTGGAGCTTTTTTTAATTACTCTCACTCGCCTCCCTCTGCCATTGCATGCTACCGCGACTATACACATGCGTACACAAATGATGTCTGAAAATAATCAGTACATTATAACCGGTTATTGTCTATTACTGAACCAAATTGTTCACATCTGCATCACGATGCATCAAAGAAACGATTCATTTCGACACCTCTAGTATATAGGCTGTTTTATTGACGTCTTACCGGTGTTTAAATAAGAGCAAGGGCAGTGAGTGGATTTTTTTTCTTTGTCCTTTGTTGTTTGATTAAAGGTGCAATGTGTAGTATTTATGAGGATCTATTGACAGAAATGCAATATAATATACATATCTATGTTTTCAGTTTTCAGACCTTACATAATGAGTCATTATGTTTTTATTACCTTAGAATGAGCCGTTTCTATCTACATACACCGCAGGTCCCCTTACAGTGAAGTGGTCATTTTACGGTGTCATGTTTCTACAGTAGCCCTAAATGGACAAACTTCTCTACAGAGTGCTAGTGACTCTCTGCTGTCTCAGACAACGACATCTTTGTCCTGTGTCAGCCACTGTAGCTTGGGGTGCACGGTGGACGGTTGCAATTCACAACCTCACCACTAGATGCTGCTAAAATTTACATTAAACATTAAAAACACAGATAGCACAGGAATATTAGGCTGCTGTCACTTAAAGAGCAAATGCACAGATCTAATATACTGATACTGTATACATGCGTTTACTTTCTCAACTCTGTGTTCACTTTATCTTTACTTTAAAACATGATCAACTCTGTTTACTTGAATACTATCTATTTAAAAAAAAACAAATATATATATATGGTTGTTTTTATGAATTGTATTAATTACACATGATTTTTGATCATTAAAATGTAATTAAATGATTAAAATGGAATCCAGAAAACAGAATTTGGTTTAAAAAATTTTTTTAAAAATTCAGAGGGGACAAAACATATTTCATGGGTTTCATTATTTCAATTAATTAGACATGCTTTTTAATTACAAAAGTTTGTATTTATCCATTAAAATTGAGTCCCGAAAAATGTTAACAACAAAAAAAAGATTAACAGATCAAAAAAAATAAACAGATTTCATAGGGCCCTACTTTTGTGACAATGCAGCGTTGGCCCTCATGCTTTGTTAGTATTCATAAAATTGTTACCGGCCAACTGGCGAGTGACACTGTTTCATACACGTGCAAAAATTTTCTCTCATTTGGCACTTGCCGAGTGTTAATTTTAGGGCCTGGTTAACACAACATAACATAATTGTATCTACGGTACTTTTTTTAGCTTATCATAAAAACTTTTGCCTCTAAACCTTTCACTTCCTCTTTTTCAGAGCCACGTATACACCAACAGCCCTTGGAGCTTCCCCCATCCGACCTACAGCTTGCCTTATACTGTGCAATCTGAAAACCAGTAAGTACCCAGACTTCTGTCTAATCATGATACCTGATAAGGATCATTGACTTGGGAGTGTTTTCCAAACCTAACAGTGAACATGAAACCAAAGCTTAACTTTGTTAACAAGTGTTCCTGTGCACGTTATTCCAAAGAAAAAAAAATTGGTCTTCGTAATCTTCAATCAAAATTGTATACAAATAATAATTTTTTTGGCTGCCAATATTTTGGTATGTAATGCCTTTTTTTTTACTATCCAATCAATCCCTCACATTATCCCAACCTACATTCATATTTTGTTTTACTCTGACATGCATCAGATCAAGGAAGTAAAGTGACATTTGCAAATGACATTTGATGTTGACTCTATTGTGTCTGCCATTTCCACAGGGGAAGACATGTGGGAAATTGAGGCAGTGGTTTTCAGACTTATTTCAGGATAAATGATTGTATTGTATTTGTAAGCTTGATACAAGATGTTACAACGAGTCCCTCCACGTCTACATTACCTGATAAGATGCAAACAAAAACATCCCTGAACTTGACATGACATATGATAGGAACTTTATCGCCTGTAACTTTAGTTGACGTGGTGAAGCCCTTGGCACGCCATAGTGACGTTTCCTAGAAATCTGCCTGGTTGTGACCCAGGTGGCTTTTGTTTAAGAAAAGTTTCCATATAGTTAAATGACACCTTTAAAGGATTTTAATGTTTGACCCAACATTAAGATCCAATTGTCATTTAGTTCCCAGAACTGTGACTTTCTTTCATTCTTCCTGGGAACCCAAAAGATGATGTTTTAAAAATTTACACTTTTTTACAATGAAAGTCAATGGGTACAGTGTTGTTTTTGAACCCCATTGACTTTCATTGTATGTAAAAAGGTGTCATGAACTGGCTTTTTTTATACTTGTCTGAGGTCAACTTATGACGTTCGCGTGGTTTTTACATTCAAGAACATTATAGCAACCTAAGTAATAGGCTGTTTTCTATCCTGGTATTAAGGCTCACTCTCAAGAAATGCTCGGTTTTGATGGTCGTGCTGCACTGAAGACTTGGAAGTAAACGCCCACAGCTAGGATTGGATAAGATTTGCATAATAAGCTTCGGCTACCCTGCGAGTACACTTGAGGGATTGTTTTGAAAGCGTGAAGGAAAACGGCAACCGTAATGCATTTCCCACAGGGCTCGCAACGTCTTTATCAAACAAACACAATAATTTATCTCTCATCCACCCCCGATTGATTGGAATGCTATTTTTTATTACTTGGCCCGCCCGATCAGTGGATATAAGCGTGAACCGTGCATGGTTCCTACACACTAGGGCTGAACGATATGGATAAAATTTCATATCTCGATTTTCATGCCAGATATCTCGAATACGATATGACTACATGTTCGGTGAAAACCAAGCATTTCTCAGAAAAATAAAAAGATTTAAGCCTACATTTCAAAAATTTGTGTCAGAAAATGTATTGTTTTTAAGCCTTTCGCACGAATGATCACACAGGTGTAATCAGTCAAGGCTGTTCCCTGGAGTGCTGCTAAGTCCAAAGTGTTGAATTTAGCCAGAGACAGGCGCGCTCAGAGCTGTCATATATCACAACTTTTCAGTGTTTTCAACCACATACTGTTTATTTTAGTTTTCAAACATTTACATTCGCATAAGTACTAAAAAAAACAATACATTTAGAGTTTGTAAAATGCACACTGATGTCTGTGGAAGAGGTAATAATAATCCTTTCCATTATAATTCGACACGTTTTATTCATATCAGATACACATTGTGTAAGTTACTTCAATGTTTACTCTATTCTATTCCCAGTTCACCAGCCACTTACTTTTAAGTATTTCGGGAGAAATGGATGAATTCACGTGTTGTAAACATATAGGCTGTAAATCCAACAGATCCGACACTCTGAACTGCGTCTGCGGCACGAACTAACACAGCGGCACCCATCGCCCATACAGCTCAACTAACGCGATTGTTATAAACGTGTTTAAACAACAATATACTTCCACTTGCATGTATTTGACAATCGGAATATCAGATATTTCATGCCATAGCTAACACATTTGTGAATATTCTGAATAAAAAAGGAAAAATGACATAAAAGCAGATCATCATTCATTCAGCGCTGCGGTGCGGACAAGCAATGACGCGTCACCATGGAAATCCCCCCCCAATATAGTCCCACGTCCCTGGTAAGTGTGTGTGCGTGCTGGCTTTAGCGGTGTATTCAAGGGCACTCGTAAAACTGATGTTTGTTGTGACTGCCAGAGTTGTATGCAGGGCGAGCGCGGAGAGGGGAAATCTATATCGTTGATATTGTTGCTTTTTTCGTTATTAATATCTTGAAAGTTCATATCTAGATATAGATACGATAACGATATATCGTTCAGCCCTACTACACACACACACACCAAGTACATTGCATGATCAAAACTTCAGCGATTGCATTTTTCCTTCAAATATCAAGTCAAGAGCTTGAACAATGTACAGCAAAAAATATAGATATTATTTCACTATTTAGGATTGCCCGTTGGCAGGCTGGGCTTACGTTTTGGTAGTCCGTCTGGAAAACCCATAGACCTTGGACTTTGCAAGCCCTGGCCCATACATGTCAGAGTCTGATCCCAAATAGCAATGAACCAACAAATAAAGGATTCTTCAGCCTGTGACAGCGTGATAAGTTATGTTTAGTTAGACACATAATCAAACGATCTGTAACAATGCAATACTATCACATATATAAAAAAAGCATTTTATGCAAATTCAGTCTCTTGTTTACAAACAAATCCGTTATCAGAAATGAAGGAACAAACACCCAATGTCTTCCCCCACGTGAGCTGGATCTTTATTAAGGTCAAGGTCAAGTCAATTTATTTATATAGCACATTTACAACAGCCACTAGACTGACCAAAGTGCTTTGCGAAATAGCCAGATAGAAGTCAAAGAGAAAAAAGTAAAATAGAAGGTAAAAAAAAATGAAATATCAAGACAGAGATGACAAAGTGGTAAATAGAATCAGAATAAAACATGAAATCATTAAAAATAAGTTCATCCATGCTTTTATAATATTAGAATCCGAATGAAGTTTATGGCGTGTTTATTGCTTAGAAGTTCAATCTGGTTTAGCTCCAGGTAGGACTGTGTCATGTCAGGTACGAGTCGGTGGGCGGGGCTACACAATCATTCGTTGTTCTTCTTATGTTTAGGCGGCGTTTCACCACACACTGACGTCAAGGTGTAGCACATTCTGAGATCGATCCTTGGACACTTATTATTAGGATATTCTTATAATACCATGACCTTTTTACATATCAAAAGCTCAAGGGAAAGTTGATTTCTCAATTCATCACCCCTTTAAACATTCTTAAATGTATCTTCTTTAGTTGCTACTTTCACTTTTGAAATCTCTGACAAAGAGCTCAAAGAATGTGTGCAGTTCACCACTTCCTTGTCTAATGACGCGTCACCATTCTGATCATGTTTTCATGTGATCAGTGCCATTAGAGGTCACGTGAACGAATGGGGTGTTTTGTTTACAGAGACTTTGGGAAGTCCTCTCTGTGTATTTATAGCACACAGTAGCGATTTGCTGAAGAAATATGGCAAAGGGAAAAGAGGCGGACAAGATATATGTGTGCATAGGTCAATGCGCTTGAAAACATTGAAATAAGGGTCTCGGTTTTAGAAAGAATAACAGTTTGTGGTTGATGCTAGCGTCAGTGCTACATCCTGTCCACCCACTCCTTGGTGGAAAAACAACTTGATGCATTCACAGAATTTCATCGCTAGCAATGTGAGAACCTTTAATGGTGCTTTGGCATCTTTTTTTTTTTAAACATCAGACATAATAGGAAAATACCAAACTTTATGGTTATGCTTCATATTATATTCCAGAGCAAAACACCGGGTACCAGTTTTCCCACTTTAATGAGTCATAGCTAAACAGATGATTCAAACCTTTTGGTGTTTTTAGTTGAGACACCATTGTTATTATATTTTTAAATTAAAACAAATATATTATCACTGTTGTTGCAGTTATTGTTAAGTTTAGTTAATAATTATAATGATAATAATAATTTGATGCATTATAATATTTAATATATATATATATATATATATATATATATATATATATATATATATAGAACTAAAATACTGTTTTCATGTTACTAATGTTATTATTAATAAATGAAATAAGTATGATTATGAATGAATAATAATATTATTATTTTCCATTGGTTGTATTATGATTATTATCATCTATAATAATTATAATTGATAATAATGGCAGGTAAAAAATAATGATCACGCTATCACTATATTAGTATAAAAACTATTTAGGAATAAATATTTAGGAATGATACTGATGATTATAATAATGATGATGATAACTAATACTACAATTAATATTGATGTTATTATTAATTATTTGTAATGATATAAGTATAATTAATAATAAAACTAACAAATAATAATACAAAATAAAATTGTATCAGTTATAGTCACCCAGACAAGTAGAAATCTCACTGTTACCTGTCTGCTGCCATGTCAAGCATTGTTTGTACAGTTATACAGTTGTAAACAAGTTGTACAGTCTGTTCAACATATCATAATGTGTACCTGGTTGTTGAATGGGCAGCCTATTAATGTGTCTAGACTTGGATAGTGAATGTTGTTTACCTGACCGCCACACTCTGTCTGAAAGCATTAAAGTGATCAGACAAAAAACAGAGGTTGTTTCAAGAGACTATATACTTTATTAGCATTTATTTACTAGCCTGAAAATTATTTTATAGTCCAATTTCCTCCACCGTTTGCTGCAACAGTGTTTTTTCTCAGAGAGATATGATTACACGAGACAGAGACACAGACATTATGGGATGGGTGCAGTGTTCCAGAGGTTAGTGCAGAGTGAGTTGTATTGTGCTGATGGAATGTGCTTGAATCAATGTGCCAAGCCTGCGGTGCAATATCAGAGGAAGGGGATTTCCATATAACCTCGTTCTGAGGAGATTTAAATATGGACTTTAAATGAGGAACACAAATGCGCTGAACTGCAAATTTGCTGGTTTTGTAATGAAAGTGAATTATAATATTTATTTTATTAATACATTTTTTAAAAGTTTTATAGTCATGTTCACTGTAAAAAATATTGTTGGTTTAACTTAAAAAATAAGTAACCTGGTTGCCTTAATTTTGAGTTTATTGAAATAAAAAATTTGAGTTGATACAATGAAGGAAATTGAAAATATTTGAAATTGAAATAGAAAATAGAAACTAAAAATATTATTGTTTGTGAACCACATAAAAATGTGACACACTTTTAAAACACACACAATACCCAATATGCTTACAGAATCTTTCAATAAAATTTGAATAAAGGTTGTTGATTCTCAAAAATGTTCATTGTATTTACTCAAATTTTTAATTTCAATGAACTCAAAATTTTAAGGCAACCAGGTAACTTAGTAAATATTTTTTTACAGTGTAGTGCACTAAAATTCTGCATACATTAGTTCCTGCTTAATATTTCATTTAACTGATTTCAGATGTGCCACACACATTCCTTTGATGTGTGTCCATTCAAAAATACATAACAATGCTAGTATCCACAGTTGTTGTCCATTTTGGTTGAATAATTTTTGTCAGATTGTGTTTCAGTGTTCAGTATGATATATAGACTACCATTCGTTTATTTGATCAAAAATGCTGAAGAAAAAAAAGTATTACAGATAAAAAGACTTAACACTTTAGAATAATGGTCATTAGTTAACATAAACTAATAACAAACTGCCGTTATAAAGCATTTACTTATCGTTTTTAATGTTAAGTTCAACATGTACTAATATATTATTAAAATCTTGTTAATGTTAGTTAATGCACTGTGAACTAACATGAACTAACCGGATTTGTATTAATTAACGTTAACAAAGATGAACAAATACAGTAACAAATTAACTCCTCATGGTTAGTTCATGCTAGTTAATACATTAACTAATGTTAGCTGATGACCATTATTCTAAAGTGTTACCAAGAACTGTTTTCTGTTGTATATTTTATTATACATAAATTTGCATATAATATATATTCTGTAATATATTTTTAAAATGTAATTCATTCCTGTAATGAAAAGCTGAATTTTCAGCATCATTTCTCCAGTCTTCGGTGTCACATAATCCTTCACAAATATGCTGCTTTATTAATATAAATAGTATTATTGGTTGTGCTGCTTAATATTTTTGTGGAAACAAGCATTGTACAGCATTTACTTTTTTTTTGGAACGGTTTTGTATATTATTCATACAATAGGGACGTCTATTATAATTTTATAATTTAATATAATTTAAAAAATTACATAATCAGCACAACTATTTTAATGACAGATTAAAAATAATATACATTTTCCCTATTAAATAATGATGTGTTTTGCATGGTTCAAATCCCATTTAACATTCTATATTTGGAAATGTTGAATCACAGATGATGGAAGTTGTCTCAGACTTTTAAACCTTATTGCGTATGTATTAATGTATGTATGTATGTATGTGTGTGCGCGTCTTTTGTCATAATTCATCCTACATCAACTCATTTCAGAGCGACGGGTTCTATTCTCCGATCATCAAAAGTCACATATGCTAAATGGCAGCCTGATTTTAAAACAGTTCTAATGTATCATCTTAACTTAATCTTAAGTAAAATAGTACTTCCTGAAATGTAATATGGTTATTTCCAACAAAGTGAGAGACAGAGAACTGAAAGTGAATGTCACATGATGCGCATGACTGGTAAGGTAGTTAATGAATGAATGTCAAATGATGGGAGGCCGTCAGAGAACAGACTTTAACTGTCTTAAACACGCTCATATCTACAGTCTATACAGATATACACATTTGTGAACTATAATTATAGGCATTTTTACATTACATGCATGTTTTAGGCATCACAATTTTGGTACAGTCTCTTTAAATATGTGTTGTTTACATCAACTTGTTTATAATGTGCACATAATTCATTATGTATAAAAGTTCCATCGTGACTTTTTCTGTCACATTGCTGTCACTAGGATGTGACTAGGATTGTTTTCATGACACAAAAAACTGTGAATTTCCTTCTTCCTTTTTTGTTTGCGCCGCTCGTGATCCATCACGAAACTAACTCCTAATGCTGCTCTTACATTTATTTCGTCTCTCTCAGGCAGCACCCTTTCAACGGCCCGTCAGACATGCACACGGATTTGTTTCCCAGCGGCTACAGCGATTTCGACTTCGACTTATCCAGCCTGGATCTCCCTCGGAATGGAGACTCTCAGGTAAGGCCCCTCCGTCCGGGACGTTGCCGTATCTCAAAGGCTTTGATCCTCCTCGTGTTGTGTTCACGGGAAGAAGACTGTGTTTGTCATCTCACAAAGACTCATTATTGATGACTGGATATAGTTACATGGCTGTTTGAGAATTAAATATCTGTATTATCTTTTCTTTTTTTTGTAAATGGTCTATAAATGGTGTTTGAGTGGTTTAGACCTATTTTGCTACTAAATAACGTTTTTAGCTCTGTAAAGCAATCATGATTTTGATTATTGCCATACTCAAACAAAATTTATTTTTGTCAATTGTCAAATTACAAAATGCAACAAACCATATTATGCGAGTTTACAAAAGAAAGTGTATAAGTGCGCCTAGATAGTACTTTGTGACAAATGTGTCTGTCACTTATATAGTTTGCATGGTATCCCTGTGTTTTGAGTGCATAAAAACATTAAAATGCCGTTTTTTATGATAAACATTTTGGTACTGCTTTTGGTACTGGATCGCTATGAAAGAATCATGTTTTGAAAGTGCAGAAGTGCAGAACGAGAAACCTTAACCCCAAAGAAAAAATTCAGCAAAAAAGAGCTCTTCATGTAAATATTATTCTAAGTATGAAACAGGTTTTGAACAGGTTTTCCCCATCTGCCATTGTTCCACTCTCTTCTTCCACTTTCATTTCAATGAAACATATCATTTTTTAAAAGAAAAGCTGCCTCCCAAACAGGACAGACCATAAGTCTGACTAATTTGAATCATTTCACTGTTGTCACACCTTATTCCCATCACATTGTGGAACATTGGGATTAAATCTTGATCCACCCCTCGTTCACCGGTGACAATTTTTCTGGCTCTGGAACGCTGTAGCGCTTTAATTGCCACGCACTCTGTCATTGTATCAGAATTGCTCAAGCAGTGGTTTCAGGTTCCCGCCTCGCCGTAGCTAAGTTTACTTGAGTGTTTGTAACAGGAACATTACCTCAGCGGCTAAATAGATATAGAACCTATTTCAGGCTCAATGGGTTCAACAGAGGAAAAAAAGACTCAAATAAAGCTATAATAAGGCATTTTCGTCATCCGTTTAAGAGTGTGAGGAGTTTAGAAACTCGACAAAGAGAAAAACACTCAAGTGAAGAATTCAGACTGGATGATAAAGCTAAAAAGTATTTATTGAATTATATTTATTGGATATTAGATAAAACTTTAAACAATTATTGTTTAAATATTTGATGAATGAAAATTAAATATATGTTACATTTTTATTTTTTATTATATATATATATATATATATATATATATAGAGAGAGAGAGAGAGAGAGAGAGAGAGAGAGAGAGAGAGAGAGAGAGAGAGAGAGAGATCATGTATCATATATTTTTCATAGATCAAATAGTTAAGCAATAATTGTTAAACAATAAATATTTTTAATATCGGAACAAAGCTAAAATATGATTTATTATTAATAATTCATATTTATATACTGTATAATATACAATTATATATATTTTATATTATACAGTATATAAATATGCAATTACAATTATATATATAATTTTATATTATACAGTATAAAAATATTATTTATTATATATATATATATATATATATATATATATATATATATATATGTATATGTATATATATATATATATATATATATATATATATATATATATGCTGACAAATTATTTAAGTATTATTTAAATTAAATTGTTATTGTAATTGTATAATACTTTTATCTTGTTAAAGCACCTTGAATATTAGATCAAATCTGACAAATTATGTGTAAAAATAAATAAATTATTATATATAGTATGAATCAAATATAAAATTGTATTCATTATATTATTATTATTCTTATATAAAAATATTGCTGTAAGTAAACATTTACAACTTTTTATTTTAATTTTAAAGCAAAGCTCTTATTGTCCCTCCTCCAAGCTTCTTGTTGTCTTAATTATT
The DNA here is from genome assembly GCF_024679245.1 of Pseudorasbora parva. Lineage (NCBI taxonomy): Eukaryota > Metazoa > Chordata > Actinopteri > Cypriniformes > Gobionidae > Pseudorasbora > Pseudorasbora parva. The sequence goes on along the minus strand of NC_090185.1, from coordinate 21,575,249 downwards.
CATTGGAACAGTTTAAAAAAAACTAAATCTTGGAAACAAATCCAAATACTCAAATGTAATGATTTAGTGAGTTTAATCAGCGATGCTAAAGTCTAATAAAAAACACATTTTTATCAGTCAAATGAAATCTGCCATCTTAAAAATTATTTGAACATGTCTGGGTGACTTAAGAAAGGTGGATGGTGATCAAGATCTCCTCTGTTGTGGTTAGTGCCATGCTATTCTACAAGAGATCACAGTCATGGTGCCCAGCTGCGGCTAGGGAAGACTCTCTATCACACTGACACTTGGAAAACAAAACTCTTGAGGTCATGATAATAAAGCAGTGAGCACAGCCAGCCCTCCTGATGGGTTCAGCCTAATATCCCTATATCGTTTGTTCATATCTACAGACTCGGACTGTAAATAACCTTTCAAAGCTGTGAGCTTGTTCAGGATGTAGTTCCTCATCATTTAAAGCTCTCTCAGGATTTCCTCTTTTTGTTTAGACAAAAGTTGTTGTTTACAGGATGTACGACCGTACAATCAAAATAAAGACAGACCACAAATCTTCTAGCCTCCTACAGCTTGTTGCTGTATTTAAAATGCACAGGTTTAGTTAGTGATGGGTCACTAGTTTTACACCAACTGAATAATGAGGTTGGCTAGTTTACATATATGAATATTTCATACAGTATAATATAATACAAATATTAATAAATATTATTGGCAAAAAGAAATGTATTTTTGTATGTGTAAATTTATGCGTGTGTATGTATGTATGTATGTATGTGTAAACACTCACCTAAAGGATTATTAGGAACACCTGTTCAATTTCTCATTAATGCAATTATCTTATCAACCAATTACATGACATTTGCTTCAATGCATTTAGGGGTGTGTTCCTGGTCAAGACAATCTCCTGAACTCCAAACTGAATGTCAGAATGGGAAAGAAAGGTGATTTAAGCCACTGGTTTTCAAACCTGTCCTGAAGGACCCCCAGCCCTGCACATTTTATATGTCTCCCATATTTGGCACAACCACTTCAGGTCTTGCAGTCTCTACTATTGAGCTCATGAGTTGAATCAGGTGTGTTAGATGAAGGAGAAATACAAAATGTGCAGGGCTGGGGGTCCTCTAGGACAGGTTTGAAAACCACTGATTTAAGCAATTTTGAGCGTGACATGGTTGTTGGTGCCAGACGGGCCGGTCTGAGTATTTCAAAACTTGCTAAATTATTGGGATTTTCACGCACAACATTTTTTAGGGTTTACAAAGAATGGTGTAAAAAGGAAAAAACATCCAGTATGCAGCAGTCCTGTGGGTGAAAATGCCTTGTTGATGCTAGAGGTCAGAGGAGAATTGGCCGACTGATTCAAGCTGATAGAAGAGCAACTTTGACTGAAATAACCACTCGTTACAACCGAGGTATGCAGTTATGCAGGTCTGATGAGTCTCGATTTCTGTTGAGGCATTCAGATGGTAGAGTCAGAATTTGGCGTAAGCAGAATGAGAACATGGATCCATCATGCCTTGTTACCACTGTGCAGGCTGGTGGTGGTGGTGTAATGGTGTGGGGGATGTTTTCTTGGCACACTTTAGGCCCCTTAGTGCCAATTGGGCATCGTTTAAATGCCACGGCCTACCTCAGAATTGTTTCTGACCATGTCCATCCCTTTATGACCACCATGTACCCATCCTCTGATGTCTACTTCCAGCAGGATAATGCACCATGTCACAATGCTCAAATCATTTCAAATTGGTTTCTTGAACATGACAATGAGTTCACTGTACTAAAATGGCCCCCACAGTCACCAGATCTCACCCAATAGAGCATATTTGGGATGTGGTGGAACGGGAGCTTCATGCCCTGGATGTGAATCCCACAAATCTCCATCAACTGCAAGATGCTATCCTATCAATATGGGCCAACATTTCTAAAGAATGCTTTCAGCACCTTGTTGAATCAATGCCACGTAGAATTAGTTCTGAAGGCGAAAGGGGGTCAAACACAGTATTAGAATGGTGTTCCTAATAATCCTTTAGGTGAGTATATATATATATATATATACATACATACATACAAGATAATATATAGAGAAAAAAGAGAAAGGTATTCAGGATTGTGACTGTCAGAATAATAGCATATACTTGTATTTCTGAACAGAGAGTTCCCCCTGACTATGGTATGTTCAAAGGAGACCACTGAGGGGATTCTACATGCAAAATACCATCCTGATAATGTCATTTATGTTGGCAAAAGTAAAAGTATTCATAAATATAGCTGCAAGGAGTAATTTTTGGGGCAGAGCAAGTCGGAAACAAAGTGACAAGCTAAGCAAGCATGGCAGAGAACATCAGAACAGTAAAACAAAATGCTTATTATCTACTTCTGCTAACATTTACTCAGGAATATTATTAAAACTAAATAAATGATATAGACTTAAACTAAAAACATTGCAATTATGGGAACAATAGCAATATTATTTGGCAAAATGTCATTCAGGGTAACAAACCAGGGTCATTTAGCGTAATAGATAAATGTAACATAAAATAAAACAATATGCTTATTCTGACCAGTAATTCCTAAAATATAAGAATAAGAATAAACTCATAATAAAATAATATGTGATCATACTAAATGTTATTATATTTTAAATGATTTTCACTTCCTTACAAAAACGTCTTGCTGACAAACATCCAATCTGGCCGATCAGTCGGTGCATCTCTATAAATTATACATAGAATTAAAATTATTTATTATATTATTATTATTATTATTATTATTTATATATAATATTATTATATTATATTATATTATATTATATTATATTATATTATATTATATTATATTATATTATATTATATTATATTATATTATATTATAGTATGATTTGTTGTTATTGTTAATTTGTCTATCTAATTTATCTTTATATTTTATCCCTTGGATGTATCCTGCATCATGTTTTGTACTGTGTTTTCAGCTTTGGGGTGGATATCTAAAAAGGCTACATGTTAGCATGGACAATGGCTGTTTCACTGTATTTGAAGTTAAATTTTCTCATTATCAAAGAATATTTAAACCACATTGGCATTAGGCAGAATGATCACACAGCAATCTCACATCAACTCTTTTTTGCTTCTTTCTATTGATCGTCACCTGTCACGTGTATTGTAGTCGTGCACCTGGCCTGAGCTTGTTGAAAAGTGTGCAGCTGTGCAAAAGCACAGAGCTCTACTGAAGCCAGCCTGCGGTGCATGAAGAGACTGTGGCTAAACTACAAAATGCACTGATTCTGCCATACTCATGCATGCACCTGCATTTATAAATAGTCAATTTAGTAATAAATGCAGGTACATTACGAATGCATGGTGATTAATATATCTGTTGGTTGTTGTTTCTTTTTAAGGAGAAAGGAGGCATTTTAATGAGCTGAAGTGTTCATTTGCTCCTCTGTTTCTCTTGTGGAAGAATTCCTCTTATTTATTAGCTTTGATGAGCACTTAAGAAGTCACAGTGTTTCGCAAACTGAAGGAAAAGAGATCTTACCTGAACTCTACAACACGAGAATGTGAAACCGCAGGCCGACCACAAAGCTCACAGACCTACATGCATTTGCGTACTCCTGTCACAGGCACGTTTTGTAGTGCATGCATCATCATTATCTTCGTCTCTGGGAGGGACTTTGGAAATACTTTTTTTTCTCATGAACTACTTAAAGCATTTGAACACCCAGCAGAGATTCATTTAAATGTTCAGGAGGCTTTAGGGAGGTTGCCAAAACCGAATTGGTGTAAGTGGATTTTAGAGGAAACATACAGTCATTCATTTAGCCTGCACCATTTAGACTTACCCGCAAGCCTTCTTTTCTATACACCTTCCAAAGAAAAGAAGATTGATCTGTTTAAACTTCCTAGTTGCATCTCTTTCATTAACCCTCTGGTCCTCTTCGGTCAAAAATGAAAACTTTTACATTTTGAAATGCTACATTTTTTTGCCTTATCGGAATGAGATGACACTTGAGCCCCTTTCACACTGCGATTCCGGCAAATACACGGATAATGCGACCCGGCATTTGTTCCCGGGCCGCTAGATTTGCTCCATTCTCACAGCCAGCAAAATACCGTAATATGTGCGCTTTCACACACAACCCGTAACGGTCCCGGGTCGAGTTGACACGTGACATCCTGATGTGACGTATAATGGCGAGCAATCTCCGCTTCAGCGTGGATAGTAAGGAGCTCCGTGGTCTCGACTTGTGTCCAGTTTGCACGCATTTCTGCTTGTTTAATTGTAGTTTCTTTTGTAGACGAACACTCTCTGCGTTTAAAACACCGACTAGCTCTTCTGGCACTGCAGGGTTGTATTATTGAAAAAACAAGCTCTATGAGTCGCACGATAACTACGCACACGTTGCGGCATTAGTTTCGGCTTTTGTTCACACAGCGCTCGTCCCGGGTCGAATATTGCAATATTACTAGGTCCCCAACCCGGGTCGAATTCGGTAATCAATCCCGGGACGCGGTTGCTTTCACACAGAAGGCGACCCGGCAATGTTCCGGGAATATTGCGGGTCCGACGTGCAGTGTGAAAGGGGCTTTGGTGACTTTTGTTGCATTAGCCATGTGAACACGCCAAAAAATCAAGGAGATTATTCGGATATGTCAAAGGGTCATAAAAAAATTGTCACACTCCTTCACGGTCAAAAATGAGCGACAAAAACTCAGGGAATCTTTTGGTGATACAAACCCCAAATCAGCCACATGAACCAGAAAAAAAGTGCTTAAAATATCAAGAGTGCAAAATAGACACCCCCAACCCCCTATGATTTTTTGGAAATAAAAGGAAAATTAATTGAATCAACTTAATTTCAATTAAATTTTCCCACAGTTTTGGAGTAAAAATGGAACATTTATATTTCATTAAAAAAAACCTTTTTTATGAATTTTTCATATTTATAACAGTTTAAGTTGGAAATGTCATTTTCAGGTGTATGCTCAAAAAGTGATTAACATGTAATAAATTGATAATAACAATTTTAATAAATATAATTAAGTACCATAAAAAACATTATCCAACTAAAATATGTTGCATTACTACAAAAAATGAAACCGCATTTTCACATGAATTTTCATGAACCACATGAACAGCACCAGAGGATTATTTTAATTGTGTTTTTTATTAATTGTGTTTTTTTAACACAACAGTTTCTTAAAGCAGCACTAGGTAACTTTTCAACTTTCATAATATATTTTTTAAGACTCTTGTGATGATAAATCGACTTACAATAGGTTGAATGACACGTCTGCCATAGCCTGATGGGGTCTGTATCGTTTTTAATCGTACTTTTAAACTTCGGGTTTCGGGTAGTAACCCGAGAACAAAAAGAACTACAAAATTCGACTGCTTTACGGCATATACGTCACTTCCACCAACACCCACACTTCCTTAAATTCGGACGTGCGAGCCCAACGTTGTTCGTTGGATAATATAGTCATGTCCGAAGCAGCACAGACAAATAAGAAAGAAAAGGTTTTGTTGGAGGAAAGCAATAAGAGGAAACGAAAAAGTGATGGGATTAAAGGCAAGACGAGGATCAACATGTGACGAGCGTTTGCTCGTTTGCGTGAGCTGAAGGAGGCGTGCCCGACTGATGCTGTCCTGCTTGACTGTGATTACCTACCACTCAAACATTGAATTGAAGTATCATATAGATTCTGTAAAACGGTAACCAATAGACTACTATAATGATGCTGGCTTGTAGACGTGAGCATCGTGATTATTTGGCGTTTGAAAAAAATAAAACCCATGAAATTATATTCATATGACATGCTGAAACATATGCCACTGACTGTAACGTTACCTGGGATGAAGACATTTCACACGCGACGCCAGAAAAACACCTGCATATGAACTCTTGCAGTGTTCAGGGGAACTGTTAGTGCTGCACCGACCCGCGGCGCCACTTTTATGAAGTTATTTGGCCCGCACCGCACCACTGTATATATTTTTACAACCCGCCCCGCACCCGCGACCATTAAATAGACATACGGGGTCCGCGGGTTATGAGACGACCCATGCATCACTAGTTCAGGGCTATCAGGGTTGTCATGTCAACAAATGCACGCGCGATGGCATCCCCTGTTGTAGGATGACAGATCTTATGACAGTAGTTGAGGACATTATTTTTTCCAAACTGTAGGGGGACCCCGAGAGCAAAAGTAGCCAAGTGCTGCTGTAATGCGTTTATAGAGTTTCGCTTTTTCTCAATTTTGCTTTCGGAACATCATTCTAACTACAATGTATTTGTAGTTCATGATACCTAATGCACCCAACATTATAATATACACAATTTTTGCAAAGGTTGACTACGCAAGTTCAAAGTGTCAATAATGGCACATCTTTCTCATAATCCCCCCCAATGGAAGGATATTAACTGTACTGGAACTTAATAACCAGTGAGTCATGTTTACTGATATCTCCGTAATACTGCTTTCCAGCCCGTCCGTGTCTTTTCACAATAATGACACCACAGCAAGGCGCCGTTCTGTCGTCGGGCTACCAGTCACTGGCTACTTACGGCCATGATGTGCCTCCACAAGACATCGATTTCTATTACAAGGCATCGCGGGACTCCAAACTGATTAGGCCCACTCAGATGGCCTAATGTTTTTTTTCTGTAAGAAGCTCAGGCAGGTGTTTATTCCAGTCTGATGCGTTTCGGGAAACCAGCCAATTGGATATTTCACATCTATGGTCCATTTAAAACCTGCACTCGAGTCCTAAAAATATGAGTTTGTTAACTGGTCCGCTTTGGTGTAAAACTAATCAGCTTGATTGTTTTCCATTCATAAGTGATGAACACAAAAGGGCACAGCCCGGACTGAAATAAATGCGCTCAGCTGGGAGCCACTAAACATAATAATCATTAAATAATGATCTGCCAGCGTTAAACAGATCCAGTGCAGCCGCCACAGCGCTCTGGAGAACCGTAGCGCTGCACTGTTTACACTACGAATGCGGTTGAGTTACACCATGTACTGTAAAGAGGGCCTGACTGCCAGTAACTCTAGTCACTTACCAACAAAAGCATCATTTCCTGAAAGCTCCTCCCCTCCCCTCCCCCTCGCTCAGCTCCCCTCCCCTCTCAACCACCTTTAGCATTGAGGAACTAAACCACAATCAATATGAGTAAACCTCCATGCACATACCTGTCACTCCTCTTTTACTAGGAAGGGCACAGGGGTCTCTCAAGAGCCTAAAAACATACCTGTTGTGCCGGCTGGAGAGTTGTTATTCTTTCCACCCATCTGACTTTGGGAATGTTGCAGCTGTGAACGTGCCGGCTTTTTCTCCGGCACATGGAAAGGATCTGTTGTTTCCAGGAGGTGAATGATAGTGACTGGACCCATGTCACTCATGCAGTTTTGGACTAAGTTTTATGCACAGCTGGGACGTCCTCCGCCCAAGGTAGAGCACGCAAACATGATCCTTGTTAGCATTTTGATCACTTTTATCAGAAATATATGATGTTTATGTTGTGAGGAAAGTTGGCTTCTCTGCTAGTGCTCTACCTAATTTATTTAAATTATTTCCTTGAACAGATGAGAAAATTATTATCACTTTTTGTTAAAACATCTGAAGATTTATGATCATCATTTGTCATTTTTAATGATGGGTGTTTATTGCCTGCATTTGTTTGCAGTCATCTTGTCAGTTTACTATTAGTTATCTGCATGACAAACCATCCAAATTGTACGTGTTTTCTAAACATTCAGGTACAAAATATATATATATATATATATATATTTTTTTTTCAATAGCATGCATTTTATTATGTACTTTTATATATATAAACATATATATTTTTTAATTGTATAATTTTTTTTATCAATGAGTGTATATATATATATATATATATATATATATATATACACATACATACATAATAATAATCCATATACAATATATTTTAAATTGAAATAATTATGTACTTTTTATCATTATAATACTATATATTTTTATATAAATTGTAAAATTTATGTTTTTTGATATAATTTTATTTCCTCCAAAAATATTTTTTTGTTTGTTTGTTTATATGTGAGAGTTTCTAGATTGATCTTTTGTATTACATTTTGCATATAGGGCATCATTCTGATTACAAGATGGTAACTATGATAGGCATGACAAACTGCTGGTTTCCAGTAAGAGGTGAACGCATGTAATTTCTTGGATTTGGCTCAATTTTGTATTCTCGTGTATATAAATCGTGTTTAAACTAGTCTTTACAATAGTTTTGCAATCTCATTGCTGTTGAAAAGCATTAATGATTGCATCAATCTCAGGAAATGGACAAACCACTGCAAAAGATTTTGAAATTGGACATGATTTGTGCACTTTTTTTGCAGTGCACATATATCTTAGTTGTCGATTGAATCTTAGATATGAATGTCCTATGTTGCATGAATTTGTACTGGAGAGCACTTCCCTTCATTTATTCCGGTCATCATGACTTGTCTGTTATCAATGGGGTTTGGGGCTCTATTTTGGGCCTGTGGCAGAACAACACTCGTGTTTTACGGGAACAGTGTGGTGTAAAATGCTGTTAAGGCACAATGAGCCTTAACCAAGCCTTCCCAAACCGACGACTTGAACCGCATCTCCCTTTTGTACAGTCTTCTTTTTTAACACCTTTCCTGGTTTTTGTTTGGTTGTTCTTTCGCTTGTCCATTCTTTCATTTGTCTGTTTCGTTTGACCATTCTCACCTTTCTTTAGGTTTGCATAGGATCATTTGTTCTTTTGTTTGTCTGTTTTTTTGTTTTTTAAGGTCATTGTTTGTTTGTTCTTTCTTTTCTTGTTCGTTCTTTCGTTTGTCGTTCATTTGTCCAATCTTTGTTGGTCATTTGTTTGCTCTTTCATTTATTGGTTTGCCTTCTTTCTTTATTAGTTCATTAATTTGTTTGTTAGTTTTATTTCTGATATTTAATATTTATTTATTTTTATTTCTATTTGCCTGCTATTTTTTCCATTTGCAGGCTTTCTTTGTTACAGTCCATTTGTCTTCTTTCTTTATTTAATTTTCTCCTGTCTTTTGCCATCTTTTTTTTATCTATTTCCTTGATCTTTATCTCCCTCCTAACTAAATGAAATAAATAGGACATAAAACACATCAGGAAGCTCGATATGATAATCTGGCAGTGACGCTTCAGGCTTGTCTGCAGTTTTCCCGTCAATGCTTGTTGGGAAGGTTCAATAAGTGTCATGCTGTGGTGTAACCTGACACATTGTTGTAATAATGAGGCTTTATTACAGTACTGGAGTGTCAGGAGATGTTTTTGTGTATTTTCCCCCTTGTACACACCAGCTTTACTCATCTTACACAAGAGTGTGGCACCAGCTTGTCTTGCAGGTGCATCTTTTTTCCTTATATTATATACAGGAAACATTTACTCAGGGTTACAGTAAATGATGCATTTCTGGTGGTCCCCGCAGACGTGCGCCGCCACCTCATCTCTACCGGGTTTGTCTTTATTTCCCCCCCAGCAATGGTTTTCAAAGCTCTTCTACTGTAAATCACTGGCTGAGAGGTTCTTTTTTTTGTCGTTTTCTTGTCATTTCCAGCTTCTGGTTGTTAAATGTTTATGCTGACAATGCATGGCGGCGCCTGTCGAATGGAAAAAAAGCTTTAGGAAACTTTCTACCATCTTTTCCCAGCTCGCCCCAACCCAAATAGACAATTCAGCATGCTTCAAAGAAGCCATGGTTTTACTGAGCACCGCATCCAAAAACCAAACAGAAGTGAAATTGTCCGTTCACAAGGCTGGAAAGTGTCGAAGCATTGCAGGATTTATCTTGGTGACGGCAGGTTATTGAGTTCAGGTTAGCCTGCCCTGTGGATGAAAACAAATGCAAGGATTTTCCTCAGTATAAGTGACTCTTTTGCGAACAAATATATTCCTGTAAATACAGAAGTGAGCATGTTAAGACACATTGGTCATGAAGTAACAGCAGAATGAATATGACAACATTTAGTTTCAAGTAATAACTCAATTTAATGTTTATCAACAGAATACGGTTGTCAGTCCTGTATTTGAGTCCTTAATACGGTTTCATTCACTCACTTTTCGATTATTTACAGGAGTGACACCACATTCTGTAACCGAACTCACACCAATATATTTTCACGCTGTGCGACCTAGTTACATTGCCGGGATCAGTCCCGGAATGAGTCCTGTGTGGGGAAAAAAGGCAGGACCAATGCCGTAAGGGGTGTGTCGTAGTAATGACGCTGAAGCTGAGATTGTGCATTTCAGTGAAGCAGTACACGATGAGCTAGTTTATGATCAAATCAGAAAAAAAAAATGCATGAGCATGGTTCCTCAAAAGAGAGAAATCGCAGATCATAAGCAAACTTGAAGGGATAGTTTACTCAAAAATGAAAATTACCCCATGATTTACTCACCCTCAAGCCATCCTAGGTGTATATGACTTTCTTTTTTTCAGATGAATACAGTCAGAGATATATAAAAAAAAAATACAAGAAAAATATAAATATTTAACATGTTATAAAGTAAAATATCTAGCTTCCAGTGGACCACCTTCCGTATTCAACCTAAGAAAAAAGCGTAACTGCCGCAATAATATTATACTATATTAAAATACTACTATATTATTATAAAGGTTTAAATATGGATATTTTTCTTACAAAAACCCATCGATTCGCCACCTTTATTAACCCCCCGGAGCCATGTGGATTACTTTTATAATGGATGGAAACACTTTTTTGGGGCTTCAAATTTTGGGCTGCCATTCACTGCCATTATATTAATTGGATTAGCCAGGACATTTTTTAACATAACTCTAATTGTGTTTGTCTGAAAGAAGAATGTCAGATACACCTAGGATGGCTTGAGGGTGATTCCAGAAAATCACTGGCAGTGTAAATGAACCCAAATCAAACCATCCCAGGACACATCATCAGTGTATTATTTCTAGAAGATCTGTGTGAAAGGGACTTATGGTTACTGGTAAGAGAATACAGGCTTGACTCCCATCCATATTCAAGATGCCACTGTAGGTTGCAGTGTGAACGGGACATTCTGAGACTCACACCTGTAAGGAAGTGTGGTTTTCAATCCCAAAAAATTTATGTAGCTTGTGATTGATTGACTATGACTATTTAACAACAAAAGCTTCATTTAATCGGTCACTGGCTGTTAGACCGCACTTTTTTGCATAATGCAAATGGCGTTATAAGGGTATAACAGTAAATGTTTTCCTTCATGGAAATTTTTTTTACTGCAAGGCATCACTGATCAAGGTTTAGTGTGGAAAGACTTGAGCATGCTGAAATTTGTTGTTGATTGTCATATATTAGAAATCCCAGAGCAATGATGGATTTCACTGGGACAATTAGAAAGTGAGCCTCAAACCTTGAGGGTTGAACTGTTACTGTTTATTTACAGGCCTTTTCACCCTGTGGTCATGTGAAAGGGCTCGATTTTGGTCTGGCAAACATACATCCTCTCGCTCGGAAACAAAAGATGGTTTCATTCAGCTGAGGTCACGGAGTTCATGTAAGGCCACTCAGCAGTGGGAAGAATTTATTACTTTTTTTACATATTCTGTGTGTAAGTTACATATTTTTATCAGGGGAAACTTGGTAACACTTTAGTTCAGGGTCTAATTCTCACGATTAAAGGGTTAGTTTACCCAAAAATGAAATTGATGTCATTAATGACTCACCCTAATGTCGTTCCACACCCGTAAGACCTCCGTTCATCTTCAGAACACAGTTTAAGATATTTTATATTTAGTCCGAGAGCGTATGCAAGTGAATGCACACTATACTGTCCACGTCCAGAAAGGGAATAAAAACATCATCAGAGTAGTCCATATGTGACATCAGTTAGTTAATTAGAATCTCTTGAAGCATCGAAAATACATTTTGGTCCAAAAATAACAAAAACTACGAATTTATTCAGCATTGTCTTCTCTTCCGTGTTTGTTTTCAAACCTCAAATAAAGATTCAAACGGTTATGAATCAGCACATTGATTCATGATTCGGATCGCAATACAAAATATTTTAAACTGTGTTCTGAAGATGAACGGAGGTCTTGCGGGTGTGGAGCGACATTAGGGCACGAATTTCATTTTTGTGTGAACTAACCCTTTGACTAGCTGCTTATTAGCATCCAGATTACTAGAATACTGGCTGTTTATTACTACTTAATAAGCACATATTAATGCCTTATTCAGCATGACCATATTCAATCCCTTAATCCTACCTAATACCTTTACTAAAAATTAATGAGCAATTATTTTATTATGCCAAAAATCATCAAGATATTAAGTAAAGATCATGTTCCATGAAGATGTTTTGTAAATTTCTTAATATATGTAAATATATAAAAATGTATTATCTGTAGTTAATATGCATTGCTAAGCACTTCATTTGGACAACTTTAAAGGCGATTTTCTCAATATTTAGATTTTTTTTGCACCCTCAGATTCCAGATTTTCAAGTAGTTGTATATCAAATATTGTCCTATCCTAACAGACCATACATCAATGGAAAGCTTATTTATCAACTTCCAGATGATGTATACATCTCAATTTAAAACAAATTTACCCTTATGACTGGTTTTCTGGTCCAGGATCACATTTATTAGTGTACTTCTTGTTTGTTCGTTTCAGCATTTAGGTTTTGCTGTTTGACTAAAGCAGAATTGAATTATTAACAGCATTCGTCAGTCCAATGCTACTTGGTCATCCTGAAGCAGGGGAATCCCTGTTTGCTGGCTCAGCAGTGGAGAAAAGGAGTGGAGAGAGCGAGAGAGGAGGTGGCCTGGCCTTCCAGGAAGTCTCGCCTTGTTCCTTGTGGTTGCCCGAGAATGCACAGTCAAATTATGCTGTTGCCAGTTGTTAAACAATATCCAAAGTCATTTTGCTTAGAGCAGAACAGTTTTTTGTTGTTTTTTTGTTCTCTCATTCAGGAACTTCTGGGATTTCTTTGTTCCGTTTGGCAGTGCTCTGCAAACGTTTCTTTAAAAGATCAAAGCAAGCATAAAATACGTTTCAACATGATTCTGATAGCAAATGACGACCACAGCCGTTTGATCAGAGTGAATGGGCAGGTTGTGACCTCAGGTTTCAGAATCCCCGACTGATGTTTCTGGCAGCGCTTTCTGAAGCGGCTTCACTACTGAATTGAGTATTTCCTGGGTTTTCAGTGGGAGTAGAGCGGTGATGCTTTATCAGGCCCCTGGTGGAATGTTGCCATTCTAAATATGGGCATAAATGTGTTTTTGTCCGTTGTCAAGTCATTCTGTCGTCCACAAGCACTTTATCCTTCCCAGCACAATGAAATCAATGAGCAATATCATGTGAATGCGGAAAGACAATTTAACCACTGCCTAGAGACTAGAACAGGCTGTTGCTTAAACACAGCTTATTATGATGTGAATTTGACTTACACTTTTACTACACATACTGTTACGATAAATGTATTATTTAAAAAAAAAGTGATATGACCATAGATAAAAACGAAATGATGCATGATGGTCAAATGTTCCACACTCAGTTTCATGTCACTGCTTTTAATCTTTCTTTATTATCTCCTTAATCAAGTATAGAGGAAGCACATTAACTTTGAATTCGTCGGTTCTGATAGCACTTGCATGCGTTTTTTTAATTACTTTTTTCCATTATGAAAGAGCATGCAGTCAAGCTCAGATGTTCTCACGATACTGCTGACCCGACTAACATCACAAACAACATACACACCTTCCATATTGCAGCAAAGACATGTTTCCCAGCATCTCTGAAATGCCCCATGCACACTCAGTGCACACAGTATACAAGTATCTAAACAGGGTTTCTGCTGGTCTTAAAAAGTCTTAATTTGACCTTCCATAATTTAGGGCCTTAAAAATGTCTTAAATTGATCAGAAAGTCTTTAAATTCAATATCGTGGCATTACATTAGGCCCTATAATTTCTGTAATGCAGAAAATGTGGATGGAATTGCAGAATCTATTAATAAAAATTACATTTACTGTATAATGCAGAATGTAACGGAATTTGTCACATTTTGTAAATCAAAATGTGAATCAAAATGAATGACAAATCAAAAGTAGGTCAGTACACTTAAAGGGTAAGTTCACCAGAAAAATAAAATCCTGTCATCATTTCCTCACCCTAATGTTGTTCTAAATCTGTGAGACTTTCATTTATCATATAAAGCGATCAAGTCTTTTTACAAAATTTGGAATAATCCGCTTGATTCGTATGGATCTGTCTCTTTATTAACTTTTGAAATGCCAAAGTGGTAGTTGCTTAGACTGTCAATGTAGGAACAGAAATTTGTGTTCCATTTTGTGTTCTCAGGGTGTGTTTTTTCCAGTACAAATTTAAAACATCCTTAGATCAAGATACATTTCATGACATGCAAAATGAAGAGATTAAGTCTTGTTTTCCGAGAAATTGGTCACAATTAAGTGAGTTTTTGCTTATAATAGAAGAAATATCTGTAATTGTGTTTGAAAATTACTTACTTAATTAATTTCTAGTTTTATTAATTCATTAATTTCTTGTTTTAATATTTCCCAAGATTTATTTCAAACTCTAAGTGAAGTGTCACTAATATAACTCATTGTGTGCTTAGACATTTACATTTAGAGAACATATTGATGTGTCATGTCATATTAGGGATTTATTCCTTACATTTCCTGTAAATTATCTTAAAAAGTTCTTCAATTTACATTCATAAAACCTGCAGTAACCCTGCTAAAGTATCAATACAATACTGTAAAGAGAAAAATCATTGAGATATACTTTAAGACTGCTCTAGCACAACCCTGAATATGAAAGTATTTTTGATTGTAAAATGCTTATTTTGGTGTCTACTTTAGTCTAACTTGCTTTTTTCCTTAACATTGAGAAATTGTTCCCATTAATGAAATGGATGAAATACCACGGCCGCTGGCCACCCTCCAGTTCCTAGTTGTTTACCATTTGCTGGTTTTCCTCGAACAGTGAAGAGTTCTTGGAAAATCTTGGCTGTACGGAGAGCATTTCAGGCCCCTTAAGATCTCTCAAACATTCCACTAGCGTGTAACCATGATTTTTCTACAAAAACCTCTGATTAGCTGAGTGCAATGTCCTTTAAAACCATATCCAAATCATAATGCTGTAGTGTTGCCTATGACCTATCATCTCTGCACTTCACCTGCTTATACACTTCCTGTTAACTAGATTGCGGGTTTAGTGGTTTAAGGTGTATTTACTGTGCATATATATCTCTTGGACATCTTTAACCCTGATCTGAAGCATATGGTTCTTTATGCCAAAAGCGGATAGATTATGCATTTTAAGTACCTGATATACTCACAGCGAAGTTCTTTTTCATTCTTCGTTTAGAGGTAAGACAAAGTTTAAAATACGTGAGCAGCGATATACCGTTAGCGAACATCCCACACTTCTGAGAGCAACGTTTAGATGAATATGTGAATATGTGCTTGCATTCCTCTCAATAACAAAGTGAACACACAACAAAATTGAGAAAACAGCAAGCATTTTATTAATAAATCATCTGATTATAGCAACGCAGATATGTTTGCACTCTAGTCATGTCAAAATCAAGCAGCTTTACCATATTAAAGATGAAAAACATGGTCAATGTCTCGTTTTGTCAGAAGTGCAACCTAATTTTCTACTGTAAAGCAGCTCTCCAGTGTGTTCATGTTTTCACTCGTGGACGTCTGACCTCGAACAGGAGAAAGTAACAAAAAAATATTTCCATGTGAAAAGCAAACTTTTCCGGTAAAGTCCGCTTTGGCAAACTGTTTCGCTCTCCCAAAACTCCCAAACCGAACTTTAAACGAAGTTCGCTTTGGCCTGATTTTGTTCGAAATGCCGTCACATCAGCTCGTTCTTCGATTTCGCTTTAAGTATATTAGGGACTTTTAGACTGCATAATTTGTTTTGAATGTCCCACAGTCTCCACCACTTGATTACTTAGTATTAATGTATGTTTCAAAGACAGATATTTGAATGCGTTTCGTAAGGTCATGCTTAAGGTTTGTTCACGTTTACCGTGGCTCGGTAAAGTTTTGTAGGCGAAGTCATTCCAATAGGAATCCATGTGATTGGGAGTTTTGCATCAGGACAAACACATTTAACCACAGACTGCGCTCATGTTTAAGTTGGTCATGTAAAATACTGTAAAAAACAGCTTTGTTTGAAAAATGACTTCATACATCGCTATCAATTTTGACAATGGAAAGACAGCACCTTTAGTTTCCATGAATCTTTTGCGTTACTTTGGAAAAGGTGGGCAATTAAACAGTGATAGGTAAATTGTTCTTGTTTTTTATTTTTCTTAGGACCTCCCTTGTCTAGATGATCTGCCAATCTTCTCCCCTACAAACGACTCCTTATCCGGATACACCTTTAATAACATCATCAATACTGACTTGACAACCAATGTACCCACAATATGGGACATCAAAACACCAGCATCAGTTCAAGAGGTAAGGCTAATTCCTGACCGTAAATACACTCACAAATGCTGACGTTAAACTTAACTGATGGTTTATCAGTGGCATTTGTGTTGATTGAATTATTGTTAGTATAGTACCAGAAACCACACCTGTGAGCGACACACCCACAAACTAAACATTTGTTCCCACTCTGATAGTAAAGCATGTGATCTTTGTGTTGGCTTTAAATGCTTTCCTTTCTAACTTTTTGTTTTTCTTGTTCCTCGTCAGGTGAATTCTAACAGGTTTCAAGGTTTCAACTCTTTGGAGGATATCACAGCTATCATTAACACACCACCTATAGGAGGTCATCAGGTAATTCTCAAGTAACTGTTCTTAACGGGATAGTTTACCCAAAAATGAAAACTCTGTCATCATTTCCTCACCCTTAAGTTGTTCCAAACTGGTATTTCTTTCTTCTGTAGAACACAAAAGATATTTTGAAGAATGTCAGTAACCAAACAGTTGATGGACCCCATTGACTTCCAAATTATTTTCTACTTCCCTACTATGGAAGTCAATTAGGGCCCATCAACTGTCTAGTTCCCATATTCTTCCAAATGTCTTTTGTTTTCAACAGAACAAAGAAATACCGGTTTGGAACAACTTGAGGGTGAGTAAATGATGACAGAATTGTCATTTTTGGGTGAAATATCCCTTTAAATAAAATTTTGAATTGTGATTAAATTCTAAAAATATATTGTTCATATATATTGTTGTTATTAATGTTTTATGATAATAAAATACATTTAAATTATACTTTTAAATATTAAAAATTTAATTAAATAAATATTGAATAATACAAATAAAATTATATTTTTTTATAAAAACCTAAAAGTTAGATTTTATCTTTGTAAGTTAAGTCAGTCAAACACCAAATTAAGTCTTTGTTTCTCTTTCTGTTTTACAAATTTACACAGAGACCCCAAACACAGCAAGAAGAGGAAGAGGAAGTGGAGGTGGAGGAGGCCGAAGAGCTGGGCCATGTTGACACCTATGCAGACTACAGGCCCTCTAAATGTGAGCGTTGGCTTTTGTCTTTTTTTTAAACACTTTTTTCTGGTTATAAATGTCATACCAAAAGATTCATTGCTCTCTGTTTCCTCAGCCAAGATAGGAATATCCCACCCAGACCGAGTGGTTGAAACCAACACTTTATCTAGCGTACCTCCTCCAGATATCACGTACACCCTGTCCATCCCAGAGACCACAATAAATGGCGGCCTGCTCTCTGCTTTGCAGCTGGAGGCCATTATCTACGCCTGCCAGGTACACCCAAACAAACTTTGCCTTTCATTTCCCACGACATGCGCAATTTTGCCTCTTTTAAACAACATGCACAGCAACATATTTAAAGGAAAAAAACGGACATAGAGTCCACATATCTAAAACCCAATTTCATTTATTGTTTAAATTTGAAGCTATTTACAAACTATTTTAAATTGGTTAGATCCTGCATTATTTATTTTTGTTTGCTTTATTTAATTTTAATTTTTTGTTTTATTTTGAAGCTATTTATAAACAATTTTATAAAATCCTACAAAATTCTTGAATGTACAACCTTGGCTTCCCAACCTTTTTTGTCAATAAAATTTTTTATGACCAAAATGATTTACTATGAACTACCCCCTGAGACTTTATTTCATGTCAAATATAATGAGTTCAATCATCTTCAAATGTTAATAATTTGCAATTAATTTAATTAAAACAAATGTATTTAATTATTTTTATACTATCAGCTAAATATTCATTTTTTATTATTCTTTTAATTTTATACTATGTTTTAAAAGTTACACAGTGTCATTCAGTTCATCATTGGCCTTTCAGTTTCTCACAAACCCCTCTGCAGTTCCATCATAAAGCCATCATAAATTCAGCTCGTCATATACAAACAGGCCATTAATATATTCTTCTTTATGACACTCTACAGCAACATGAAGTGATTCTACAGAACAACCAGCGAGCCGGCTTCCTCATTGGAGACGGCGCCGGAGTGGGCAAAGGCCGCACAGTGGCTGGCATCATTTTAGAAAACTACTTAAAGGATAGAAAAAAAGCACTATGGTAAGAGATCGCCAGCAACATCAAGCTCTATAAAACCCGCACCACTGACTCTTCCACATCAAACCCAGACTCTGGATCAGCTGCCTCATCCTTCTCATCTCTCCTCCAGGTTCAGCGTCTCCAATGACCTGAAATATGACGCAGAGAGAGATCTCCAAGACATCAATGCACCCAATATACAAGTGCATGCCTTGAATAAGGTCACTATTACTGCCCTGCTCAATATGGCAGCCCTGATAATGGAGATCACGTTTCCAGTGTAGCTCATTCTCACAGACTTTCCCCGTAGCTCTGCTTGATTTGTCTAACTGTAACTGTTTTCCATACAGATAAAGTACGGAGACACAGCTACCTCAGAAGGCGTCCTGTTTGCGACCTACTCAGCACTGATTGGGGAGAGTCAGGCAGGCGGCCAACACCGAACACGTCTAAAGCAGATCCTAGACTGGTGTGGGTCAGGTTTTGATGGAGTTGTATCCTTCACCCTCTATAGAGTTATATGCATAAAATAGGTTTTGTGGGATTTTGTTTTGTTGCTTACAATGCTTAGCAAAATAAAAGCATTATTAAAAATTAAATAATATACATTTTCACTCTAAAATATTATACTTATAAAAATATGCAATCTATGGTGTATATATTAGGGGTGTAATGATACGCGTATTTGTATTGAACCGTTCGGTACGAGGCGTTCGGTTCTATAAATTATGTACCGAATTATTATGTTCATTATGTACCGAACGGTTCTTGGACTAATTAATTGCATTTGATAAAAAAATAAGTGTGTGAAATATAATGTTATGCGTTCAACAAGGTAGCTTAATAACCAAAATGACATAACAGGCAACGCCCCTGACACCCCCGAAGAAAAAAACACCAAATATTTTTATGTTAGGTTACTCAGGCGCTCGCTCGCTCGCTCAGTACGCGCTGAATGCTCGTTGCAAAATGGCTAATGCGTTTAACAGACTAGAAATAGAAGATCCGCCAATAACCAACAGGTCTGGTGTTTGGTTGCACTTTGGATTCCCTGTAAGCTATGATAGTGAGGGCAAGAGAGTGGTGGATAAAAAAACAATGGTATGTCGCATTTGCTACATGACAATAGGGTACAGCAGTGGGAATAATTCAAACATGTCAACTCATTTATGCTGACAAACAAGACGATAAAATGAATAAAACAAGACGGAAAAAAAGACATCACCACGGCGATTGGTACATTTATAGCCACAGATATGAGACCTTACTCTGTAGTGTAAAACGCAGGTTTTAAGAACATGCTTAAAGTATATTAGCCCCGTTACAATATTCCTTTATGAGCCCATTTCAGCCAGACTGTAATTCCTGCTTTGTACCAAAAACAAAACCTAAATAGAGAACCAATTGGCCAAAGCAACAGCGTTTGCACTGACAACAGACGGCTGGACGTCAAGGGCTACACAAAGCTACCTGACTGTATTGGCACATTACATTACCAATGAATGGGAGCTGAACAGCCACGTTCTTCAGACATGCCCCTTTGAGAGTCATACAAGTAAGGATTTGGCCAAAGAGATGGCAGAAGCAGTGGAAGTGTGGAAGTTGCAGAGAGCTAATGTAACTAATTCTGTAACTACATAGAAGATGGGTAAACTATTGCTCCATCATTGTTCAATGTAAAAAAAAAAAAATCATACTTTGTTAGTTTTAATAAATAAAACATAAAAAAGGAAACTTATCTGCAAAAAAAATTATTTTTGCTGTATCTAAAACGTACCGAACCGAAACGTGACACCAGTGTATCGTATCGTATCGTATCGTATCGTATCGAACCATGCATTTTGTGAAAACCCTTATATATATATATATATACATATAACTGTTCAAATACATTTAGTAAAATTGTTTTATTTTCTTTCAAGTTATCAGTGGGGGTCTGTTTCACCCCAGATTGTTTTTTAAACAATTCTCTTCAAAAAATGAAGGTGGACATTACAGTTGGCTTTACCCTTGACCAAAAGCAAACTGTAGATTATATTTGATGAATGCCACAAAGCCAAAAATGCAACGTCCACAAAGATGGGCAAGGCCGTGCTGGATCTGCAGAACAAGTTGCCGTTGGCCAGAGTGGTGTACGCCAGTGCCACAGGTTAGTTTCTGCACTGTAGAACACTTGTAGTACCCCATATTTTGCCAAAGGTTTAAAGTGAAGGACTCTGTGTTCCTCAGGTGCCTCAGAGCCAAAAAACATGATCTACATGAGCCGTCTGGGAATTTGGGGAGAAGGAACCCCCTTCAAAACCTTCGACGACTTCCTCCACAACATTGAGAAGAGGTTTGTATAGGATCACTTGTTGCTTGCAAATATGAAAATGGATATTTTTTCTATGTGTAATCTGAACATACTCTTCATTTATAGGGGCGTGGGGGCCATGGAGATCGTTGCTATGGATATGAAGGTCAGCGGGATGTACATTGCACGCCAACTCAGCTTCTCCGGAGTCTCATTCCGAATAGAAGAAATCAGCTTGGATGATGATTTCAAACTTGTGTACAACAAAGCTGCTAAACTTGTGAGTTACAAGAAAACCTGTAATAAAAATCGTATAGAAATTCTGTGTTGCATTTTTTAGGATTCTTTGGTAAAATAGAAAGTTCAAATGAACAGCATTTATTTGAAATAGAAATCATTTGTAACATAACTGTCTTGACACCCACTTTGTTTCAATTTAATGCATCCTTGCTAAATTAAAAGTATTAAAATTTGCAGATCTATGCACAGATATCCCAAACCTTCTGAATCCATACAATACAATTATTAAGTTGAAAATGTATCCATTTACTGATAATCCTCCCCTGAAATTACCGACCTAAAGCAAGATTTTCAATGAACAACGGCTAAATTTCAGTCTGTTCATCACACAAAACTGTCAAATGGCTTCAGAAGACACTAAATACAATGCAATTTTAATATGCCACATAACCCACTTTTACCATACTTTTGAAGTGCATTTATTTTAATATTGGCGCTTGATATCTTCAGTCCCTATTCCCTTTCATTATGTGAAAAAGAGTGGTCAGGATAAATGGTTTTGAAGCAACGTGAGTGTGAGTAAATGATGACCGAATTGTTATTTTTGAGCGGACCCCTAACTTTTAAATCTAGTACAGCAAATCAAGTATCTGAATTGGTCTGTAAAATGGGTCACTCTGCTGTGTATGCATATCTGACACAATCTTTTCTGCAGTGGGCAGAAGCTTTGGCCGTGTTCATGCAGGCTGCTGACGAGCTCAGCATGAGTTCCAGGAAGTCCTTATGGGGCCAGTTTTGGTCATCCCACCAGCGTTTCTTTAAATACCTCTGCATCGCCGCCAAGGTGCGCTGCCTGGTGGAACTGGCCAAAAAGGAGTTGGAAGCAGGAAAGGTCAGTCATATTAGAGAGCTTAAACTCTTCCTAATGAAAGATTTTTTGTGCCATTTTACACTCTTTTTTTCTTCTCTCTAGTGTGTTGTGATAGGACTGCAGTCAACAGGTGAGGCTCGAACCAGAGAAGTCCTCGACGAAAACGACGGACGTTTGGACAGATTTGTGTCTGCTGCCGAGTATGTAAACTCTGGACATTTAAACCTTTATAAAATATACAGCCACCTTATGACTACTTCTTTCCAGAGTAGTGCTCTTGCAGTTTCACAATGATAAGGTTTCTCAATATTTGTGTGGTTATCTCATAGTCCATGTATCATTCTGAAACCTATGAGTAAGTGCTGTTTGGTATGAACCACTTCCTTACTCCACCGCGTTTTCATATTAAACTATGTTATTCCCTTAACTAAGATGAGTTGATACATACCTCTCTTGTCTCAGTGTGTGCACTTAATTTTGATAGCACTTAGCTTAACTTAGCTAAATGCTATGAGATCGGCACCGTACGTCAGAGCGATTAAGTGCACGCACTGAGACAAGAGAGGTATGTATCAACTCCCCTTAGTTAAGGGAATAACATAGTTTAATATGAAAAAGTGGTGGAGTACCCCTTTAAGCTGTTGGCAATTACACAAAAACACCTTTTATGCCTTAACACGGTAACGTGTTTGTGTGTTCCTCAGAGGTGTGTTTCAGTCCCTTGTCCTCAAACACTTTCCGTCAGAGAAGCAGAGGAGGGAAAAAGTAGCAGGGAACAAGAGAAAACGTGAGTTGTCACACACCAGAAAAGTTGTCCATACGTTGCCCCATCATCTTTGCTTTCTGCCTCATGGTTTGATTGAACGTTCTTCTGCAGGTAAGCCACGGGGTAGACAGACAAAGCAACCCCGACACTGCAATGATGTAGCTGGAGTTATCAACATCAGTGATGACAGCAGCACAGAGTCTGACGTCTTGGACAGTGACTCCAACTCATCACCTGACTCGGTCCAAGACAACACTGACGATGTCATATTTGTTGATCAAAGTAGCTATCAAATGGGTATGTTGAATGTGTATTTTATTGACAAAATCATATTATATCCATTTATCTCAATGATTTTTAAGTCAGCACCTTTAATGTAAGCATAAGCAATCGTTTTTTGCCCTCATCGTTCCTTAGCACGCTTGGAGGAGATGAAACAAGGGCTTCTCAACAAGATCGCTGAGCTGGGAAAAGAACTACCTCTCAACACACTGGATGAGCTCATTGATAAATTTGGAGGTCCAGAAAAAGTATCAGAGGTTATTATCTATGTATTTGTTCTAGTGCTCCAAGGAGGGCAATACCTCAAAAACAAAACAAGGTTGTATTAAAGAGCTAAACATGATTTGTGTATGTGCCCAGATGACGGGACGTAAAGGCAGAGTGGTGCGACGACCTGACGGCACAGTTCAATACGAGTCTCGCGCTGAGCAGGGCCACACCATCGACCAAATTAACATCAAAGAGAAAGATCGCTTCATGAATGGAGAGAAGGTGAGATCAAGTGTCAACAAGGAAATCTGCTACCTTTAGATTCCTTTTGTGAACCAGTAAAACATTTCACCTTACACCCTTCAGCTGGTAGCCATCATATCAGAAGCGGCCAGTTCAGGGATCTCACTTCAGGCTGACAGAAGGGTGAAGAACCAGTGTCGAAGGGTTCACATGACCCTGGAGCTTCCTTGGAGTGCGGACAGGGCCATCCAGCAGTTTGGTAAGAAGCGTTAACTCATGTCTACCTACCTCTGACCTTGTTATCAAAACCCTCTTCCTATAAAGAGTGCAACCATACCACAACCACTAACTGACAACACGTTATGCTCTTCAGGTCGCACTCATCGTTCCAACCAGGTCAATGCTCCAGAGTATATATTTCTTATCTCTGAACTGGCGGGCGAACGACGATTTGCATCTATTGTGGCAAAGAGGCTGGAAAGCCTGGTGCGTCCCTGACATGCTAACTTCTATTATTTTCTGATTGCATATGGTTCATAAACACTATGTTTTTAAATGTGGTGAATTCTTGAATTATGTGCTATTCGTGTGTTATGCTTTTAATAGAGCAATATTGGAATAAGAGCTGTTTAAACTAGGGATGTGCCCGAAGCCTAAATCTGAATTCGGTAACGCATTCTACAGAGGCCCAAAAGGGACATGTTTAGGGTTGCTGTGGAAGTCAGTTACATTACAGTAAATCAGATTTCAATTATCATGTGAAGATAGTAAGGAGAAATAACTGCCCCTCCCTATACACAGCGTATGATATGTGATAAAATAAAAGCGAAGTGTGCTTTCTAAAGTACTTTCAATACCTTGCATATTGATAACAGCTCCATGATACCCGCAAATTATATACAATATAATTACCCAACAATATAGTTGGGAGAGATTGCAAAAGCATTCAAATATATTTGTCCCTTTAGGGCTTTGGGCACAACACTAGTTTCAACTTTTACTTCCACTTCCATTCCACACTGGTCACATGCTCTGTGTGTAAAATGTTAAAACATTTAAATCTCTCCTTTGATGCTTACATTTCTAATCTTTTCACAGGGAGCTCTGACTCATGGTGACAGGAGGGCCACAGAGTCAAGAGACCTGAGCAAATACAACTTCGAAAATAAAGTGAGTAATTGTTTCAAATAGAACAGTGACACTGTTAAAAAATAATCCAATAAGTCATGGACTAAACTATGGTCCATTTTGGTTGTTCTTCACAGTATGGCACCAAAGCTCTAGATAAGATTACCAAAACCATCCTCGGCCAGATTGAAAGCAAGGTACCCCCTCCAAAGGACTATCCTGGTGGCGACGCAATGTTCTTCAGAGGTAAATTTGTGCATTACTCTCTTAAGATGTGGATCAGCTAGAACAGTGATCTCACCAAAGCCACCAATGCCTCCTTATCTTAGACATGAAGCAGGGTATGAGGGATGTAGGCATGCTGTGCAGTCAATCACGGTTGGGCATCAACATTGAAAAAGGTGAGGTTTCTCCTAGAGTCATATCGTATATTCACAGGCACACATACATGTATTTCTCCTGACCATGTGACTCCTCTTCTTTTCAGACTGCAATATCACCAAGTTCCTCAACCGGATACTGGGCCTGGAGGTGCACAAACAGAACTCCCTCTTTCAGTATTTTACAGACAACTTCGACTACTTGATCGAAAAGGACAAGAAAGAGGGCAGCTATGATATGGGAATACTGGGTAAGCAGCATTTCTTCTAGTGATGTGGTATTTAAGGTGCATTGATCTGCTTAGTTGACAACCAAGTATCTGCTTTCTCTCAGATCTGGCTCCAGGCAATGATCAGATCTATGAGGAGAGAAAGGAGACGTTTCTGACTGCGGGAAACCCTCAAGATGGTCAAGTTATCTTGTATAAGGTCCGTGTTTTTAAGAAGGGTGCATGAAAGTTGAACATGCACCAAGTGTTAAATGTAGAGGCTCATACAGAGCATATATTTAACAGCTGAGTTAGAAAACATGCCTAAGGCACATTAGTTTCATGCATGACACACGCTATCTCTTCCACCAAGAGCATACAGAGTTTATTTTGACAGCTTACGCAATGGGGATTGGTTTCCCAGGTATTAAGTACTTCCTTGAGCAAGAGTAAACCACCCTGTGTGAACTTTCTCTTTTGTATAGATTTTGGATCCATAGCCAGAACATATTGGACACATGTACAACCATTGTGGACACGTTTGACAAACATTATCCTTAACAGAACTGTTTTTGTTGCGCAGATAAGTGTAGATAGAGGTATGACATGGCTGGAGGCACTCGAAAAGTTCCAAGCTCTCAGCAACCCGGATGAAGGCTTCTACTTATCCCACAAAGTGAGTATTTGGACACTGAGAAAAACAATTCTCCTTTACAAATTTGCATGTAGTTTCCTTTTAGTAACACAGGAAAGATTGTTCCTTGGAAGAGCCTTCCTGTTCAGGGGTGAAGTAAAGTGTCATTAGAGTTCTTCCTTAGTTGTCTGTTGTTGACTCCGAGGATAAACATGTTTGTGCCTGTCTCTTTTGCAGTTAAGAGGTAACTACCCATGCGTGCTGCTAGCTGTGCAGAGCCGGGAGCACAACATGATCATCTACAAACCAAACATTGGCAAGCAGGCCCAAATGGAAAGCCTTGATAAACTTAAACAAAAATACCACAAGGTGTGTTCAACCTGTTCACCATACATGTAACATTCTGTAAAATGATAGGAAAAAAGAGATCTTCCTGTATGTGACACTTGTAGAGCTGCTGTGAAAAACTTCTCTGCTGCCCTCTAGCGAGCATTATGGGTTTACAACACTGTCTGAGTTAAGTTTTCTATCCTTGCTTCAGGTCCCACCAGAAGAGGCACAGGATAGCTGGGAAAACCAGTTCACTTTCTCCTTCAAGAAATGTAGCCATGCTAACTGGTAAGAACAGACTCAGCTTCTGACTTGGTACTACCCAAACCGAGAGCAGAGAATCTAACGTGTATGCATGTTTCTGCAGGAACGGGAGATGCAAGAAGATAGAGGAGGGTCAGGAGTGCATTATGGGCACTCGTTTGCGTCAGTACCACATGTTGTGCGGCGCTCTACTCCGTGTGTGGAAGCGTGTGTCTGATGTGGTCGCTGATGTCACCAGATCCAGCATTCTCCAAATTGTCCGCCTTAAGACCAAAGACAGCAACAAACAAGTTGGTGAGTTTACCTGTTGACTCTTCTTAAGGATTTGCTTGTGATGCTTTGAGCTGATAACCAAAAGGTTGTATGTTCTAACCCTGCAAGGACAGGACACCATTGCAATCGTTCAAAGGAAGTCGGCACCTTGTAATCATTGTTCTCTCATATACCTAGGTATAAAAATTCCGGAGTCATGCGTGTTAAAGGTGCGTCAGGAGTTAGAGAAGATGGATGCCGAGGTGAAGCAGCGAAACCGAGAGAAGGAGCAGCAAGCGCAAGAGCAGCGTCAGGCTGAGGAACATCAGAGGCTGATGGCGCAGCGTCAGCATCAAGAGTTCATGTCAAATTACTTCTCCCAGTCTTTGCCAGCTCCCAGTCTGGCCAGCTTACCGACCCCTTATATCCAATTCAACTTGTTTCCTTCTCTAAATGGCTCCTCGGGGGAAATCCTGGACCTGAGTGTTCACAGTTCCTCTCCCTCCTCCCAAGTTAGGACTCAAACTGACCTGGGTGTAGAAGATCTCACCGGGCCACCCGAACCTTCGGTGGATGACTTTAACTTTGAAGCGTTTATTCAGCAACCGCAGCAGGAGAGCCAGTCCGCACAGGAAAACAGTTCAGACCGGGACACTGACCTGCTAGACATGTTCCTGTCCTCACTTATGACAACGCCTAGCCAAAATGAACCTGCCTCTTCCTCCTCAGATGCTCCTTTGTCGGTACCCATGGTCTTGTCAAGTTCCCTCTCTTCTGCAATGTCCAACTTCACTCCAACGCTCACGCCGTCCTCATCTTCTTCCTCTCTGTCGCAAGTCTCCCTCGCCCCTTCAGACCAGCTCATGCTCCCATTACCAAACAGCCACTGCAGCTCCGAGGCCATTCTAAACGTACGGGAAGCTTTGAACAGCATGCTGCAAAGTGGAACAGAACCACGCCAGTCCGTCATTCAGTTCCAACAACCCGAGTGAGACGCTTCCAGACGGAGTAACCTGAAAACGCACACACTCAGGGCTGCAGTCTGACGAGTGCCGGCACCCCGCTCCACCATTGGCCTCAGACCCACAAGCATGAGTATGATCGCTACAGTTTGTCTAGAAATGGCATGCCTGGACTTCAGGGTAGTTATCAAGGTGGGCATCCCAGTTTTCAAACATCCTGAATTTTATACACTGGGGTTTTAAAGAGTATTTACCAAAAATAATTCTCAAGTCTAAATATTATTTAAGGTTCGTATAGGTAATATCGTACCACATCGTACAGCATATTTCGCTGAAGTCCCTTAAGATGGAGTATATCGGAATGAAAAGATATTAAAGGTACAATTTTGGTTGATCATTGGAGGAACCCTTTGAATGTGCCTCAGATGTTTAATATATATTTTAAATGCCTCAAAAATGTTCTTTTACAAAGAGTTACTAAAGGATCTGTTTGTATGTTCCTCATGGAGCATTCCTGAGAAGTTCTTCAAAGGGTTCTGCCAATGTGAGGAACTCTAAATGGTGCCACGAGTATCTTTTTTCCCCCTCTAGTATCATTTTTCTGGCCAAAGATTCCATGTGGGCCGAAACCTCACATATGCAAGACGTACCACAAAGTTCACTTCGGCAAGGAGCTTAAGCTTTGTTTTGCGTCGGACAATCATCAGCTTTACATTTCCATGATGAGCTTCTGTTAGACAAAAAACACTTTTCCCGAGGAGCAAGAGAACAGGCTACTGTTGAAATGTGCCTTCGGAACATCCAGTGGAATGTAGACGTAAACGCGTACTCCTGTACGCTTCCTGTGCAGATGTTTGTAATGTATTTATTGCCTTTATTTATCAGGCCTTGAAACAGTGTGCTAGTAGGAGAGAGTAACTACCTACTGATCACGTACCTGTGCAGCTGTCTCTCTGTCGTTCTGAAAAAGAACAGTCTGTCCTGCTGTCCCCCGACTCGCAATGTAATGCAAAGCGGTAACAATCTATTAGCTGACCGATTGGTTGATCCCAAAAGGGCTTCAGTCATACTTCATCCCTGTTAATAGTACAAAAGATATGCAATCCAGTGGAAACAAAAACATCAGACTTGAAATGCATCCAGGGTACAGTCAAGAAAGGGCAATAAAACGTATCTAGTTGAATTTACGCCCTTTATTTAATGAGTTCATTCGTTTTAAAAATGTTATGCGTTAAATCTTTGTAACGTCTATAAGAATTACTTGATTATTTGTATTTAATTTCAAAGGGACATTTGGATTTTTCTGATTTATGTTAATGATATTTGTAATTGTGCAGACAAACAAAATGACAAACAATTCAAGTTTTGCTTTGTTCTTTACTGCTGCACTGGATGGTTGAATATTTTATCTTCATTCTTTATACAATTGAATGATATACATTCTTAAATATTTTCACTGCAATATCGGACTGAAACCCAAATATTAACGTCAAGAGTTCATAGCTCTACAATGTTAACACCACTCCCTATCTCAGGATGAAATTTATGAACAATTAGTTAAAGATTTGTTATATATACAGTATATATCTTTAAATCAAAAAAAGTCTGCGTAAAGATAAGGTTCTTGTATGTAAAATCCTGTCAGTGACACATCAAATATTATTTATTTATCCTTTATTGCTTATTCTATGCACAAATTTCTTATTTTATTCTTTTCACTTAGGGAAATTCTTTCAGCCATATTTGCACTTGAAACTTATTTGTGTATAAGCAAATCTTTGTTAAACATTTTCAACGTGTACTTCCCATTATATTGAATGAAATTCAAGCATTTGATTAATTGTTCCATAATATTTAGTAGTTTTGACCTTACAAGTGTATCCAGTAAGTCTGTTTTCTCAGTGCCTCCCCAAAAACGGCCAATGAGAAACTTAAATTTCCTTTGTGCGTTCTAATAAAGCGTCTTATGCAACAAAAGCACTATACGATGAGACCATGAAAGTGGGATGAAGTCGAATTTAACCTCTTTTACTAATTAGAAATCCATTCGACTTGCTCTGTGTATGATTTGCACTAAAACAGCATAAATGAATTTCTGTCTGGTGTGTGTGAGATCCAGTGCTGCCAAGT
Source organism: Pseudorasbora parva (assembly GCF_024679245.1). Taxonomy (NCBI): domain Eukaryota; kingdom Metazoa; phylum Chordata; class Actinopteri; order Cypriniformes; family Gobionidae; genus Pseudorasbora; species Pseudorasbora parva. The sequence goes on along the minus strand of NC_090185.1, from coordinate 21,545,488 downwards.
TTGTTTGCTCATGGCCCTTCATGGGAATGTTCAATACTGTAAACATCTCGATTCATTGGCTTCGCTTTTATATCAATATGACATTTACGTAATTTATTGCTATGGAAAAAACATGCTACTGACTGTATCTTGAACCATTTTATTCCTGTGTTCTTATTGAATGCTTTTGTCATTTTCTTAGGCCTATTTATAATTTAGATCCAATTGTATATATTGTAAAAACAAAATGTGCCTTTTGACTGTTTCTTAAAGAAATTGTTTTCTACATGTAAAAAGAACACATTACAGTTCAAACTTTATTAACAAAGCAAAAAATAAATAAAATGTTCAGATTCCCGAGTTTGTGTTTTTGGTGAAATATTTTAAATTATCGTTGTATGTTTTTGAACTGAAATATTTTCCAATATTAAAATTTTAGTTAGCTTCTGAATTTAACTTTGTTTTCATATTTTCAGAGCTCAACTTAGCTGATGTTTTTCCTGATTATTTTCCAAGATTAATGTCATTTTACGGTTTTGAATCATATCTAGATGTTTAGTGGTTGCAGCTTTTTAATTGTAATTTATTTTAATATAATAATAAAAAAGGTTTTAGAGGAGAAACTTTCCCTTTGGAAGTTCACTGGGGCCGAGTAGTCAACGGTCCCCTGGTTGAGAACAATTGATCTAAAAAGATTCTTCAGGTAGCCTACTTCAATGGAAACCATAAAACTATCATTATATATATATATATATATATATATATATATATATATATATATATATATATATATATATATATATATATATATATATATATATATATATCACTTTGAATTGCCATTGTATGAAATGTGTTATACAAATAAACTTGCCTTGCCTAAAAAAATGATTATTCAAGGATTTGGTTTGAAGTTTGAACATAGCTTTATCTGGTAAACATTTTTTACAAAATCTGATCTGAGTTTCACAAACGAGAACCGCTGATAGGCTGAATAAAAATTTAAATCCACCCTCTGTCAGTAGGTGGCGCTTATAGAACAGAAGAAATAGAGCCCTTTCCGGTAACATTATAAAAACACTACGCGTTACACGGAGAGAGAATATGAAAAGAAAATGCCATTAAAAAAATCTCAAGGCAGTCATTTCCCATAACATAGAATTCATTCACAATCAACAATACAAGTGGGTATACGCAAATATTGAGTCGTAATAATACGCAAACAGCGCTGGGCCAAAAGTAAGCATATGGCGTATAGGCTATATGCGTGCATGGCCCCGACACTTGTAACATGCTACTTTGCATAATATATGTAGCTTACTCAACCTTTTTTTTTTTAAGAATCTTACCTTATTCTTTTGTAATCGTGTTTAGTTACAAGGGACAGTCCTGAGAATGAATTCACTTGCATAACTAGCTAACCCATTTCAGTCAGATGTGTTATCGCGTTAGTACCGTGTTTTTCCCACTGGGAGGCGCCATAGCACACTTTTCCCGAGGAGCAAGAGAACAGGCTACTGTTGAAATGTGCCTTCGGAACATCCAGTGGAATGTAGACGTAAACGCGTACTCCTGTACGCTTCCTGTGCAGATGTTTGTAATGTATTTATTGCCTTTATTTATCAGGCCTTGAAACAGTGTGCTAGTAGGAGAGAGTAACTACCTACTGATCACGTACCTGTGCAGCTGTCTCTCTGTCGTTCTGAAAAAGAACAGTCTGTCCTGCTGTCCCCCGACTCGCAATGTAATGCAAAGCGGTAACAATCTATTAGCTGACCGATTGGTTGATCCCAAAAGGGCTTCAGTCATACTTCATCCCTGTTAATAGTACAAAAGATATGCAATCCAGTGGAAACAAAAACATCAGACTTGAAATGCATCCAGGGTACAGTCAAGAAAGGGCAATAAAACGTATCTAGTTGAATTTACGCCCTTTATTTAATGAGTTCATTCGTTTTAAAAATGAACAATATTTTCTCAAAAGACATCTCTTTGACCCAGGAATAGACTTCTGTCTTCTGTAGTGGACATTATATTTTAGATAATTTATGTTACTCCATACATGTCACAGTTTTAAGATATACAGAGATACATGTTTGGAGGTTTCACCAGGACGGTATTTAAAAACGATTGATATTATTTAGTGCTCAAATTTAGCACTCATATGGAAATATGGTGTGGTTTTATAATTATAATTTAAATCTGACTTAATTTAAATCTGATCAAATTGTTTAAGACAACATCTCAGGAAAATGTTATGGGGTTTCTAATCAAAATATGACTAAAAAGGACTAATTCATTTCCACTGTCCACTGATCATCAGGCATTTTGGGAGACACGAGTGAATAGGACAATTTCTATGAATTTTTTTAGATTATTATGAAAACGGGCCTACTTTTTTATATAACATTTTGCCCGAAGAACACCGAACAAGTTGACATGCAAATTAGATACAGTGTCTAGATATTGTATTGAATGAGACTACCCATTTATATCAATTTATTTTTTACTTTCATAACATAGTTGAGAATCATCTTTATACAATGTTTGGTTAAAAACAAATCCCATTGTTTTTGCCCATAGGCTATACGTGTCATTTCGTGTCGTTTTATTTTTTTTAAACAGAAAACAGTAGCCTGCAGTGTCCACTACAGAGGACATAACATGAATTAAAAATAATAATAATAATAAATTCAAAAAAAATTCTCCATTTGTTTCATATGCTCTAAACATTGTAGGCTTAATGGCATGAAAAATACTCAATTAAAAAAAAATCCTTCGTCTGAGGAGGCTAGGCTATGTGAGTTACAAAAAAAAAATCCTAGCAAAGCAGGTGTACAAACAAAGTTCTTACTTTAAAACGTTATGCAGTATGTAAGTATTGTGCCATGTAGGCTATTTTATTTTAACGCTATAATTGTATCATACATTCAATTCAATTGTTGAGACGAAATGGAAAATAATATCAATTCCACTGTAGTGTGTGGAAAAACTAGCTTAATGACGAAACTGCCCAACCCACCTGTGTTAAGCTCCTCCCCCTGCCTACAGGTACATGTCATGATCAGGTGCTGTATATATCCAAGGGAATATACAAAACTTTATTGAAAAAATACAGGTGCCAGGCCCTCTGAGGCCTCCTATACGGAATTAACTGCGAGTTTTAGTATTAGTTTTTAGAGGAGACACACAAGGTACGTGAGTCGAGTGTTTTCTTCCTGCTCTGCTTTGTTGTGTTTATCGATTGTTTGCATTGGTCTGAGTCTTGTTTCACGCGCTGAAATGTAAGCTGTTGGCTGGAAGTTACAGCGAAACTGTTAATAATTGGCGACATATTGCTAGATCGTGTTTCTTATAATCTGCGTGTTTCTTATATTATTCGGTTTTGTTGTCTGATTGTTTTTGCTAACAGACACTTTTGAACATTTATTTAGCTAGTAGCTACGGCTATATTTTCTTTAAAAACGTAGTTTTGTACTGAGAAAAGGACATTCAAACTTGTTGACCGCTATGTGTGGTGGATTTTGTCTCGTGTCTCATTCATATGAGAACCGTTATAAATTGTGGTTATTGTTGCACGTCTTTTAATAAACATTAGCGATAGTCCTCATTTCTGAACCTTTATTTCTATATCGTGAAAATTTCTGGCGAATTTTTTTTCTTTTTTCTTTTCAGAAACGGCAAACACCAGCGATAGCGATGTCAGATTGGTTCGAATCGTTCTTCTGAATCGGATCTTTTTTTGAATTAACCCACTAAAACCTTTTTTTAACGATCCGTACGCGTAGCAGTCTACTCGATCAGTAAAGATCCACGAGTCTACAAATGACTATACAGAACAGAGAACCGTCTGTTTTGGAAATAATTAAATTAATCAAAAACTAGTGACCTGAGAGTAAGATTTTCGAAGTGAACGAAGGATATGACTAATGGGCCTAAAACGTTTAATAGCAACAGGACATCATATTAGTGCGTTTGCAGTGACTTTAATCGGTTCCTCTGCTCGAAAGAACCGAGTCACAAGACCAATTGAAACAGCAGCTCATCTGGCTCAACTGGTTCTGCCACTCATTTGAGTCAATACGTGCTTTGTAGTTTCACTGTGGTTTCGAGAAACAGCGTTCCTATATATCCACATTTCTCTTCAATGATGTTATTCTCAAGGCTTGAGTGTCAAGCATAGACTAGTTTTAAAAATCACTTTTTGACTGTGTTTGTAGCCTATAGTAGGCCTATGTATTCCCATCAACTGTATTCCTTTATTTGTCATTGTTTTTATGTTCCGAAACTATGAGGTGTGTTGATGTTTTAAGGTTTCGGCCAGACTGCCCAGCTAACAGTAATATGTTTTCAGCATGTTTTGCTAACATTCACCATTACGTTCCCTGGAGGACTGGATGTTCAAACCATTTAAAAATTATTTTTCTTGGTTATGCAAAAATAACAGAAAAAGTTAAGTAGCCTACATATGTCATTTTGCAAATGTTATGGGAACGTTATTAAAGACCAGATAACTTTGAATGAACGTTCTATCAATGTTACCAGAATGTTCGTTCATGACTTTGAGAGAACCTTGCCAGGATGTAAGCCAAAGTTCTAATAATATTCTGTTACTTGAAATGCTTTATGTTCTCTGTTATGAAGCAGAACAACAAATGTAGAACAGTTGTGAAGAACTGGGCTTGATCACCGAAAACCCATGCTCTCCGATTGTGAAAGCATTACTGTTTGAGGGGGCACACCTTAACACAACACCAGCTGACATTTGTGCATCCCTCCTACATTTCCTGTCAAGAGTGTTGTCCTGAGGGTGTGAATGATTCCAGTAAGATGACCACACATGGCTTTTTTGGAAAAAGCCTGCTTAGATTTAGTCACTTCCTAAGTGTAACCACAGAGATGAAGTCTACCTCTTTTGACAAGTCCAGCTATATTCCTCTAAACTTTGTTCTTAATGTTGCCAAGTTGTTCAGAGTGTTTTAACATGTTGCTCTGTGGTTGCTGATCTGGGTTGTTGCTCTTGTAATAGTGTAGCCTCTAGATATGGTTCAGCTCCCATCTTCAAAGCAAGTCTGGGATTTTTCAACTGTAAACTGTATGTTTAATGATTTAAAGGGATAGTACATCTTAAAAATGTTTCTCTCACTCATGGTGTTCCAGACTGTGATTTATCTTTCTTCTGCGTAACATAAAATAAGATATTTTTAAGAACCAAACAGTTTGCGTTAGAATTGACTTCCATTAGATTATAAGAAATAAATAATCTCATGAAATATAATCTTTTATGTTGCACAGAAGAAAGTGAGGAAGGAAGCAGGGCAAATTACCTGTTGGTGCTCATATTTTTGGTTGGAATCTACTAATTTATTCTAAAATGCATTTAAAAAATCCCTTTGCAAATACAATCCTTTTTTCTTAAAAAATATCTTTGTGTTTTTAGGAAATGGTTTCATATTTTTGGGAGGCATAAAGACAAAAATCTGGTGTGACTAATATGCCAAAAACATAAAACAGGAAATTATGTCATAGAGAGGACTCCTGCAGACATTCTGTGTTTCAAGGTCAAAACATCTCTTAAAATGTGTACTTTAAAGACAAGGCAAAGTTAGTTTAGGTTGTAAAATGGCAGGTGGTGTGACCTCAAAATGATATTAATTAATATGATATTTAAACAATAATAACAATAATAATTATATATAGGAAATATGTTCTTCGTGTTATGTACTTGTCGGTTGCACCACATGAAGTTTTTAAATTGAAAATGTTTTTCAAAACCATATAAAACCAACATGAAGACAAAGAGTACATTTCTAAGAATTTGTATATAGATTTATTTTCTTTATTGTGGACTGTGCTGTTATTGTTAACTAATACTAAATCTATTAAAAAATGTGCACTTCCAATAGGTTCAATATAGCTTGGGCCTCTTACACTCAAACATTACAATATATTAAAGCTAAATAAAAGGGGAAAAAAAAGAAGCTAATTCAGTATTATTAAGTACTATAATATTACATAAATAATACTGAAATAATGCTAATAATGTATGTCACCGAGCCACATGCTGAAGTTAAATACTTTGTGTTACTCTTTATGTTCCACTTCCTCAAGGCCAATATATGCAGAAACATTCTCTGGGTCAGTGTGCATATTAAACATTAACAGACTGAGGTAATGATTGTCAGTGTAACTAAAGTGCCGTGCAAATCAACGTCCTTCAGCAAGTAGTGTGGTCTCAGACCTAAAAATGATTGAGGAAAGACATTTTTAAAACCTGGATAAAGAATTGTGTATAAACACATTCTCCATCTAGCAACATAGTCTTTATAAGGTGGCATTGCCTCAGTGAACGGATACCGCCCCAGCTAGATATCCCAGTTCCTCCTTAATTCCTTGAGGAAAAATTCATATCCGAAAGTACCAAAGGATTTGTAGACCTAGTGGGCGGGGCTTTCCATGGGCTCAGGTGGGGGTTTGTTTTGTTTTTTTCTTCATTAACCGTGTGTTGCCATATTTCCTGTGGGGCTACAGAAAGTGAACGGCTTATGTTTATCTTTAAAAATGGAGAGATTATGTTGAAACAAATATTTTGGATATCCTGCTTTGTTTATGTTCCTATTCTAATGAGGTGTTTAGTTCTGTCTGAAAATGGAAGTGAGATTTAAAGGGCCGGTAAGTCCATGATGTATCTAGTTTTATGGTAGTTGTAGAATTTGCTTAACATGAGCTGTCTTAAGTTTACTAAACAGTGTAATGTGTCATCTGAGATGTGTAATGACAGCTTTACAGAGACGGGACTGTAAATACGGACTTGCACCTGTTGAACTTGAGTCTGATGCTTTTGTTGCTGTGGGTAAGATAACCTATAAAACATCCAGATTGTTTACTATAAATTGGTAAATGGTGTACTTATTTGTGTAATTGCAGGTCATGGATGTGATTTCAGTCATTTTCTAGTTGTCTTGCTTGCTGTTATTTTACATTTAACCTGTGACTGCCGATATATGACCCTTAAAGGGTTAGTTCACCCAAAAATGAAATTCATGTCATTAATGACTCACCCTAATGTCGTCCCACACCTATAACACGAATCTTCAGAACACAGTTTAAGATATTTTATATTTTAGTCCCAGAGCATATGCAGTCTATGCACACTGTTCTGTATGTCCAGAAAGCTAATACAAACATCATTGATTGATTGATCGGTTCACTGATTCATGACCGTTTGAATCTTTATTTGAGGTTTGAAAACAAATGCGGAAGAGAATACAATGCTGAATAAAATCGTATTTTTTGTTATTTTTGGACCAAAATGTATTTTTCAATGCTTCAAGAGATTTTAACTGATGTCACATAGGGACTACTTTGATGATGTTTTTATTCCATTTCTGGACATGGACAGTATAGTGTGCATACACTTCCATACGCTGTCGGACTAAATATAAAATATCTTAAACTGTGTTCTGAAGATGAACGGATGTCTTACGGGTGTGGAACGACATTAGGGTGAGTCAGTAATGACATCAATTTCATTTGTGGGTGAACTAACCCTTTAAAGGTGCAGTTTGAGAATTTTAGCGGCATCTAGTGGTGAGGTTGTGAATTGTAATAACACACCGCTCACCCCTCCCTTTCAAAGCACAGTGAGAAGCTCCGGGGGTCGGCACAGGACAAAAATGTTGTCGGAGAGAGCAGAGAGTAGCTAGCCTAGCCCTCTATAGAGAAGTTTGTCCGTTTAGGGCTACTGTAGAAACATGACTGCGCAAAATGGCGATTTTTACTGTAAGAGGACCCACAGTGTATATATAGATAGAGATCGGCCACGATTGATCGGCCAGGGATCGGGATAAGAGATTTCTGCATGATCAGCCCTAAACGGTGATCTGCCGACCAGTCTCACGTGTCTTCGATTTTTAGCCGATCCGTCTACATGCGTTGCTGTCACAGCCAAATGCAAACATGGAATTTTTTTACTGTGAGCGAAAAAGACGCTAATTATGCCCTTTGTAAAACTTGACAAACCTAATTAGACTTTTATCTCCATGAGCATGTGGAACATACCCAGTTTGAAGAAGGTAGTAAAGGTAAAATGGCTAAAGCTAGCCAGTGCTCAGAGCCAGCCACAGGCCAGCAGCCTCTCCTATCTTTCCTTGGTATAAGCAGCGAAAAGACCAAAGCATTTACGAAGAAAATGACAGAGTTCATGGCGCTGGATGACCAGTCGAACGCATGAATTGTCACTTCATGAGAATTTACTGTTTCATTTGAGAAAACTGTCATATCATGAGCACAGACCCTCAGAGGTTTTCACGGCAACCCGTCAAAATAAAAGTTTGGTTTAAAAAAAAAAATGTATTAACAGGATAGATTAGCTTAGCTACATCTCTATGTAATAATAATAATAATAACACGTCTCTAGTAATAATAATTATGCCTAGATGGTTGATTATTTTTAACTTGATCTTTTTTTATAAACAGTGTTTTCTTTTAAACAGCATACAGCCTTTAAATGTTTATGTATTATTTACTTATAATGATTATCATCAAAAATAATGAACTAAATACAATTAATGTTTTTAATGTTAATGTTATTAATGTTTTGTTGTTGTTAAATAAAAAATATATAAAACACATTTGTTTAGTGGTACTGAATAAAAAACATAGTTTAGTGGTACTGAATTTGGTACAGAGAACCGTAAATTTTTTATGGTATTGGTACCGACTACTGGAATTTTGGTACTGTGACATGACATCCCTAGCTGGCAACATTTATTACCCAAGTACTGAACTATTATTTGGAGGAGTATTGTACCCTTCAGGTTTGTTCATTCATAGAATCTTTTGGCTTTTGTAAGACAAGTAAAAAAGGTACATTTATAATTTTTTGTTTCATAAAGCAACTGATTTTCAATTATTCTTTTCAGGCACATAACACTTATTTTTTTGAGAGTTGTTTAAGTGAGAGAAGATCCTGCTGTAATGTTTAATAATTTATTTTATAAAAAAATATATATATATATTTGCTTTGGGAAAAAAAGTGGATTTTGTTTGTAAATGCTGTCAGTTATAGTTATAGTAAAAAGACAATCGGAATCGACAAAAATTGGTATCGGCCGATCTCACTAACAAAAAAGTGAGAAAATTGCCAAGAAAGCCAAGAAAATTGCAATCATTGCATCTCTAGTAGATAGAAGCAGCTCATTCTAAGGTAATAAAAACATAACGGTACATTGTGTAAGGTCTTTATACACAACTGAGAATATAGTTATGTATATTATATTGCATTTCTGTCAATAGATCCTCATAAATACTACACACTGAACCTTTAAAGGGGTAAATCACACAGAAGTGAAATTTCTCTGATACTCACCCAGCATTTCAAACTCGTGTGACTTTTTTTCTCCCCCATGAAACACAAAAGGCGGTTATTTTGAGGAATGTCCTAGCTGCTCTTTTCAGTATATTTAAAGTGAAGGGGGACTGGGACTGTCAAACTCCAAAATGATGAAAAGCATAATAAAAGTGGTCCATATGATTAGAGGATTACTGGTATGCAGGTTTATGCTAGTTCTTCTGAGTTAAGGGAGTCTATTGACTATGCATAACATAACAAGCAACCATATCGGCATCGGCCAATATGTTATGGTATCGTTATCAGCCTGATAAGAAAATTTGTTATATTAAAGCCGACAAATAATAGACTATTTCCTTTATTATTATTATTATATGAAGTCAGATGCGCAATGTTGGCCATGCTTTTGAATTGCTTGAAATATGATCCATCTATCTGCATTTCAATCTATCCATCTTTCTGTCTGTCTTTGAATCTAATCAGCTATTTATCCATCTGTATGTCTGTCTCTCCACCCATCTATCTGTCTGTCTATCCGTTTATCCTTAAACAGACTTAAAAAGTTTACATTTCAAACTACTTTTAAAATGAAAACTTTCTGGTCAGGCTTTCTCAAGCCAACTTCAACTTTATCTAGTTTTTAATCATATCATAATTAGCCAAATAAGAATATTTGTTTGATATATTAAAGATAATAGAAAAAAAAGTTTTTTTCCTTCAGTTGAGACACTGTTTGCCATGATCAGTTAAGTGCAACATGTGCTGCGCAAGTGTCATATAAGGCTAAATAAAATTATATTGAGAACATTATAATTGTGTGCTTGGGACATGGCTTTTAATTGTGAGACTTTTGAGACTCAAATTATATACAAATTTGGATTTACATTTATCTGCCAGTATATCAGTTACCGGCTATAGATAAATAAAAATATAAAGAATGATTGGTTATTGGTATCAGACAAAATTATCATGTGGATGCATCCCTCCCTACTGGTGACCCATTCACTTTGTGTGTGTGTAGGGCATTAGAGGTTGTGTGCATTGATGTATTCATAATCCTAAACTACAGCATAGTCAGCAGTATGTTAGAACAGGTGTAGTAACACCGGCCTGTATGAGTCTGACATATTCCATGAAGGGAGTTCCCTAGAAAAGGGTAGTTGCTGATATTTGCATCCCTGGTTTCATTAGTATGAGCTATATACTTCCTTTTTGACTATCATTGTTGTCATCAACAGTAGTCATACTTTTTCATTTCAGAAATCTACGCAATTTCAAAGTATTACTAATTTTGTGGAAACTGTGATTACATTTGTTCCGTTTTGCTAAGGTTGATCAGCTTTGTGAACACAGACTCTCTCTGACCTTTGCTTGCTGACAGTGGCCAATAAAAACATGGGAAACATTCCAGGAATTCTCTTGTCCAATCGAAACTGCTCTCAAAGTATGTCAGGATGATAGTTGCAGGTCTTTATTAGGGCACCTGTAAAATAGTTCGGCTTCAAATCAGACGTGAAAATTTATCATTAGACTCTTATAGTCCTTAGTTTTTTTACTTGTTCTTTTTACATTAATGTTTATGGATTAACTTAAATGCTCTAAACTTTTTTTAATACACCACACAACCACTGGTTTGCATAATAATTGTTTTGTTTTTGTTTTTTTAACAAGTAAATTAAACATTTAGAAATAATTTAATTAAATTCAAGTATCAAAGACAAGTCATTTCACTCGGCGGCCATCTTTGAAACTCCTCTCTTTCAAACCCCTCTTTGAATGGGAAAACATTGAATTCTCCAAAACGGTTCAGCAAGCTTACGATTAAATTTCATATTTGAAATCACCAATGAAATCTGATAACAATTAAACCACAAAATTGGCTTCCAAATGTTTGAATAATGACAAAAAAATGCATTTTCCAGCCTAGACAAAGCTAATGCGCATGCGCAATCAACATACAGGAGCGGCCGCAGCTGCACGTGACACGATTACTTTACTATCCAATGATTGGTTCTTTCATTTAGAAGGTGGAGCTTATTTGCCATATTGGGCGTTGCCTGCCACTTGTCCCATTCAAAAGTAATGTGCACCGTCATGTAATCGTCTTCTGCCGTAACGGCGCTGGATCTCGTGCGGAGCATGTATCACGTTCAGCTGGGGATTTTTAACTTCAGACCACCGCCCTGCATTTCACGCATAGCCGAAATATGCGCTTTGACTGGATCCATAACCTGTCCATAAACAAATAGAGAACAGCAAAGTATTTATATTCAGTTTCTTTTTGAATAAAACCTTGCAAAAAGACTGACGCAACACTCGTAGTGTGACTCACGCCCCTGTATGTCGCTTGGCGTAAAATGAAAATATACAAAACTTATTTATACATTTAAAAAAAAAAGATGTGCACAAACCTGTATTTTACCCAAAATATGGACCAAATTGACGGAGCTGAGAACTGCTTTTTCCTGTAGAGTCAGGTCTCAAAAACCCTCGATAAAAAACTCAACCGCTGGGTTATAATAATCAGTACAAGAGAATTTTGAGAGACATACCCTATTCCAAAGTTTAGCATGGTTGATGCAAGTTAATTTCTTTATAGTAAATTTAAAAAAAATACACAAACTAATGTTGGGTTATTTTTTTCTACCCAAATCCACATAATTAACCGGATAGAAAAAAAGAATCCACGATTTGCTATAGGCCTAGTAGCTATATGTATTTATTTACTATTAAGAAATTAACTTGCAGCATCAACCATGCTAACTATGAACTTTGAAATGGTGAGGTCAGCTAAAATAGGCAACATTTTGGTAAATTACTTTATAATACCATCAAATAAGCTATGCATGAGATCTAAATATATATTTATAAATTAGCATGGGTCTCTTAAATATGTATATACATTTTAAATGTGAAAAAGTATAATCTAACTCTCATAATTTTAAAACGATTATAAGCTGGTACCTTCTCGAGCCACGGCATAACATTCAGGTAAAATGAATTAAATAAACCAAAAAATTCAAGTAAAATGGGCCAGCTGTTCAGGTAAAGTGATCCAATATAAAAAGAGAACAAAACAAATAATTTTGGCTGAAATAATTTGCTTTTTAACAGTAAAGTGAAACTACTGTCTTTAGTGTGCCACAAAAGCACCATAAAAGTATTTAATTAAACAGAAAGTCAAACAAATATTTCATTTTAAAAATGCAATTGAAAAACAACTGATCGTATTGAATAGGTTTGTGTTTCTGTGCATTAGTGTATTTTGTATGCATGTATGCTTGTCAAATATTTTTCAAAGATTTGTCAAACATCTTTGACAAAAAAAAAACAGTGTAAAAGTGTGTGTGTCTATGCAGCTTATTTTAGCTGAATACTGTGGCCCATTTCTACATAAAATGATCCTTTTCACAAAAATCTAAGTTTATTTTTTAAATTAAACTTTTTTTGTTTGAAAGAGCATGTCAAAAACAAATTCATAAACCTTTGCTTTGTTGGTAGGCTTACTTATAATTGCTTTAGTACCCTTATCATGGATGAAATGTACTATGTCAGGCTCACTTACCTTACTATTTCTCTGACAAGCTTCATGTAACACTCTGCTTTGCCTACCATAAACTCAGACCAATCAAAACTATTGTTACATGTCAACAAGTGTTGACAACCATGCAAGATCAGTTACTGTAATTGGCTGTAAAATTTTAAGAGCTATGATGCTACAACCTTATTTGGCCCATTTCACCTGATGGCCCAGCTGAGTTCACCCTATGTCTCTCAAAAAACCCTCTTGTACTGATAATGGCTTAGTAGTCATGCTCGGTTTCAAAATCAAATGGCATGCCAATGATTTAGCCATTTAATGAATGTCTGAGGCTGTGCTGAGAGACGTGTATTGTCTGACTGTTTATTGAGCCGTTGGTGAGGAAGTGTCAGGTATCAGTGTTGTCACGCGCTGGCTCCTCCCCCTTGTACCTGTATGGCAGGAATTCAGCAGGTGGGAGCATGTCCAGCTAGAGCCATTCCTTCTCACAAACAACAGCCGAGTGCTGCTGGACGCACTAAAAGAAGTGAGGACTGGCGCGTTTCGTCTAAACCGCTTTCGTTTGGCAGTTTGTAAAACAACATGTTCTGATATTTTGTTGTTGTTGTTGTTTGCTTGACGTTGCGCAAATAAACGTAACCACTTCTTTATCGTTTCAGAAAGCAGACATGGAGGAGATGACGATATGGGAGCAGCATACGGTCACGTTATCGAAAGTAAGTCGCGGAATGAGGGTTTAATTTGGCCACACCTTATCTCTCTGTGTGCAGGTGTGTCAGTGAACGTGACACCAGGTTTACAGTTTCCCCGACAATTGAAAGTCGTGGCGGATTTAAAGTTTAGTGAGCAATTATGAAACCATGAGGCTTTTTCCACCTGTCACTGGGACACACCCGATATTTTGGAATGTCTAGTTTAGGGTCATGTGGTGCATTTCATCATGTCGTCTTTTATTTAATAATTTTTGTTTGTTCACTCTTTTAGTTAATTTTTTTGTGTGCTCTTTTTGGTTGTTCATTTTTCATGTTTGTTGTTTTGCGTTTTTTGTTCATGTTTTTGTTTCTTTTGTTCTCTTTTATTAGTATTTTGTTCTCTGTTTTTTCATCCTTTCATTTTGTTTTCCACTTATTTTTTCTTTCTGTTTTCTTTTTTCTTTCACTCTTTTTCACTCATTCTTTCTGCTTTTTTCTTTCTTTCTGTCTTGTTCTTTCTTTCCTTTTGTCTTTCTTTCACTCTTTCTTTTGTTATTTCTTTCTTTTGGTCAATTTCTGTTTTTCTTTTGCTCTTTCTTTCTTTCTGTCGATCTGTCTTTCTTCCGCTCTTTCTTTCTTTTGCTTTTTCTTTCTTATTTGTTTGTTCTTTTTCTTATTTCTTACATTTAATTTTGCTCAATTGTCCATTCATTCTTTTGTCCGTTTCTTCTTTCGTTCACAGGATTCCAAGGTCGGCTTCGGTTTTGCGGTCTCAGGTGGGCGAGACAAGCCCAACCCAGTAAATGGGGACACGGCGGTGGTGGTCTCTGATGTGCTTCCCAGCGGCCCAGCCATGGGCCGACTTAGGTGAGTACACGTCCACTTCTCCTGCATTCAGACCCCCACTACTTCCTCCCACACATCCTGTGTAAACCTGTCAGACCTGTCAAGTTTGTGTACAAGATTGAAAAACTAACATGCTCAAAACATATCTGCCAGATGATTTTTTCTGATAGAGACTCACATGATTTAATGCCCACAGTACACGAGATCAGATTGTTATGGTGAATGGTGTTTCCATGGAGAACGTTACCTCAAACTACACTATTCAAAATCTGAGGAGCTGTGGAAAATTGGCTAACATTGTAAGTAAAAACATTCCCAAAAACAATCATGAAACCAATATCTAGGAACATTTTTGCGGTTTAAAACGGTTCTTGTTTGTTCATTTTGTAGACCGTGAAGAGGCCACGCACAATTCAGATCCCTGCAAGCAACAGACCCACTCGTTCTGCCTCACAGTCCAACATACTAGATGACAGTGGACCTCAGAACAGGGGTCAGCGCAGCACAGACACCAGCCGTAACCGACGAACTCGAAGCGTGACACCTGACCGCAACGGTCATGACCTCCCCATCACGTCCGGCTTCAAGAGGCTGCCCAGTCAGGATGTGCAAAATAAACCCATCAGAACAACATTGATCAAGAAAAAACCCACAGATGGTCAGAATCTCATTGCATTGCTTTGCTTTGCATTGCGGTATCATTTGTGGTTCTTGCCAATATGTCAACATGTTTCTCTCTGCAGAGTACGGAATGAAGCTGGGGAGCCAGATTTTCATCAAGCACATGACTCCCACCGGTCTGGCTGCCAAAGAAGGCACCCTTCAGGAAGGAGATCTTGTTTTAAAGGTGAGGAGCAGGTTCTTTAGGGGCCGTTCCATCGCACTTGGATGCCGTGTAACCTTTTTAAAACTTCTTGTTTAGATTAACGGCATGACGACAGAAAATCTGTCCCTGTTGGAGACCAAGCACCTGGTGGAGAAGTCTAGAGGTAAACTGACCATGTTGGTGTTGAGAGACGACAGAAGGTTCCTGGTCAGCATTCCTGAAGTGGAGGACAGTCCTCAAAACAGCGCGGACGAGAGGAGGGAGGACAGTAGCTCTGAGCTGGAGGGTGAGAGTAGATGCTTTCACAGCTGATCTGTGGCTCTATTAATGTGGTTTTGATCCTGACTTTTCGACTTTTGCTTTAAGAAATCTCAGATCTGGATTCTGACAACCTCACAAACCGAAAATCTCGTCCAAGAGAGCGACGTTCTCGCAGGTGAACACCACAACTGACCTGATCTCTTTTAGTTTCAATGATCTTTGCACTAACACCTCATTGATCCACAGAAGTCGTGCCAATCCTGTTTCGAAACCTCGCGAATCTCCTCCTTTGCGCTCTACACTCACAAGACCACCCGCCCAGTCGATGCCCCCTCGCAGAGGTGAGCCTCAGTGGGAAAACTCAATGGGTCTCATTTATCAAACACAAGCAAAGCAATGCAATTCGTAAAAAAACATTTCACTCAATGGCCAAGAGGTTTTGCCAAGAGATGTTTATGTAATTGGCTGACTGATGCTCTTGTACAGTTCCCTCAGAATCTGAATCGGACCGAAGCAACTCTCCTCCACCGTCAAGACACGACACTCTCGATAACAGAGACAGATACAAGTAAACATGGCTTCATGTGTTTTCAGCTCTGCAGAACCTCAGTTATATATAATGTCTTGTTTTTAATTGCACTTTATTTTACAGTACATGCACTTATGTGCACTTGCAGTGTACTTACCTAGGCAAGTACTGGTTAATATAAGGTAACTACATGGATTAAGTTTAGGTGTGGGGGTTGGTTCAGGGTTAGTAACTAGTTATTACCCAGTTATTGCAATTACTATAATAAGTACATAGTATGTATATGGGGAACAGGACTGTAAAGTAAAGTGCTAACTTGCTTTGATTAGAAATTATGATGAAACTGAACTAATAAATGGCATATAAAATTACTTTATCGCTTTCTTTTTTTTTCTCTGTCTAGGCTTTTGTATTTTTTTTTTTTTGGTGTAATTTTTTTTTGTTTTTATTTCTTTATAATTTTTTGTATGTTTTGCTGTTTTATTTATTTTTTTATAGTGGTGTGTATTTGTTTTGCTTTTTTTCCTCATTCTGCGGTTTGTTTGGGCGAGATACATGGGTCACCATGTTTGTTTGTCTGTTTCAGGGTTCTCTCAGGGATCTCCACACTGCCAAACCCTCGAGCCTCACCCGTCACCCAAAACTGGAACCCTTCCACTGCCTCACGACCTCACAGAGGTCTGCCTCAAAATGCGTTTTTATTACCATATTATTAAACCTACACTGTGTAACTTTTTTAGTTTATTCTTAGCTAAAAACACTTAGTTCTTTCAAAAATAAATGTGCTCATTAATGTATATTTACTTCTTTCAAGTAATAAAGCATTCTCATAAGTTTATAATATGCCATTGAAAATACATGCGTGTGAGGGGTTCGAATGCCGGTCGCCATGTTGCCCCTCCATCTTGAAAGTACATTAGCCAAAGAGGGACATACCCATAAATTCAAGCTTTGCCTTTCGTGTTTTAACATTCGATGGCACCGTGTCCAATGTGAAGAGGGGGATTGCTTGAGACTGTTATATGAAAACGTGAAAGCCTTTTTGAAAGTCTGTTGCTGATGGAGGACTCAGCAATTCACTGGCTTTATTTTTTTCCTTTCCTTTTCCCTTTTTACCTCTAGCTCTCCCTCACACCTCCGTCACATCAACTGATCTCTGCTCACGGAGAAAATGATATAGCCTACGATGTAAACTTTGCCTTACGCTAGTGATGTCATACAATATACAGAATAACGATAGCACTAATAAAAGTTACTTTACTAAGATTAGCTTGCATTCGTCTGGAAACCTGATAGCTGATGTTAGCAATGAAATGGTAAAAAAAAATTACAAAAACGTAAAACTATTATTCATTTTACATAGATGTCATAACCTACATGTTAACTGACAAATTAAATAACTACAAGTTATAATAGTTTTCTAAAGTAACCTCACCACTTGAAGGAACACTCATGGACGAGGTCGAACTGGAAGCCATGTTAATCTTGGACTAAATCGGCCACCGTTAAAAAAAACGACATTGGATTTGAGAGGAACAGTAAATGTATTTTTGTCTAAGGGGGATGAAAGACAACAACTCCTAAAAGGCACTTGCTTCGCTGCCCTACGAGGCCACTTCCAAAGCCACCATTACTGGATCACTTTCCCACCGCGTTCATTTTCATAAAATCAGTTCAGTTAGAGAACAGACACTACAAATAAAAACTGAACAAGAGTCACGGCACAAACGTTTGTTCAGTCTGGCGCATTTTCAGTTCATGCCTTTGGAAACAGGAATTAATTTGAAAATTTGGTGGGGGCGCACAGTCATTCGAATGTACTCCAGGGTTTCTACTGATACAAAACCATATGCTAATCACTGAAGTAACCCTTTATTAAACCAGATTTGGAATTAAAGGGATAGTTTACCCAAAAATTAAAATGAGCCCATGATTTCCTCACTCTCACAATGACATTCTTCTTTCAGACAAATACAATTAGAGTTATACTAAACAATGTCCTGGCTTTTCTAAGCTTTGTAGTGGCTGTGAATTAACATAGGCCTTTATTAACCCCCTGGAGCTGTGTGGAGCAGTTATATGATAGATAGATGCACTTTTATGGACTTCAAAACAGAAACAGCCATTCACAGCCACTATAAAGTTTGGAAGAGCCAGGACATTGTTTAATATTACTCTGATTGTGTTTGTCTGAAAGAAGAATGTCAGATACACCTAGGATGGTTTATGGGTGAGGAAATCATGGGCTCATTTTCATTTTTGGGTGAACTATCCCTTTAAATTCTTCACTGAATGAATTAATGATATGCACAAACCTTGTAGACAATTGAATCTCTATAAGTTTAACGACTGTTCGTTTTGTGTAACCAGCTGTTTCTGAGTCCGATTCAGACCGGAGCGCCTCTCCGCCCCCCAGACGAGAGAGTCCCAGACCTGAAAATCACTCCAGATACAAGTATGAGTCCACATCATGAGCATCAAACATTAAATGCAAATAAAACATGACCTATTAAGCACATTTTCTGCATTGACAAGTTTTTAAATTGTCTGAAAGACAATCTTAAAGGAACAGTTCACCCAAAGATGGAAATTATCCCATAATTTACGCCATCCTAGGTGTATATGACTTTCTTATATCAGCCGAGCAAAATCTGAGTTATATGAAAAATATTCTAACTCTTCAAAGCTTTATAATAGGAAAAAAATGGTGCCTTAGATTTTGAAGCCTCCTATGATCTACGGCTCCATTACAAAACTTGGAGCAGGAATGATCTTTTTTTTTATATATATAACCATTTGTTTTTGGCTAAAAGAAGAAATTCATTAACACCTAGGATGGCTTGAGGGTAAATTATTATTAGTATTTTTGGATGAACTAACCCTTTCAGTATGGTTGGAAACAGAAACCTTATTCCCAACAAGTTTCATTCTTAAAAAAATGAAAGATTAAATATCTCCATTCTCCCAGGGTGCTTCCCGATCTCCCTCCCCCAGGAATGAAGTCTTCCACTCTTAGCATGTCTCAGGATTTCCCTCGCCGCATGGCCTCTCCTTACAGGCCTCCACCCAGAGGTGATTTTTCACCCCCTACAGCACTTCTTTTTCAGTTCTGTATGCCCTTTTAACAGACTCGTTTAACAGAGCTTGTTTTTTTTCATCCAGCTGTATCAGAGTCCGAATCGGACGATAGTACCGGACCTCAGCGCAGACAGGGGACTCCAGCCAGCCAGGAGTCCCGCAATAGATACAGGTACACATGAGGGACGCCTCACTGCCACTTTTAACGCAACTCGCATCGGACTCTTTTAGGGCCAGTCATCTGCCTGCACACGATGAGACAAATGTTTATTCTGTTGTTTTTCATTTATTTGCTGGGTTTTTTTTATGTTGCATTATGTTGCTTGTATGCATTGCTGTATTTTCCTTTCATTGATAACTGCAAATGTGATATGTGTGATCTTTTAAAATAAAAGACACCGAATCAACCTGAGTTTTCTCCTGTAGTATGTTGATTTGTGCCGCTTGAAAAAGACATAATGCTCCTAAGATCTAGATAACATCTTGTATCTAACATGAGTATACAATCAAATGATCCACATAATACAATAAACAGCATTTATAAACACACAAGATTTTATTTATTCTCATCAACCAGTAGTGTAATCGAGAAAGACATATCATAGACATATGGATCTAATATGATACATTTCGTTTAGTATATTTTGCTTGTCCATATGAATCATTGATTTTTGGGGTCTTATAACTGACCCTATAATCAGTTATGGCGGCGGATAGCCCACCCCTTTCAATGAGAGAGAGACCCCCAGAAAGCCTGAGGTGAATATCTCCCTCAATGATTTCACATTAGTTCCCACTCTCCTCGTGGACAAGCATCATTTAGTATCCCCTCATCCTCCTTTATTCTCTCACCCTGCCATCTGCCCTCTTTCTCTTGCAGGGCGACCCCAGAGGTCACGGCAGTCCCTGTAATGGAGCCCCCAAAATGGGCGAAATCCTCAACGCCTGTACAGAGAGGTACGAGCGTATATCGTAAAGTGACTCTTCTAGGTGAAATGTTGAATATGAATGCCATAAGATTTTTCTTTTCTTCAAACTTCATATTTCAAAATATGAATGTGTAAAAATTGAAATAAAATATTTAATGTGTACATTATTACACATTATTTTCGTAAATATTAATGTGTAAATTACTGTAAGTTCTGTAATTATTATTTACGCATACATTTTACGTAATATAAAAATATTACATATTGATGCCATTTTGTTTTTGTACTTTGTCTAATGTTTTTAAATTGTAAATATCCGTGTTAACATGATTAAATGTAGTTTTAATATTAAAATGTAAATTACATTCTGGAATTTCTCATTAATATTTACACTTTTTTTCTATAATGCATAAACAATAAATATTTATAGCATGAAAATATATTTTTCAAGACCTCAATCTTAACTATTTTTAAAAATGAATTTTTAATTTTAATATTTGAATTGTATTTAAATTGCATGATAACATTATTTTCTAAATTTGTATGCATTTTGTAATTGCATATTAATATTTTTCTTACCTTGTACCTTGAATCATAAATATATGAATGTGTATATTTAAATATGTAATATTTATTTTCATGTTAATATGTAAATATCCATGTGTACATGATTGTTATTGTTTAAATATTAGTGTGTAAATTCTGTAATTGCTCATGCACATTTCACATTAACATTTACACAATAATTTTCCTTAATTTATATATAATAAATAGCATGACATTAAAATAATTTCTTCATACCTCAATTTTAAAATATTAATGTTTTAATTTAGTAAATGTAAATATTTAAAGTGTACATTATTAAACATTGTTTTCTACATGTTACTGTAAATTCTGTAATCACTAATATTTACACATTAATTTACTGTAGTATATAAATATTATATATTGATGGCATGAAAATATTTTTTTTTCTGTCATTTGTTTCACCTCAGTTTTAAAAATTACATTTTAAATATTCATATTTAAATATTAAATAATTTAAATATCCATGTGTGCATGGATATTTGTTTGTTGTTTGAATATTAGTGTGTCAATTATTTAGTTGTTCATATACATTTCACATTAATATATACCCTTAATATATACCCCTGCATTTTCCATAAGAATGTAAATATGAAAAATATATATTTTAAATGAATGTATTAATATTAAATATTTAAATATTCATGCCTACATTATTAAAATCGTGTAAATTACTGTAAAAACAAATCACACAAATGACATACTATTTACACATTAATTTTTCATAGAAGTCATATTAAGTATTTTCATGAAATAATATGTCATTAGCCATTAGAATTTTAAATGATACTTTGCAGTTTTAATTCACAGCAAATTAATTTGCATTATTTAATCAGCTCCTTCAGAATCCGAGTCAGATGCAAGTTACAACTCTCCTCCGAGATCCCAGTCTCCAGTCAATAAAAACTTGAGAATCAGACAAGGGTAAGATATACTAATGCTGCTCTATAATTATATTTGATTATAAGTGTGCATATAAAGGTGACAACTATATGCATTATTGTTTTGTTTCAGAGCTGAAATGCAAGTACCAGCCATCAACAACCGACAAGATTCCTCACTCAAAGCCGCTCCTGCCAGACCACCACCTGAAGGTCTGTATTATGCACTTATTACATGTCTGAGTGATCGTCGGAAAAAAAATGCTAGGCTTGTTGCCATGCTTATTTGCCTTTGTAATGTTGTTTTGGTTCATTCGCCAGATTCCTCTGAATCAGAGAGGGCCCCGTCACCACTGAGGAGATCTGACAGTCCCAGCCACAACAGCGATCACAGGTTCAGAACGCCTCCTATGATCTATATTTATCTATTCCACACTTAAGATAGCAGATTATATCATGGTGAAGGTCAGCAAACACTTTGGTTGCAACCAAACAATTCCTCAACACATTGTATGATCATTCAATGATCATTCTCTTATTGTGTGAATGTAAATATAAACCCTTTCTTTCAGTTATCCACATGCTAATGGCACTCTCCGCTCTAACATGTCCATTCCCAACCACACCACGTTGAGATGTGAGTACCATTTAGTCCTAAAAGACAGCCATAATACATTGCAACTTATTGAGTGACTATCGGGTACTAAATTTGAACTGTTTTATCTCAGCGAAACCTATAGAGGAGCCACTTTATTCACTTCCACCTGATGCAGTGCCAACGCCAAACGTGGGGTGAGAAATGTAGTTTCTATTTTTTATATATATATATATATATATATATATATATGTATGTATGTATGTATGTATGTATGTATGTATGTATGTATGTATGTATGTATATATATATATATATATATATATATATATATATATATATATATATATATATATATATATATATATATATATATTGCATTCTCTTCATGAAAGATGTAAAAGCATAAATAAGCAGAAAGACAAAAAAATATTACTACAATGATGTGGAAATACTTTATTTATATTTAACTGATTATATGTATTATTTTTAAATAAACAAATTAAAGACAGTACAAATAAAAGGCTTGATGTGTACATACTTTATTTGCATTCATTTGATTATTTTATAATAAAAATATTAATATAATTAAGCATAACTTATATCTTTTTATTTCTAATTATTTAATTGCTGTTTTATTTTTTATTTGATAAATAAATTATATTTATTTTATTTTTAAATTTAGTTTTTAATGTGTAATTTGTTTAAAATAAGCATAAATTAAAGATTAAAACAAATATTCCAGTGGTGTAGAAATACTTTATATTTAATTTATAATATGTTAATCATTTTAAATTTAAATTAATTTGAAGAGTGTGAAAAATAATATATGTATTCATATACTTTATTTTCATTTGTTTATTATTATAATAATATTAATATTTATAGTTAAATGTAATTAAAATAAGCATAAATTATATAAATTATAAAATATATTTGTATAAATTATTTAATTATTTATTTGTTTGATTTATTATGTTTAGCTTTAATGTATAATTAATTAAATATATTAGCATAATGTATTAATTTATAATGTTTCATTTTTATTTTTATTTAATTTAATAATTTTTATTAAATCCCCATATCAGGTACAGCTCGGACCGTAACCACGTCAGCTTTGTGAAAGAGGGAAACGTTGGGTTGAGGCTGGTGGGAGGAAATGATGTTGGCATCTTTGTTGGTGGTGTCCAGCCCAACAGTCCAGCCCAGAGGCAAGGCATGACAGAGGGTGATCAGATACTGGAGGTAGGACCAAATAATCATGTACATGTCATAGATGATCAAACCTTTCAACTATATTCTCCATTCTTCAAGTTTCTGTGTTATTTTGGTAGGTAAATGGCAAAGACTTTAACCACTTCACCAGAGAGGAGGCGGCTATGTACCTCATGAACATCCGCGCTGGGGAGCGTATCGATATCCGGACTCAGAACAAAATGGACAGTGAGTGCCTTCATGTCACTTGTGAACAATTCTTTGCAGTAGGAAAGTAAAATTTGATGACGAATGCCATTTCCAAATTTCTGCTCTTGTCATAGTCTACAAGAAGATTTTGAAGTCCAGCCTCGGTGACTCTTTCTACATCCGCACACACTTTGATCATGTGGCAGAGAACACTGTCGGCTTGAGCTTCACCAGAGGTGAGGTGTTCAGAGTGGTGGACACTATGTATCACGGGAAGCTGGGAAACTGGCTAGCTGTGCGCATGGGCAATGATCTGCACGAACTGGACAAAGGCACCATTCCTAACCAGACCAGGTTTGTTCTAGTAGCTTTATGTCTTTCATCTATAGATATTGTTCATTTGTATGCTTGTTAAGTATGTTACATTATAGTTCCTACATGTACTCTAGGGGTCTGACTCTCTTTCTGTATTTTAGGGCTGAAACTTTGGCCAATTTGGAGCAGACACAGAGAATTAGTGCAGCCGAGCGCCAAGCCTCCGGCCCAAGAGCCGAATTCTGGAAGCTACGGGGACTAAGAGGAGCCAAAAAGAATACCAGAAGAACCCGCGATGACCTCCTACAGTTGACAATTCAGGGCAAATTTCCAGCATATGAGAAGGTCCTGCTGAGAGAGGGTAAGCCGGAAATCGATGTGAGATGTGTCTCGCAAATGATGTAAATTTACATCAATGGCAGGGAAAGTTTGTCTCATAAATGATGGAAATTTCAGTCAAAGGCAGGGAACCGTTGTCTCATTAATGATGGAAATTTGCGTCAATGGTGAGAAAGCGGTATCTCATAAATTATGGAAATTTTCATCAATGGTAGGGAACAGACAGTTAACCGCGATAGTGGACAATTACTGATGGAGTCTATGGTTGTAACATGTGTTTGTTTGCTTATATCCAGCCAATTTCAAACGGCCAATTGTCATTTTGGGTCCTCTGAATGACATTGCAAATGAGAAGCTGGCCCGAGAGTTGCCTGATGAGTTTGAAGTTGCAGGTATGAAAAATTGGATTTGAGAGAATTTTTTCTTAATTTTCTTCACTGTCAAATGTTGAATGTTTTCATTTTATTGGTTTGTAGAAATGGTAGCCAGGAGTGGAAGTGAAAGTTCATCCAGTGTCATAAAACTGGACACAGTTAGGCGGATAGCAGAGCAGGTAACCTTAGGATATAAATGAATGCTGTCAGTATAAGGCAGCATCAACTTAACCAAACACCAAAAAAAAAATCAGTCAACTAAGTAACTTGTTTTCACTTGCAGGAAAAGCATCCCCTGCTGGATATTACACCCACTGCAGTAGAAAGATTGAATTACATCCAGTACCATCCCATGGTGCTCTTCTTGGATCCTCATAGTCGGAAGGAAGTGAAGGCCATGAGGCAAAAATACATGCCAGGCTCCAACAAGAGCTCTCGTCGCCTCTACGCTCAGGCCTTAAAGCTAAGGAAACACTATAGCCATCTATTTTCCGGTAAACCTTCAAAGCTTGTATTCCGAGTTCATTCT
Organism: Pseudorasbora parva; assembly: GCF_024679245.1. Lineage (NCBI taxonomy): Eukaryota > Metazoa > Chordata > Actinopteri > Cypriniformes > Gobionidae > Pseudorasbora > Pseudorasbora parva. The sequence continues at coordinate 21,520,433 of NC_090185.1, read as the reverse complement.
CTGCTTGAATCATTTAAGTGTGCTCTTATTATGTGTTCTAAAAGGCAATCTCTATTATTTTGGTTTCCTTCACAGCACGCATTGATCTTGAGCCTAATACAAATATTTGGTATGACATTTTAAAAGACAAGATTCGGCAACAGCAGTCTAAACCCGTCTGGGTTTCTGAAGTAGCGGTAAGAGCCCTATAGTGTCATAATGGTATACTCACGTCTTGTCGAATGAACGTAATTACGAATTTCCAACTTTAAAATCATTACTTTGCTGAACTCTTTTGGAAACAGCCAAAAACCAACAGCTCTGAAATTTCTACAATCTCGTAGGTGTCCTGCACACTGTGCGATTTTTCAAAATCCTTTGCAAATGTTGATTGTCAGACTGTACAAACATGATCTCCGATGTAAGCCATGTCACACTGTAAAATCTCTGTTGTCATTAATATCAGATAATCAAGGTGTGCCAAAAATGGACGCACGCAAGAAAACTCATGAAGGACGCGTTCGGTGACAGTGAGCTGCATTACATGTGGGACTGAAATGGTGGCTACAGAAAAATCTCTAGCTCTCGTTTCGGTCAGTTTGTCTTGAAAAACCGAGATATTTGATGGTCGTCGTAGGAGAAGTCACACTGCAGGATTGTGCGCCAAATCTTCTGATACTGCCAGAATTTCATCTGAAGTAAAATTTGGCCGCAGTGGTCATTAATCGGCTGCCGGTGAACGTGTCAAACTAAAGATTAAAGACGTCATATTTTAGCCTAAAATCAGAAGAATCTTTTAGGATTTGCTAAATTTGTCTCAGACGGCCAAATAATGGGCAAAATCGCACAGTGTGCACCCGGCTTTAATTACGACAGTTCAGACAAGACATTTAATTAGTATTGGTGTAGAACCTACATGTCATACTTGAATTGGTTAATGAGGCTTTATCTCTGTCCAGTTGGAGGGAGGTGCCGACGAGGAGCTTGACGCTTTGAGCCGTGCAAACAACTCTGACTACCTTAGCGGTGCTAGTGACTACGAGGACACTGATGGTGAGGCCTTCACAGATGGGGAAGCCTATACAGACAACGAGGACCTGGAAGAGCCCACACAGGGCATCGCTAGACACCGCAGTAGTGCTCTAGCCCGCTCCTCAGAGCCCGCCACTGGGCAGAACGCTAGTCCTGAACCTTCCTACGACCTAGAGCCATACCTGGAGGAAGAGCCAGAGTACACCCTACCTCCTGGAGAAGTACCTCCTATCCTTCACGTTCCAGAGCCCCGTTCTCCACGCGTTGACACTGGCTTTCCCCTACAAGAAGACGATGTCCCCTCTCAGCGTAGCTTCACAGATTCAGACTTCAGCACCAGTGACATGGCCGCACCACCGGCACCTTCCGATGTGCCGCCCAACTTCAGGGCACCAGATCCCAAAGAAGTCCAGTCAGAGACTCCTCCACTGTCAGCCATAGAGGAGAAACTACAACAGGTACCATATATGCCTAATACCCATGCCATTGACCAGTCGACAGCATGGTTTATCAATTAGGACATGTTTTTTAATAGGATCACACTTAGCCTAACCATACATTACCTGAAATGATAGGTTTCTAATATTCTTTGTGCCACTGATTCTAGAGGTAACCCAAACATTGACCATATATTGATCCACTGAATTACAGTTTGAGTACGCACTTTTTCCACATTTTGTTATGTTACAGCCTTATTCCAAAATTGATGAAATTCATTATTTTCCTCAAAATTCTACAAACAATACCTCATAATGACAATGAGGAATAAGTTTCTATGAAATCCTTGAAAATATATTTAAAATATATATATATATATATATATATATATATATATATATATATATATATATATATATATATATATATATATATATATATATATATATATATATATATATTTTTTTTTTTAAGCAAAATAATCACATGAACATAAATATTCACAGCCTTTGCTCAATACTTTGCTGAAGCATCTTTGGCACCAATTACAGCATCAAGTATTTTTGAGTATGATGCCACAAGCTTGGCACACCTATTTTTGGGCAGTTTCTTCCATTCTTCTTTGCAGGAGCTCTCAAGCGGGGAGCGTCAGTGCTCAGCCGTTTTCAGATCTCTCCAGAGATGTTTAATCAGGTTCAAGTCTGGGCTCGGGCTGGCTAACTCAAGGACATTCACAGTTGTCCCGTAGACACTCATTTGTTATTTTGGATATGTGCTTAGGGTCTTTGTCCTGTTTGAAGTCTGAGGTTCAGAGCGCTCTGGAGCAGTTTTTCAGTGAAGATGTCTCTGTTCATTACTGCATTCATCTTTCCATCGATCCTGCCTAGCCTCTCAGTTATTGCCGCTGAAAAAACTCCCCACAGCATGATGCTGCAACCACCATGATTCACTGTAGTGATGGTGTTGGTCAGGGGATGAGCAGGGCCTGGTTTCCTCCAGACATGACGCTTGCCATTCAGAATTTGGAGTATCGTCAATGGCTGTGAATACTTGCCTACATGTTGTTGTGTTGTTTTGTATTTTCTTTTCTTTTCTTTTTTTTTTATTATAAATTTGCAAAGTTCAAACAAACTCCTTTAACACTTTTATAATTGGGTATTGTTTGTAGAATGAGGAAAATAATGATTTAATCCATTTTGGAATAGGGCTATAATATAACAAAATGTGGGAAAGTGAAGGGCTGTGAATACTTTCTGATTGCACTATAATTTAGTCAAATAGGTTAATATGTTATTGGATCTGCATCCTTAGTAGGAACAACAAAGTTCAAACTTACCCTAACCATAACTTACCTTTTAAAAACAGAGTGAAATGATAAGTTGATCATGTATTTCATACCACTCATCCCAGATGTATCCTGAGACCATGACCCTAAAATCTACTATATCACTTTTTAGTAGCATGGCATGATTTAGTCAATTAGGACATGTTCTTGGATCTACATCCTTAACAGGACCAACAACAGCTAAACTTACTCTAACCGAATCGTACCTATAAAAGCAGAGGGAAATTATTGTTTGATAATGTCCCTGAATTCCGCTTTGTGATATGCCATGATTTAATCAAGTTGGACATGTTTGTTGATCTACATCCTTAGTAGGACCATCGAGAACAATCCAATCTTTTCCCCCTACCCTAAAATCTGATTGCAGGACTTGTTGAAACAGGAACATGTCCTACCTTATTATGTCATGTTTAGGTATTTGATTGTTTAATATATGATATCTAGGATATCTTTTCATCATTTTGAATGTTGTTATTTCAGGCCCGTATGGCAGAAACAGAAAGGAAACCTTCCCCTTCTTTTATAGTGTAAGTACTTGTATTTGATTTGTCAACTTGTGCTTAAGGAGGGTAAAATAGTAAATAAAATGTATATTTTCCTTTTTAAATGCAATAATAAATCTTTTCTTTTAGATTGGCACATCACGAAGCCATGCAAATGCGGAGAACACAAATCCGAGGAAGCGACAGTGAGAGCGATGAAAACGACAGAGAGGATGATGATTTTGGTATTGATGAGGATGAAGCTGATGACATTGAATGGGGGCCTGCCACAGAGCTGTAATATACACGGATTGTTCACACACAGACACATGGACCACTCATGTCTTTGACTGGACCTGTACATTTACACAAAAAAACCTTGGAAATAACTACTTTTTAGTGTGCTTTTAAAATGTTTTTTTTTTATTAAATGTTCTTATGGACTTGTTATAGATAACTAGTCTTGGATTGATTTTGAAGATTTGACGGAATTACTACCTTTTGTGGGTTTCGTTGTTGTAAGGATGTGCTGAGGTCTCCCTCAGGATTATTTCCAAAAGAAATATTACCAGTTCTAATAAAGACCATTTGGGTATGTTTTACCCTTTTCAGTAACTCGCTATAATATATATATTTTTTTTTTTTATGTATTTTGAAATAAATGGAACAAAACATTATGCCTAAAGGATGAATAGGTTTGAGAGTGTTCTGAAATTGATCCTACAACTGCTAAGTCTTCTCCACAATTCAACCCGCTTAAAAGGCAAAGCGCTTAATTTCCAAATAGAATTACAACAATACTATCTTATTAGGTTCATTGAACATTCCCCAATCTCCCACGGCGCAAACAAACAGATAACCCTTATCCAAACACACACAATATTGTTTGAGATCATGTTGCTATGTTATGTTGGTTGGGATGCTCAAAAGTGGTTAAAGGGTTACTTTAGCAATTAGCATATGGATTTCTATCAGTAGAAGCCCTGGAGTATATTCGAATGATTGTGCCATGATCGGCCGGCAGAACTTCTCAAATTAATTCCTATGAAAAGTTAAGCTTCCAAAGGCATGAACTGAAAACACGCCAGACTGAACACGCGCTGTGAACGACTGCCGCGAGCGCGGACACGTTTACCTCAGCTCTCATCACAAGAGCTCATTCAGCTCATTCATCACTGTGAATGTAATCTGACTCCTGCTGCATTTGTGCTGTGAGACTCCCTCAGCGGCTAAATCACATTATATTGAACAGACATGTTCAGTTTTTAATTGTAGTGTCTGTTCTCTAACTGAACTGATTTTATGAAGATGAACGCGGTGGTGGGAAAGTGAAAGTTATTCAGTGGCGCTGGCTTTGGGAGTGGCCTCGTAGGGCAGCGAAGCATTCTGGGAATTGTTGTCTTTCATCCCCATTAGACAAAAATACATTTTCTGTCTTTTCTCAGTCTAGAAAGCACCAAATCCAAAAATAATTTTACATTTATACTATATTAATGACCCAGTTTAAATACAGATTCATCTTCCCAGCGCTGAAGTACCCCTTTAAAGTTTTGCTATGTCCTGAAAGTGCGACAGTGACTTTTGAAAGCACCATGAGTTCCCTCCTTTGGTGTCTCATTTAGCTCTTTAGTTCAGTATTCAGTGCACTGGTCAGGGAGTCACACAATTCTCAAAGTGCGAAACCAACAACGGCACTCACTAGGTTCCCTTTACAGAAATGTTAAGAATGGGCAACAAGCGTGAAACAAACCGCACAAGCCAACTCAATACATGTTATGTGACTGTTTTTAAAAGACAAAGGACTAAATAAACGACTGCATAATTTTCTTATTAGCTTTAAGTGGACTGTTATGACAAAGCTATAGGTAGCAACAACAGGAATATCTCATTATTGCTGTTAATATAAATGTACATTTATAATATATTTTTTTTAAAATATGCTTTATATGTGTGTGTTTTAAATAGGAACGTTTTTACAACAATTCCGATAGCGCATGAAGGCAACATTAAAATTATTTTTGAGGATTCACCACCCTGGGTCACGTGACCATAAACGATTAAATTACCTCCTTGAAGTGACCATCGCATGTTCCCCTTGTTAACGGACTTGTGGAAGGGCCCTTTGTGAAGGTTGTTCACTTTCGCTTGGAACGGCCCTACAAAATGGCGTCCCGTTTCCAAAGTGCCCTTTGAGGGTTGGGGATAAAAGGGATCCAGCCAATGCCAAAATGGTACATCACTCTGAACAATAATTCATTACTCAATTTGCATTACTGTAAGGGTAGGTTTATGGTTGGGGTGTAGGTGTAGATGTAGATGTTAACACAATCTGATAAGTAGCGAATTTATATATTGTTATTTTATGCATTGGCGTGGGAACCGGGGGGGGGGGGGGACGTGTCCCCCTCAATATTGGAAAATGCTGCATGTGTCCCCCCAAAAAATTAGCCTACCGCAGGGACATTTTGATGCTTAAATGAAGTTCTTAATTATGAATGAGTCAAACGCACTTGCAAAACGGCCTGAATCCACTTGAATTAGTTTGGACTGCTCTCTCAGTAGCCACGTTTCATATTACAGCTCATTACTAAATGTCGATTAAAAAACTATTGCGAAATGATGGTGTTTCTATTAACCGCTGTAATGCATCTAAAACATATTTTTTCCCTCTCCTGAGAAGACATTCCAAAAAGTATGGTATTCTGTGTGTGTGTGTGTGTGTGTGTGTGTGTGTGTGTGTGTGTGTGTTTTTTTATTACCATTTCGTTATTTTGTCTTGGCATTTTGTTTTTGAACTGAATTTCGAAATGCTTTTGAAATTAAAAAGTTTACATTTTGATAATTTTTAATCTTAAAATCCACATATGTAGATATAGACATATCTAAATTTTCTCGGGAGAGCATGCCTCCGAACCACCCTAACTACCTCACATTTGTAAACTCAGTGATTATAAAATTGTGCCTAGGCTATATTACGATAAAGGGTCTTACAATATGGTCATGCAGAATAAAGGCTTTAATATTTGCTTTATAAATTTTTACTTGATTTACTTGAGATTTACTTGATCTTCTTAAGTAGCCTAGTCTAATATCTATGGTTTCAGAGGCAGCTAAAATCAGAATTTGAGTAGCCCGAATAAAGCTCTTTCTACGAGCCTGAGGTGCGATGCCGCGCTGAGTGACTTATATTCGCATGAATCATTGTCACACGCACAGTCTCATGCAAAGAAATTATATTGTAAGTTAGGCTACTGCATAATGCAATTTTAACAAACAGAATAATTTGGCACCAAGGTATACATTTTTGTCTTTCAAAGGGGTAGCCTTCAGTGTTTAAGATTTAAACTGGGTAATTTGGTGCCTTCTAGACTAGACTGATTTTGTTTATTTATTTGCTGATTCCATACCTGTTGTACCACTGCACCATACTGTATATTATGGTGGTGGTGGTGGGATGGACATTGATTCATAAATTGGGGAGTAATGAAATACATGTAACTAAACTACAAAACTTTTTCATTACGGTTGAATTTTAAATGGGTGGTGGTAATAATAATAATAATAATAATAATAATAATAATAATAATAATAATAATAAAAATAAAAAGTTACATCTGAAAAGTATTTTAGATTGTCAAAGTGATTACTTTGAATTTGAATGTAATTTAAACATCATCATAAACTGTAGCCTAATGGACAATTGATGTAAACATCAGTTGGTGATTTTTAGACACTGACAATGCAAAAGCATCCTAAGATATCCTTACAGAATATGCAACATTTTTAATAATTTTAACAAAATAAGAGGGGATCATAAAATTTGCATGTTACTTTTATGTAGTAGCCTAACGTTCTGAATAAGGACTTTTCACATAATAGATATTTACATATAGTCCACAGACTGACTTCTTTTGGGCGAAATGTGAGATATAAACTCGCAATTGTGAGTTCTATCTATCTATCTATCTATCTATCTATCTATCTATCTATCTATCTATCTATCTATCTATCTATCTATCTATCTATCTATCTATCTATCTATCTATCTATCTATCTATCTATCTATCTATCTATCTATCTATCTATCTATCCATCCATCCATCCATCCATCCATCCATCCATCCATCCATCCATCCATCCAATCTTGCGTCTGCGTTTTTTGCTTCAATAAATATGATGTTGTTTAAAATAATATGTTGGGGAAACCAAATGTTTCAGGGATCCAAGTCCCTTTGTGTTGCATGCCTAGTAGCCTAGCCTATTCCAAAGTATTTAGATTAAGTAACGTGTGTTATCTAACGAAATACATTAGCTACAGGTTGGCTACTTTTAAAGCATGTATTTTGCCATAGTGAAATACATTTTAAAAGTAGCCTAGCATAACCTTCCCAACCGAGGTCACACCTGCTAAAAGAACCACTATTCTTTTAACACTGATATTCCCTTGAAATGAAACTGTAGTTAAACTCAGATCTTTTGTCAAGCAAAACAAATATATCAACAAATGTTTTGTCGCGAAAGTGGGCGTTGTTTTAATATTTAATTAAACCGCGGCAGGTGACAGACATTATAAGACGAACTATGGAGCAGTTGGCCAAATCTTATTTTTGCGAGTTAAAATGATGAAAACCGCTGCATAAACGTTGTTCGTAAGCATGTATCATGTTATCCAGACCACATATTTCTTCATGGCAACGCAGTTTCACTTGTCACTGGCTGAGAGTGAAAAAACTGAAAAGCGGATGCGCCTCAGACGGTTCTGATGTTTGTCAGTAGATTCAGTCAATGTGCGATCACATTAGAGGAGAGAGACAGAAGCTCGAGCTCGGAGTGTGTAAACCTCGCATCAGCGCTTTGAAATGGGGAGCCGGGGGGTGGGCAGGGGGGTTATATCGTAAATTAAAAGACTTACGCGGCGGATCTAAACATCTAAAGCTTAAAATGTTTTCTAAAAGGACAAGGGAACTGATAAAGACGCACTCGATGTCAAAGAAGAGCCGAACAGGAAGCAGCCCAGCGCCTCTCAACTCTCCATCAGTAAGTCGCACAGCATCTCTCGCCTTTTCCTCCTGCCAATCAACTTGATTGACATTTCACTCTCGCGCTCGTGTTTTCGTGTCGTGTTCGACGTTGTTGAAATATGTGTGAATTTTTCACACAAATATAGACTTTAAGTGCATCGTTTAGACCGTTATGCTTTAAAGAAAAGGACGGACTAAACTTCCTCAGTGATATGGCGCAGCAAGGTGCAACAAGTTCAGGGTTTGCCTTACTTTAGCCATTTGTCATTTTTATCCTGGTCTCAGGCTTTCCGTTAGACTTCATTACTTTTACTTTTTAAGGAATGTGTTGCAATAAAATTATGATGTTTGACGGATAATAGTGTGGAAAGTTAATTTCTAACGCACGGTAGCTGGAAATGTTGAAGCGTGTTTCGAGTAGCAAAAGCTACAGTCCTTACGCGACGAGTCAAAGAGTGAAAAAAACAAGCAACAAAGCTAAATTGGACATCTTGCCAAATAGACCAAACGTCTGGCTCAAACAGGTGGGTTTTATTGAAAACTACTATAAATGGTAAATACTTGTAATGTTACTGTTAAGATTATTAATGTGTCGTCGTGTAATATAGGCTACATCTACTGTAAAATAAATATGATCCAATGTCATGACGACGTGTTTTTACATTGCTTTAACTTATCAAAAAGGTTAATCAATTTTCAAAGTTATACAAGATTCACTGATTTTAAGTTGAAAAGACTTAAACATCAAAGTTGATTGTACTTAATTTAGGGCAGAAGCTTTTTTTTATACAGTGAAGTCAACCAGTGTAACCAGATATTGTAAAATTATTATACATTTACCTCATAATAATTGGCAACACGTGACCAAATGTCTGTGTATTGTATTTTAAAAACAATGATATCTTGCTGATTTTGACAATGATGGGAAATGAACATAGGCAAGCTTCTATCTGTTTGATTGAAATGTTCTTTTTTTAATTGGATTTTGGGATAACACTTTTTGGCATTTATTGGTTTGTCTGGTGCATAATTTAAGATTGATTTTAGAGTTGGCTGTTGCGCTACAGAAATGGCACTTTTTGGTTATATGTATTCATGTTCAGTCTTTTATAAGTGTTTTGGGGGCCTCCGCGAGGCCTGTTAGTGTGGCATCAACTCGTTGGGGTGTGACAGGAAGTAGGCCATGGTTACACAATTTCTCTTGTGAAAGAAGTTCTGTTTACTAACAGCTGTCTATTGTAGTCGGTCACAGATCTTGTGCTTCATCCGCAAACCCTCTGTAGTTTGCGTGCCCTGTTTATCAGTTTGCTCACACAGTTTCCCTTTTTTGTGTCATAATCCAGCTCTCTGCTCTTCAAGAGCAGCCTCGGAAAGATGCAGTCGATGCCGCCACCTCTTCGCCCTCCAGTCTGTCTCCCTCCATCCTGGAAGTCCCGTCTTCCTGTCCCGGTACCCCTTTGACCCAGCACACTAAGCTGGTGGGCTGCCCGTCTCCAATGGGCACCCTAAAGCGGCCGACTTCTCTGAGTCGCAATCCTAGCGCAGCGGGCTTCCCTATCCAGTCTTGGGTCTTCAGTAAGGGCGCAGGAAAATCTGTCATCTCCCAGAGTCCTTCGCCAGACACGCCTGAGGCCACAGTGGCTATTGAGGTGGAAGACATCCCGTCGCTGCTGCGCATAGTGGAGCGGTTTGCCAAAGCAGTGGAGAAGCTGAAAGATGTCGTGCTTGAAGGTGAGATGATAATTTTGTTGGAGAGGATCTATTTGGCATGAGTTAGTTGGGATAAAAACATTTTATAAACTCTTCTTAATCGTTTCTCTGTATTTATTCCTAATAACTAAGAATCACACAACAGCACAATATACTAATCAGCCACATGACAATTTGCATGTCATACCGCAAACATCACCTTCCGCTGTGGATCATGTGATTGCGTGGGGGAGAGGGGGCGGGGCTAAGTTTGCTCAAGAGGCCCTGTTCTTCCTGTAGCTGCAGTGATGTTGATTTCCTGTGGTGCACCACATTAGTACAGGAAATGGTACTCTCAGACCCCCCCCCCCCCCCCCACGACTTGTAAAGCAACGTCATTTAAACAACCTGCAGTAAATACTAAAATAAGTTATTATATTCAAAGCTTTCTGACAACTTGGTAGAGATGAATTAAAGGAACTTTTCAACAAGAGGATACTTATAAAATTGCTATGTTGTTACCATGCAATAATGGTAATGCCATGGTACTTTGAGAATCTGTTGCAGGTTTTTTTGGGCAAATGCCATCTAATATTACTAATGCGAGGCAACCTCTTCTTAAAGAGGTCTTCATGAACTGCCTTTTTTTCTTTTTTATACTGTTGTCTGAGGTCAACTAATGATGTTTGTGTGTTTTTTACATTCAAAAACATCATAACTAGTAAGTAATAGGCTATTTTCTACACTGATTTTGAGGCTCTCTCCTGAACGCTGGGTTTTGATGGGCGTGCCGCACTGGACACTTGGAAGTAAACGCCCACGGCTAGGATTGGATAAGATTTGCATATTTAATGAGCTTAAGCTCTGCTGTCAGTTCACGAGGGAGAGGAGAGTGAGGGAGAAGCCGCAACCAGAATGATTCTCTCGACCACAGGGCTCTTAAACGTCTTTATCAAACAAACACAATGATTTATTTCTCATATACCTGCGATTGATTGGACTATCATTTTTAAATTACACATAGCCCGCAAGATCGGGAGATATTAGCGCGAACCGTGTGCAAATACTTGTTCGCCGCGCACGCCGCTCTTCAGATGTCAACTGGAGAAGAGAATAGCAGAACAAGAAAGGAAAATAATGAGATGCATCGGCCCGCTGGGTTTGCGACCATACGTGTCTGAGTCCAGCGTGGTAAAGTTATGCTCTGTTAGACACGTACATGTAAGCAAAACGATCTATAACAATGCAGTACTATTACATATGTGAGTAAAACATGTTTTTATAAGTGTGTTGCACCATTCCTGTCGGATCCAAATCCAGCATCGACCAGAGATTTGTTTACAAACGATCCCGCAGTGAACTGAAGTGAACACCACTGTCTTCCCCACGTGAGCTGGAACTTCATTAAAAATAAAGTTTAACCACTCATTCCTAATATTAGGATCCGAAGGAAGCTTGTGCAGTGACTGTCTTCTTCCACAACCTTGAATAGCGCAATATCTTAATCTTCCTCGGCATGTTTATTGTTGTTGACCAGCTACCACAAGCCGAACAGCTCCATGAGTCGGTGGGCGGGGCTACTGAATTAGACGTGCTGTAGAGGTGTGTGTTTTGTCGTGCACTGACGTCAGTATGAAGCACAGGACCGTTTGCTGAGCCTGGTGTCTATAAAAGCTTTAAGTTTTCAGCTCTGAAACTTAGAGGATATTTTTATATCACCATGACCTTTTATATATCAAAAGCTCAAGGGAAAGTTGCTTTCTCAATTCACCACCCCTTTAAAATAAAAAGGCAGCTATACATTGCTATGGTTTGGCGCCAAGTTATTTATGTTAATTGGTTGATTATATTCATTACATCAAATTTTATTAATGAAAGCTACATTTAAATAGTGTTTGACATATATAGTTAACTTATTTTTTTCTATGCAGAGTATAGTAAATCCTGAAAATTAAAATTGATCAATTCAATATCAATTTAAAGGTCCCGTTCTTCGCGATTCCATCTTTCAAACTTTAGTTAGTGTGTAACGGTGCTGTTAGAGCATAAATAATACCTGTAAAATTATAAAGCTCAAAGTTCAATGCCAAGCGAGATATTTTATTTAACAGAAGTTCCTTTTTAAAGCCTACAGCGAACGGCCGGTTTGGACTACAGCAGGAAGTGCCGGGATGTAATGACGTCACTAGAACCGTTTGTTGACTAAAGCTCCGCCCACAAAAACGCAAAATGGGGGCGTGGTCTTGTTGCTCTCCCACGTGGAGAAGAGTGCATTCAGCGCTTGCATCTTCCCGTTATGGTAAGAGGCGGGACCTTTCCGGGCAAAGTGCGCTAAGCTGCTGTCCAATCACAACACGGGAAGCTCTGGCCCAATCAGAACTCGTTATGTGTTTCTGAAGGAGGGACTTCATAGAACAAGGAAATCATCAGACCGTTTTTAGGACAGAGAAAACAGCGCTGTACAGATAAGTCAATTGTGTGAAAAATACTGTTTGTTTTTTTTACACGCGAAACATGAACTCATGTTATATTGCACACTAAACATAATCAAAGCTTCGAAAACACGCGAAGAACGGGACCTTTAAAAAACATTTTGCCAAAAGATCTAATATAAATACATTTCAAACCAAGAATCAATTGAAAAGGAGAGAAGACATGTACAGCTGTGCTCAAAAGTTTACACACCCCTTGCAGAATCTGCAAAATTGTACTGTAACAAAATACGAGGGGTCATACAAAATGCATGTTGTTTTTTAGTACTGTCCTGAATAATATTTTTTACATAAAAGATGTGTACATATAGTCCACAAGACAAACTTTTTTTGTGTGTGTGTGATGGTTGTTCTTAAATCCCTTGTTGGTTCTGAGCCTATCTTCAGCCTATCTATCGTCCTGCAAATTCTTTAGTTTTCCAGCATCTTTTGCATATTTCAACCCTCTCCAGCAGTGACTGTATGATTTAGAAATCCATCTTTTCACACAGAGGACAATTGAGGGACCTAACCACCACTATAAAAAAGGTTAAAACATTCACTGGTGCTCCAGAAGGAAACATGATGCATTAAGAGCCAGGGGTAAGAACTTTTTGAAGATCAAGGTAAATGGAACTAAATTTTTATTCCAAGAAACGTGCATGTTATGTTGTTTCCGAAGGGAGTACTAAATGAGAGAATTATATTCAAAAAAAATAATCTGGACATCATCCTGCTCAAATGTTTTCACCCCCAGCTCTTAATGCATTGTGTGGCGTGTCCTTCTGGAGTATCAGTGAATGTTTGAGTCCCTCAATTTTCCTTTTGAGCATGACTCTGTGTGTATATATAGGTAGGTGTGTGTGTATAAAAGCATCCCATAATAAAAAGGTTAATCAGAACAGCAAGTTAAAATAGTCATTAATGGTTAGCATTGCAAACCATTGTCTTAGATTAGTTAGACAAATAGTGAACATCATTTCAGTCACTTGGTCATGAAAAGATCCAAAGTACAGCTTTTGGCATGGATGGTGTTTTAGTGGTTGACCCATGGCACATTTTCACTCAAGCTTTTCTGCCTTCACCAGAAGCTTATTTTTTTGATTCGGTGCACGAAAAAAAAAAATAAAAAAAACCTTTGTTCATTGCTGCATAAGTGTTAAACAGAAACTCAACAATAACAGTTGTAGCTTAGGTGTTTTTGCTAAGAGTTACAGTTAGGAGTCCTGACTGGAGGAAGTGGCTTGTTGACTCGCTGCTGCAGACGAGAAAGCAGTGCAACACCGTGTTAAACGGTCCATCTTGCATCATCTCGACTGTTTTAGGCTCTGTGAAGATTTCTTATGCTTCCTGTTAGCCTGACAGACATTGTGTCAGTTAAAGGGTATAGGGTTCACAAAGAAATGTCCAGGTCATATAATCAAAAGAAACGTATTATTCTTTGGATTTCCTAAATGTTCTTTTTTTAATGTTTTTTTTATTTTATAAAGTTGCTCCTTTTTTCTGCTTTTATATTTCTTTTTGATTAATTTTCTTTATTAATTATTTATTTTAATTTTGAGTTTGTTTGCATTGTAACATATTTATCAGTGCGAAAAGCAGAGTTGTTTGTTTTTTTGGCACAAATTAGACGTCTTGGCCTGAAATGAAGTTTCTGAGCTTGTGTGGCTGTAACCCATTTGCAGCTGATAAGAATGGATGTTGTGAAGAGCTGCATGATTAATCACTAAAAGATCGCAATCACAATTCAAACGGCCGTGTGATCTCCTTCCCAAATGACAATGATTTGCCTCTCTATTAAACCTTTGACAATATCACAGCGAAACATTCAGAGCTGAGTTTGAGTTTGCGCTTCCACTGATCCAGAGAGGGCAGTTGTATAGGTTTGTAATGGCTTCACAAACAGCCTTTTTTTTTTAACATTACAGTATCGTTATTTTTGTGTTCTAAATGTTCATCACAGAAGAACTGGGGGAAAGTTTTATGGAGAAAATCACCTTTTGTTTAACCAAATTAACAATGGTTTTGCTTCAAATCAATACATTTAAAGGGTTAGTTCACCCAAAAATGAAAATTGTCACTTATTTAGAAAAAGTTACCTGGTTGCCTTAAAATTGAGTTCATTGAATTTAAAATTGAGTTAATACAATGAACATTTTTTGAAATTCAACAACCTTTATTAAAATATTAAAAGATTTTGTAAGCATATTGGGTAATTGTGTTTTGTGATGACGCAGTGAAACATGCCAAATAGTGCTATTTTCATGATTTATCAATTTGTGGTTCAGATACAATAATATTTTGAGTTTCTATTTATTAAACAAATTTCCTTCATTGAATCAACTCAAAATTTTTAATTTCAATAAACTCAATTTTTTTTAAGGCAACCAGGTTGCCTACTTTTTGAAGTTAAACCAACAAAAAACAACGTTCGACACCCGTAAGACCTCCGTTCATCTTCGCAACGCAAATGAAGATATTTTTGTTGAAATATGATGGCCTTTATTGACACCAATGTAATTTCCTCTCTCAAGACCCATAAAGGCACTAAAGATGTCGTTACAAAGCCCATCTCAATACAGTGGCTCTACAATAGTTTTTGTGCGCAAAAAAACTAAATGACGACTTGTATAGTGATGGGCCGATTTGAAAACAAAGCTTTGAAAGTTGTTGTTCTATTTATTTATTTTTTAATATAATTGTCTGTTCAGAATAGTGGGAGAATCATGATCGCTGTTTGAATCACAAAAAAAATGTGATTCTCAGTTGATCCAGAATCGTGGAGCTCTAATGTTGTGGATGTTTTTTTTTGCAGACAAACAGGAAAACCGCCGTCCATTGGCCCATGAGTGTTTAGGGGAAGTTCTGCGCATCCTGCGGCAGGTCATCAGCATGTACCCCCTCCTCAACACAGTGGAGACCCTCACTGCTGCCGGCAAACTCATCTCACAGGTCAAAGGTTAGAGAAAAAGGCAATGTGGCTTTTGATCTGAAAGGATGGATTTGTTTTCTTTGTCTGTAGTGCATCTGTTTTGTACACTGAGGGTGCATTTACACGACGACAATGTACTAAAAACAGAAAAGGTTTTCCTTTGTATTTTTTTGCATACAGACTCCAACATTGTCAAAAAGATCCCTGTTCACATGGATCAACAGAAACGATTAAAAACGCTGTATTCATACCAGGCCAGTAGGTGGCGATGTCACTTAAAGAAACATTACTCATATATAGACTGAACCATAGACAGTAAAAGAAATGGACGGAGCGATCCCATTGCCTTCTACGGCGTTAAGTGATGTCAGTATAGGAGCACTCACTTCCTGATGGCTGAGCGAACTGCGCAGGCTCAGACTGAGCTTGACGACGTAGATGTGACGTGAGCCTCCTGTCTGACAGCTGTAGGTCTTCTAGTAGATGTGGAAAGTGAAAGCTGAATCACGTTGTTTAAATATTTTCTCCCATTGCTTTTGGCTCACTATGGGCTTCTCCCCATTCTTCCCCCTTGACTTTATCAGACTTTATGTCTCCACGTCCCCCCGACTGTCTCATAGACAGTAAAAGATTGCCTGCGAGCGTCTCCTCAGGTCTATACGGTAATTTCTCAACTGTGCGACAGGGTCGCGTTGGTTATGACGCAATCGTTAGCCTATTTTTACAAAAACAGCTTCTGCGGGGCGATAGTGTAAGATACAAGGTAATGGAGCCTTTTATACATTGTCGTCTTTCTTTAGAAATAAACAATGGACAAATGGAGTCTTTAAACGCCTCTGATGTAAAGTTATTCACTGTCAAAGTGACTCAAAAATGAATGGGAGTCAATGGGATGCTAACAGCAGGTGATGGCTTGGTTAGCAATGGCAGCCCCTAGGGGTGGAACGTTTTCCGAGCGCCAGATTACCCCCTTGGACTGAACGCTTAACTCGCATGACGACAAATTCAAGCTTTTTTTAGTTTAGACCAAGACAATAACGTATAATTTAAAAATAACTTACACTTTTGAAACCTGTTTTAAAAAGTAAAAATGCTAAAGTTTGCATTGTCAGGCCCCCAAAACACTGTTGTCGTGTAAATGAACTGTCAAAGTTTAGTTATTTAGACATTTCCGTTATTTTGTTTTTTCATTCAGGATACCACTATGAAGTGTGCAATGAAGCAGAAAAGAAAGATTTTGAGAAGGCCATTGAGACCATTGCTGTAGCTTTTAGCTCCAAGTGAGTATGGAGAGCTCAGTTAACATGCTATCAATGTGTTTCCAACTCCGATATAAAGTCAAAACTGCTTTATACATCTTTTCTTCTCATTCACATAATTGCAATTGCAAGCCTTACCTTAATTACCTTTATTTGTTACTCTGAGGATGAAACGGCTTCCATATTTTGCAGTATGTGTATTGAGCACTAATTTGCTGAATTAGAATAAATGTAATACGCCAATCCAGGTAATCAAAATGTGCAGTAGACAAACAGAGAACAGTGCTTGGAGAAACTTTATCCCACAAGGCAATGTTCACAACTTTTATTTTTATTTTGGATGTCACATTTCAGCGATGATTTTTAACATGTCTCCTTTAAATATGATGCCAAGATTTATTTTTTCCTGATTAATTCAGGGGAATATTATGCATTTTTCCTAAAATAAAATGTATTTTATATTTTACAAAAAAATACCAAAAGGTCAATGCATATTTTCCCTCTGAATTAATTGGAAATAAATAAATAAATAAATAAATAAATAAATACTGAAGGAACAATGTGTAATTTTCCCCTGAATTCATTGGTGTTTGTTTGATTTCAATTACTTCAGGGAGAAATTACTCATTATTTTTTTATTTATTTACTCATTTATTTTTAATTAATTAAGGGGGAAATTACTTATTGGTCCTTTATTTATTTATTTATTTATTTATTTTCAATTACTTCAGGGGAAAATTACTCATTAATTTACTTATTTATTTTTAATTAATTAAGGGGGAAATTTACTTATTGGTCCTTTATTTATTTATTTATTTATTTATTTTCAATTACTTCAGGCAGAAATTACTCATTGGTTTATTTATTTATTTATTTATTTATTTTTAATTACTTTAGGGGAAATGACTCATTGGCCCTTTATTTATTTATTTACTTATTTATTTTTAATTAATTAAGGGGGAAATGACTCATTGGTCCTATTGATTAATTTATTTATTTTCAGTTATTTCAGGGGGAAATTACTCGTTGGTTTACTTTTTGTTTATTTTTATTTATTTTCAACTACTTCAGGGGAAAATTACTCGTTGGTTTATTTATTTATTTATTTATTTATTTTCAACTACTTCAGGGGGAAATTACTCGTTGGTTGGTTTATTTATTTATTTATTTATTTATTTATTTATTTATTTTCAACTACTTCAGGGGGAAATTAGTCGTTGGTTTATTTATTTATTTTCAGTCAGTTCAGGGGGAAATTACTCATTGGTCCTTTGGTATTTATTTAAACTGAGTCATTCCAGGGGAAATGGCCTATAGTTCCTTTTGGAATAATTTTTTTAAATATATTTTATATATACATTTTATTTTTGCAGTCAACATGAATAAATGTATACCCTTCTGTAGTGCCATGTGGCATTCTTTGCCTGCATTTTGAAATCGTCTTTCTCGAAAATGCTCTGAATCACTGACATTAGTCGTAGCACTACAGAAATAACAGGAAGTTGATTTGTGGCTTCTACTTGAACCCTCAAGGATCTGTTTTTGAGTTTGAGCTGATCATTATCGTCACCTGTAGTATTTCTGTTTTCACTTCTAGTGTTTTAAAACTCATGTTCTGCTGTCATATTGTAATATACCTTTGAATGTTCATGAGAATATCTTGCATTAATTTCTTGTGACGAAACATTAAATCATGCAGCAGTGCACCGTGATGCTGTTTTTGTAGCAATAACAAATTAAAGAGGAAGTTGTGAACCAAAATCTGCCATCTGATCATTTGCCCTGGTTATTATTATAGGCATTTTTGTTTATAATTCAATTGCAAGTTGACTCAGTTTGCCTTTTAACATTACATTCTGATACAGCATATTACGTTTGAGAGAAAGCTGAGCTGTTTTGTTTTGTCAGTGTCTCTGAACTGCTGATGGGAGAGGTGGACAGTAGCACGTTGTTGTCTGTGATGCCCACTGAGAAAAGCAGGGTAAGTGTGTGTCAGTTTCACTGCCTGTAAAGAGCGGATGTTGCCAGCAGGTTTTGACTTCCTGAAAGTGCAGTTCTGTGATTTAATGCTGCTGCTCTGACACAGTTGACCACTGAAATGTGAATCACATGGAACACCGTATGAAGGTTTTATATATTTGTGTTTTTTCTTCAGTCTATGGAGAACCTCTCGGGTCACGAGCTGTCACACTCACGGAGTGATTCATCTGAGCTAGGTAATTTTTGACACATTCAGACATGCAGAAAAACAAGTGGGAATTCAGTATAGAAATTTATTTGTAAAACATTATTCTAATAACAAGACTCCTGGAAATCATTTAAAATGTAATTTATTATAGAACTCAATGTCAATGTTATAATTTTATTTATAAAAGAGATATTTAAAGTCGGAACATATATTTAAAATAATTATCATTAGCGTATATAGAATATACCGATCATAGAATATTTATTATAAAATAACTATTTATTCATCTGTTTATTATAAGATGGTACATATTAGTATGTACTTTAAAACTCATAATTGTATAATATTTAATGAGAGATCTTTTAAAAGTCTGAAGAACACATATTTATGATAATAATTTATTTATTGTAATATGAGTACTTTAAAAAGCCCCTTGCTGAACATATTTATAATAATAATAATCATCATATTATATAATAATCAGAAACCTTTAATAAACATTAACCAATTATAGATTAGCGTTAAATTAAAATTCTTATTTATTATTTGGTTCCTGCAGAAGAATTTATATGCATTTCATTTCATTTCTAATTGTATAATATTTATTGAGATTTTAAAGTCTCCTTTAGAACATACATTATATAATGTTGCATAACGTATCAATAATAATAATAAATAACAACAACTATGATAATAATGCTATGTCTTTATGTATTTTATTATTATTATTACTACATATTTACACCCCTCACCCTAATGTTGGACATTTGCTCACATAACTGTGTGTCCCTGTGCATGTGCTGCAGCGATGAGCGCTGAAGAGGTGGACATTATCCTGCAGCGCAGTGAAGGCGGCGTGGACTCTGCTCTAACTTACGCTAAAACCATCTCCAAGTACATGAAGGATCTTATCAGCTACGTTGAGAGGAAGCTTGCACTGGGTAAGATCCTGTGCTTTTTAGCGTTATGATTGCTTGATTTACCCATGTTTAAAAGTGTTATGCGGATTTGATTCTAAATTCTGATTGGTTGAGCCACCTTATTTCGTTATTATTTAGGTTTTACTTGTTTTTACTTGATATTTTACAAATTTAATTTCAATTGGTATTTATCTAGAGTTGGAGTTCTCCAAGGGCTTACAAAGGATCTATCAGGCATGTAAACAGACAATCACCCAGGTGAGATTTAATCATGGTCTGCCGTTCTCAGGGTGTCTGCTGTTTGTTTGTTTGCCTCCTCATCCATCTCTTTTTGTGTCCATCAGCCACACATGCCCTTCTTCTCCATCTACTCTCTGGCTCTGGAGCAGGACCTGGAGCAGAGCTCGGCGATGCATCAGGCAGCCTCCACCCTGCACAACCAGACCTTCATCATGGTAAAACAGCTCTGGGGCCATCTTTTGTCATCCTTTCAATAATAATAATAGCCTGTAGTAGTAGTTAAGAACACCCTATTGAATTACGTGGTTTTCTGTATCAGGACATAATTTAAAAAAATCCTCTGGTCCTTGGCCAGTCTTGATTTGGAAAATTAAACCTCAGATGAACAACAACACATGACATATCACACTATATCATTATGGATTTAGCAAAAATAAAGCCAAAATAGAAAACACCTGGATGACAAAAATAGGACATCAGAACTACACATCAGACTACAGGCCTCAGTTAACATGTTAAATGCTAAAGTTTATGACTGTACAATTAGAAAAAGACAGGTCAAGTATGGCATGCTTAGAAGGGTTGTCCGGAGAAAGCCTCTTCTCTCTAAAAGAACATGACAGCACGGCTTAGGATTGCAAAGTTGCATCTGAACAAACCTCAAGACTCCTAGAACAATAGTAGGGTAGTAGGAGCATGAAGTGCTTATATTTTTGAATAATTATGTGCTTGTTCATCCACAGCCTCTGCTGCTCCGTAAACAAGAACACGAGAAGAAACGCAAGGAGATCAAGGAGCAGTGGCTGAAGGCCAAAAGAAAACTGGTAACATTTACATTCATTTGTCTTTTAGCTACCGAAACCCATCAAGCTTAAGCCAGGATGTGTCTTCAAACAGAGAACCGCACAAGATGTTAGCAGTACAGGTCTATAAACATTGCGTTTGAACACAGATGGAGTGTGAAGTGAACCTTCGCAGAGCTAAGCAGGTCTACATGGCCCGCTGTGAAGAGTATGACAAGGCAAGGACGGCGGCTAACCGGGCCGAGGAGGAGGGCGGCAGCTCTACCACTAAAGCGGTAGACAAGAAGAAACGACTGGAGGAAGAGGCACGCAACAAGGTCAGCAGCACTCGCTGTCGGTTAAGCCACTTTAGACACTGTAGGAGAAGGTTTGCAAATTCCGTGTTAGAGCAGGTTGTGTTTTTGAAACGGTGTGTGTTTGTCTCAGGCTGAGGAGGCTGAGGCCACATACCGGACCTGCATCGCAGATGCCACCACACAACACCAGGAGCTGGAGCACATGAAGGTCACGGTTCTGCGGCAGATCCAAGAGGTCATTAAACAGACTGACCAGACCATTCGCTCGGTATGTACCTATATCACCCTGTAGCCCAAGACTGGTTTCCCACTGAACCTAAGCATGGTTGAGCCTGGTCAGTACCTGGATGGGAGACCTCCTGGTAAACCTAGGTAGCTGCTGGTAGAGCTGTTAGTGAGGCCAGCAGAGGGCGCTCGCGCTGTGGTCTGAGTGGGTCCTAACACCCCAGTATACTGATGGGGACACTGTACTGTCAGAGAACACTGTCCTTCAGATGAGACGTTAAACAGATGCCCTGACTCTCTGTGGTCATTAAAAATACCAGGATGTCCTTTAGAAAAAGAGTAGGGGTGTAACCTCTGCATCCTGGCCAAATTTGCCCATTGGCCTCTGTCCATCATGGCCTCCTAATCATCCCCCTCTCCTGATTGGCTTCATCCCTCTGTCTCCTCTCCACCAATCAGCTGGTGTGTGGTGAGCATTCTGGAGCAATATGGCTGCCGTTGCATCATCTTCTGCACATTGGTGGTGGTTGAGGAGATTCCCCCCTTCCATGTAAAGCACTTTGAGAGCCTAGTAAAGCGCTATATACATGTAACAAATTATTATTATTATTAAAGGTGGGGTAAGTGGTTTCTGGTAACCGTTGTTGATATTTCAAATCACCAAAACAAACACGCTCCTACCCCCAAAAAGGGTCTTGGCCCTATTTTTATAGCTCCGCCTCACACATACGTAACCCAGGCAACGACTACGGCAGAATCTCTGTGTAACTAATCCAGGTTGAATATTCAATGAAAAAGTGTCCCCTTCTATCACAAAAACACAAACCGTTCTCATGAACAACCCTATAGTACACGAGCCGACAGTCCAACTAACGACATATTACAATTATGACCGGATAAGGGTTATATAGATCATGAAAAGAGGAAACAAATTAGGAGTATAGTATCTTACTTGTCGGACACATTTTGTGAGCTGATGCTTGAAGCACACAGTGAGGAGATTTAGATGCTCCATACGGTGTGGAAATAAACGGGTCTTTATCATCGCTGAAGTGAGCCACAATACGATCGCAAATGGACAAACAAGGGAACATGACACATGAGCATATTCGAGCAAAAGCAGCATATATTAGGCTAGTTCTCGGCTAATGTCCGTTGTGTGTGACTCGTGTGTTTTGAATAATGACGTGCACAGAGCGAGAGCGAGTGCTCTTCTCACTATCAATAGTAGACACACCCCTTACCTGCTGATTGGCTACAAGTTTATTCCACTCGGCCCGAGTCCTTTTTCTAAAACGGTTTTGAAATAACACTTACCCCACCTTTAAATGTTAACAATTGCAACATAATACAAAGTTTAAATGGCATCATAATAATTTCTCAATGCTAAGCCTTCAATAGTTAAAAAAAAAAAAAAAAAAACAACGTAAATGTATTACGGAAATGTTAATATGCTTGCTGTATTGTTTTTAAAATAAATTTGTAGTATTTAAACACATTTAAAACCGATACAGCATGTGTTACATTTATATAATAAAAAATATTGTAAAATATATTAAAAACAAATGTATTAAGTAAATGTTAAATATGCTAATATATTAAGTAAATATTGTACAATACAGCAATTATAATTAAATATTTAAAAACGATACAGCATATGTGGAAGTGTATACATTTGCTGTATTGTTTTTTTAATAATGAAATATATTTGCTGTAGTTTCCTTAATATATTTGCATATTTAATACATTTACTTAATACATCTGCTGTTTTTTTTTTTTAATATTTAAATATATTTGCAGTGTTAAGTAAATGTGTTAAATATGTATATGCAAAATATTTTAAAATGCAGCTAATCTATATTTTAGGAAATATTTTTTTATATTCTTACCAGTGATTAAACAGTATTTTCTAATATTTGTGGCCTGGAAAATCTCTTGAATAAGGCATGAAGTTGTTTTTAACTATAATCAGGACATTTGTAGAGCTTGCTTACTTGGCCAATGACCCAGTCATGCATTGCTTGCTGGAAAAAACAGCCAAACAAAAAAAAATCTAAATCCAGCTTGAGTGGTTTTAACTGTATGAAAAAAACATTTCCAGGCCACCATCTCCTACTACCAGATCATGCACATGCAGACGGTAGTGCTGCCGGTGCACTATCAGACGCTGTGTGAGAGCAGTAAACTGTACGACCCCGGACAGCAGTACGGCACGCACGTCAAAGACCTTCAGATGACAGAAGAGCCTGAGACGCATTATGAGTTTGAGGCCTATTCTGCCTCCTCCAGCCAGTAAGAAAAACTCATTTTACACACACACACACACACACACTTCTACAAGGCATCATGGAACTGGAGGTAAATATTACCGTAACACGCTTTTTTTATTTTTTATTAATTTTTTATTCAGGCCGTCAGCCAGAGCACGTACCGACAGTGCCAACGCTGATGCTCAGACCAGTGCAGAAGTGCCGCAGACCCCAGGAGAGACGGGAGATACAAGCTCCTCTCAGAAAGATGAACATAAGAGGGGTATGTGTGTGTGTGTGTGTGTGTGTGTATATATATATATATATATATACCGTAATTCCTCAAATAAAGACCGGGGCCTTTATTTACCTGAACTGCCAATGGGATCCGGCTTTTATTTGAAGCAGGCTTTTATTAGGGGCAGGCCTGTATTTCTAATTCCATCTGTTTGAAAAATAATTGCTTTAAATAAACAGTTTAAAATTTAAAGCGATCGTTCCATTGGACAAATATAGATTTTTTTTTTTTAAGAAACATTTGCAAAAATATCACCATACAACAGCCAGAAAGGCGACAAAGCAATTTGGGTCAGAATTGCAGTAGCCTAATCGGTAAACACAATTGAGTCAGTTTGAAAAATGTAAAATGTTTATTCCTAATTTCTATAGCCTAGGCTATATGTTGCGGTTCCACGTGAGATTATTTTATTGTTGCATGTGAGGGAAAAAGCTTTCTTCCACTCAAGAATAGTTGTAGACTTTTAAGCACTTTTTATTTTAATACATCTCTTTATTTAGGAGATTATCCACTCATTTTCCCCCGGCCTTTATTTGAGACCGGCCTTTATTTGTTTGTGTTGACCACGCCCCCGGCCACTATCAGAGGCCTGGCTTTTAATTGACTACATGCTTTTATTTGAGGAAATACGGTATATACCCAACTTATATATATATACACAGTCCCTGACAAAAGTCTTGTCGCTTGTGTACAAATTGACCTAAAGTGCCGCTGAAATATATTTCTAATCAAGATTTTTTTACAAGAAATGGCTCATTTTAATCCCACCAGCTTTTGTGATAATGTTTCAGTGAAAAACTAAACTTTCAAAAAGTATTCTAATATTCACAGCTTGGTAAAGCCCATTGAGTCAATTTTTGCAAAGACATAAGTGTTGTCGCCTTGTCATATGAGCTTCCCCTGTGACTAATATTGGATCAATTAGGTCTCAAGTGTGTATAAAAAGAACCCCAGTACGCTAGACCTTCACATCAACTGCAACTAGACATCTGCAAACATGCCTAAGATTCACCCTGAGACTAAAGTTTTGATTATCATGAGGCTGAAGACCAGATCCACTGCTGATGTGGCAGACACCTTCAATGTGTCTCAGAGTCAAGTACAGAGGATAAAAAAAAGATTTGAAGAGACTGGAGACGTTTTTGACAAGCCCAGGTCAGGCAGACCCCGCAAGACAACTGCTCGAGAGGACTGTTTGTTGGCTTGAAAATCCAAGGCCAGCCCATTTTCCACTGCAGCAGAGCTCCACGAGACCTGGTCACCTGAAGTCCCTGTGTCAACCAGAACAGTTTTTCGGATTCTGTCTCGAAATGGCCTCCATGGTCGAATCAGTGCCCAGAAGCCAGCACTAAACAAAAGACAATTGAAAAACTGTGTGGCATTTGCCAAGGCCCACAGCCTGCTAAAAGGATGGACGCAGGAAAAGTGGCAGAAGGTGGATTTTTCAGATGAATCTTCTGTTGAATTACACAACAGTCGCCGCAAATATTACAGGAGACCTACTGGTGCCCGAATGGATCCGAGATTCACCCAGAAAACAGTGAAGTTTGGTGGCGGAAAAATCATGGTCTGGGGTTACATTCAGTATGGGGGTGTGGGAGATCTGCAGGGTGGAAGGCAACATCAATAGTCTAAAATACCAAGAAATCTTAGCTACCTCTTATTCCCAACCATAAAAGAGGCCAAATTCTGCAGCAGGACGGTGCTCCATCGCATACTTCCATCTCCACATCAAAGTTCCTCAAGGCGAAGAAGATCAAGATGCTCCAGGATTGGCCAGCCCAGTCACCAGACATGAACATCATTGAGCATATGTGGGCTAGGATGAAAGAGGACGCATGGAAGACGAAACCAAAGAATATTGATGAACTCTGGGAGGCATGCAAGACTGCTTTCTTAGCTATTCCTGATGACTTCATCAATAAATTGTATGAATCCTTGCCAAACCGCATGGATGCAGTCCTTCAAGCTCATGGAAGTCATACAAGATATTAAATTTGAATCTCACAGCACCACAACTTAATTTGCAGACATATTGTTGTATTTGCAGTAAATTTGTTCAATTTCTGTATAGGCGACAACTTTTGTCTTGACAAAATTTGACCTTTCTGTCTTGATTAAATGATAAATATTTTTTCTGTGAAAATTATTTATTTCAGTGCATTAAACATCATTTGGGAGGGTTTTAGCTTTTCATATGAGCTATTTCTAACACCAATGAATTAATTAAAAGTCAGGTATTTCTAGAAAATAGATAAGCGACAAGACTTTTGTCAGGGACTGTATATATATATATATATATATATATATATATATATATATATATATATATATATATATATATATATATATATATATATATATATATATATATATATATATATATATATATATAAATATATATATATATATATATATAAATAAATAATATATATTTATTTATTTATTTATATATATGAACACCATACTAATACTGTGTTTGACCCCCTTTCGCCTTCAGAACTGCCTTAATTCTACGTGGCATTGATTAAACAAGGTGCTAAAAGCATTCTTTAGAAATGTTGGCCCATATTGATAGGATAGAATCTTGATGGAGATTTGTGGGATTCACATCCAGGGCACGAAGCTCCCGTTCTACCACATCCCAAAGATGCTCTATTGGGTTGAGATCGGGTGACTGTGGGGGCCATTTTAGTACAAATGAACTCATTGTCATGTTTAAGAAACCAATTTTAGAGGATTCAAGTTTTGTGACATGGTTCATTATCCTGCTGGAAGTAGCCATCAGAGGATGGAACATGGTGGTCATAAAGGGATGGACATGGTCAGAAACAATGCTCAGGTAGGCCGTGGCATTTAAATGATGCCCAATTGGTACTAAGGGGTCTAAAGTGCGCCAATAAAACATTCCCCACACCATTACACCACCACCACCAGCCTGCACTGTGGTAACAAGGCATGATGGATCCATATTCTCATTCTGTTTACGTCAAATTCCGACTCTACCATCTGAATGTATCAAAACAAATCGAGACTCATCAGACTAGGCAACATTGTTCCAGTCTTTAACTGTCCAATTTTGGTGCGCTTGTGCAAATTGTAGCCTCTTCTTCCTATTTGTAGTGGAGATGAGTGGTACTAGGCGGGGTCTTCTGCTGTTGTAGCCCATCCCCCTCAAGGTTGTGCGTGTTGTGGCTTCACAAATGCTTTGCTGCATACCTCTGTTGTAACGAGTGGTTATTTTAGTCAAAGTTGCTCTTCTATCAGCTTGAATCAGTCGGCCCATTCTCCTCTGACCTCTAGCATCAACAAGGCATTTTTGCCCACAGACTGGATACTGGATTTTTTTCCCTTTTCACACCATTCTTTGTAAACCCTAGAAATGGTTGTGTGGAAAAATATCAGTAAGCCTGTCTGGCACCAACAACCATGCCACGCTAAATGTTGAAATGTTGTATGTACTTACCTAAAATAGGTATGCAAAGGGTTTTAACTTCTTTTTTCTTTTATGTCAGCTCGAGGTCTCATGTCCCACAAGTCTTGGGGCTCTACAGTGAGTGACACAGACAGCGTAGAAGGAGGAAATGGCCTGGGATCACCGACTACCAGCACAGGTACAACTTCTTGGCATGACTAATATAGTAAATGTGTAAGATTAATATAGAGTAAAGTCCTCATGAAATCAAAATCAATCTTATTTACTTTGTTAGCACATAACAGGTCTCAATTAATTTGTGCAAATTTATACACAGACATAGATAAATTGTTTGCCGCGGTAAGGAAACGGTGTTGCTTCTCAGCTGATGTCAGTTTGATGGCTTGGGTTTTAAAATGCGTAACCACTCCCCTCCAGCCGTTAGTCTGCTATGAGCAATTGATGGAGACGAGGAGCGCTGAGGTTTAACCCTGCCCTCTGTTCAATATTCAGTTTCACTTGGAAATACATCACGGCACTGAAGAAAACTCACTCGCTACTTCCAGTTCACTGGGACTTTAAGGACTTCATATTTGCAGGCGGTCCACACGCACTGCCAGTAGAAAACTTTTGTTTTTTTTAAAGGTGCCTCTCACTGCAAAAAAAATCACATTCTGTCTGATCGTCAGGGGCTTATTCATTTTTTTAAAATATCTTAAATTATTTTAAAATGTAATATTTGTTCGTTTTTATTTGTAAACCTGGCAATCCTTGTTCACTTTTCTTTCTTTTTTTTTGTGGTAGGTGACATAAGTAAAATGGCCCGGACATCATCTACAGGAACTATGTCATCAAACGAAGACCTCGATGAAAAGGACTCGAATGTTTCTTCCTTCGAATCTCCAAGTGAGATAAAAAAAAATGCACACATTTCCCATGGTAATCTGAGCCCGTCATCTAGTTTCTCACTGCTCACTCAACATTTTGCAGATATAAACGGCATCGAGCCTGAGATTGCGGTGCCCACTGGGCCATTTCGGAACGTTGGGCTGTCGAAAGCAGCTCAGACGCACAAACTGCGTAAACTGCGCTCCCCGTCCAAATGCAGAGAATGTGACAGCTACGTTTATTTCCAGGGAGCGGAGTGCGAGGAGGTGAGGTCAACTTATCTGTGTCTAATAAAGATTTTCCTTTTTGTTAAAAATAAACTTAAGTCTGATTTTCCTCTTTGCAGTGTTTCCTGGCTTGTCACAAGCGCTGCTTGGAGACTTTGGCCATTCAGTGTGGCCACAAAAAACTCCAGGGTCGCCTTCAGCTTTTCGGGCAGGATTTCTCACAGGTGTCCGGCAACAGTCCCGACGGCATTCCCTTCATCATCAAGAAGTGCATCGCTGAGATCGAGAGAAGAGCTTTGAGAATGAAGGTACGCAAGTGACAAGTCAGATCCAGCAGGTGTTGGTCAATAGAAATGCAAGATCATTATATGTGTGTCCTCCCCTCTCTCTCCCTCTCAGGGCATTTATCGAGTGAATGGGGTGAAGACGCGGGTGGAGAAGCTGTGCCAGGCGTTTGAGAATGGGAAAGAGCTAGTGGAACTGTCACAGTCCTCACCACATGACATCAGTAATGTACTAAAACTTTACCTGCGGCAGGTGAGCCACCATTATGTGAACATTTAGCAATATCATTCCATATAATGTCATGGAAATGGCATTTGGGGGTTTTGTCGTCATTTTCTGCTTTTTGCCCAAATGTAACTAATTAATCTTTTAATTTTTATATATGATATTTTATTATATTAATTATAAAATATAACAGCATTTTGGGGTTGCTCAATCAACAAAATTATTAATAAAATATAATAATCAAATAAATTAAAATATATACACACACACGTTTACATAATATCTGTTCTGTTTAAAGGTGCCCTAGAATGATTTGAAACGATATGTTCTATTGTTCTCTGATATCTACATAGAGGGTATGTGGCTTATTTAAGGGCAAAAATTGTCCAGATACAGTTTTACAGGTCCATTTACAACCCTATAAATTGTCCCTAGGATGTAATGCTCTCTTTTTTGCCTTATTTGGAAGGGTCATGAATATTAATGTTGAACTCTGCTCTGATTGGCTTATTTCAGCAGCTCACAGCAGTTTAGCTGTTCAGTGAAGCGGCTCGAGTCCTGACCTTCCTGACAGAACACAGACAGACTAAATGACACACTTTAAGCAAAACATCTCAAATGGAGACTGAGATATTGCAGCTTACTTGTTTATTTGGTGTTTTCAAATCATCCGCACGCGAGAGAGCTCGCGTTCATGCGGTTGCCAGATTTCCCAAACAGAGCTTTACAGTGAAAAAAAACCCTGTATGATATCCAGTGTTATATCTAAACATGTCTAATCTGGCAACCATTTGCACGCGAACTCTCTCGTGCGTGCCGGTGAACTGAAAATACCAATAAACATGTAAGCTGCATTTTATCAATCTCCATTTGAGATGTTCTGCTTAAAGTGTGCCATTCAGTCTACATTTTAGACTTGTCTTTTTTCGTCAACGATATTGCATGTTTATATAACGTTAGTCACAATGTAGGCTAAGGTTACACAGTGACTGTTATGTAGCCTAATCTGAAATACAAATAGGCAAAAACATCATAGGAAACACCATACTTCAGTTCTCAAAAATATAAATATATAACTTATATTTTTACAAAATTAATAGCCTTGTCAAATGACTTTAACTTATATGGTGGAAAAGATGACGTTTGCTAAAAGGATCAAGTGAACCATCTAAGCAAAGCATCTACGGTTGTATTTTGTAATACAAAATAATATTACCCTTTGTCATTAGACACACAATTTAGTTTGGTATGATATTTGGTGTTTCCTATTGTTACTGTACTAGCATCTTGCGTTATCTAGACAATGCTGTCTGTCTAAGAAACTTTTAATTTAAACAGAAATTGTTTAAAGGGGGGGTGAAATGCTGTTTCATGCATACTGAGCTTTTTACACTGTTAAAGTCTTGGATTCCCATCCTAGACATAGACAAAGTTTCAAAAACTAATGTTGGACGTTTGATGGAGTATTTTTGTGTCAAAAATACTCCTTCCGGTTTCTCAAAGGTTTCGGAGAGTTTTTTTCCGAGTATGGGTCGGCTTGACATCGACAGAGTGGAAGGTCCTTGTATGGGCCGTACGGGCTCTTCTCCCGGAAGGATGCGCACGTGGACTAGAAGCGATTTATCCATGGAGAGATTTATCAATATAGTTAATTTATCAATGGAGCATGTGATCTATGGTGTGTGTTTAAATACATTTGTTTAGCTGACCAATATAGGTGTCAGTTTGTTTATTGGAAAACTACCCTAACATAAACCTAGTATTCTCACAAAGCGTGCTTCGTCATTCAAATGCGCTAACGGTTACTCCATTGTTGTTCTATGTATAACGTTACACTAGTCTGATGTGCAAAACCGTTTCGCTTGCTACTGCTAAGGTTTAGTCGCATACAATAGTCCATAAACCGAATCATGTCCTCATAAACTGCGAGTAAACACACACAAATGTTGACAGGCCACTAAATACAGAACATACCACAGAGACGGAAGTCCTGCTGTTGCTGTTTCTCCTGTTCAATTTATTTCATCCTCCGGATCTGATTCTGGATCATATATGTATTAGTTGAATCTGGGTAGCGTTTTCTTCTCCACGCTTGAGGACGTCACCGCTTTGTGCGCACTCGTCATTCTTTAGCTCCGCCCTCACGATACGCCTCCAAGCGCTCGTTTTTTTTCTGATTATAAACATCAACCATGACTGTTGACATTTTTTTATCTGTGGGAAGGGTAGACAAGTCTCCTGAACAGCCTGGAACATAAAGTGTGTCCATGCGAGCAGCTTGTTTTGATGGTTCGCTCCCATTTCCGCCTGACAATGAACATGTTTGGACAGACGCAAATGTTGTGGGCGTGCATATAAATGATCACCAACGCTTACGTCACGGTTGGCGTTATGTTGAGAAGCACTTTTTTTCCTGTTGCGTTATGGATTCATGAGATTTACATAAGTAGGAGGCAATGGTATTTGAGACTCACAGTATGTGATGTCCATGTACTGAACTCTTATTATTTCACTATGGCAAGGTTAATTCAATTTTTAATTTTAGGGCACCTTTAAATTATAATATTAATGAGAAATAACAGAATATGAATTTGTCATCCAAATTTAACGAAGTAGATTTTAATATAATAGAATGCAATATATACAAGTTAATTTAAATATATGACAGATTTTGTATTTGTGGGTTTGCCAAATTTTACAAATAAAACCATTTAATGTTTATATATAGTATTTTATTATATTAAAATTAACTAATGACATTTAGAATTTACCTTCATTTATTAAATAATATTCTTACAGAACGTATTTGTATATTTAAAAATAAATTACAAATGGATATAATAAATTATAATTATATCAAAATATATAATTACAGAATTTACATTTGTGGAGTTCACCCATATAACGTCATATAAACTATTAATATATTTTGTTTATTATATTGTTATATTCAAATTAAGTTATGACAAATAAAAATGTTGGGTTGCCCAAATGTTACTAATTTATTAATAGTATAATTTACTTTTTAGAATCCATTATTCTTATAATTATTTATTAAAAATTATTATAACAAAATTAATTCACCCAAATTGTATTAATCAAATATGTTATAATCTAAGTTGCCTACATTGTATGTTAATACCTTCAATTGTAATATGGACTAATTTGAAATGCATTTAGTTTATTTTCCTGTTTGTGGTTGTTTTTTTGCTCAGCTTCCAGAGCCCATCATGCCCTTCCGCCTGTACAACAGTCTGATGGGCCTGGCAAAGGAAAGCCTGGCTGTAGTGGGTCCAGAGGGAGCCGAGACCGGTAAGGGGCCCGACCTGGTGGACCAGGGCTCTGAAACGGACCCTGAACTCTTGGCCCTCGTCGAAAGACTTAAAAATCTGCTAAAAGAGCTGCCCAAACCAAACACCAGCACTCTCCGCTACATAGCGCGCCATCTGAGAAGGTTAAAAGCAGAAAAATGACTTCCCCTCATATTTAAGGGCCTCTAAACGTACCTTGGCAGACTCTGTTAGCAGCCATTTATCAAACTTTTTTAATGTTTAATGTCGCCTTTTTCAGGATTGCAGAACTGGAAGACGACAATAAGATGAGCCCGAGTAATCTGGGCATCGTGTTTGGACCCTCACTGATGAGGCCCCGGCCCTCAGGGGCCACAGTGTCCCTATCCTCTCTGGTGGATTACCCATACCAGGCCCGCATCGTGGAGACCCTCATTGTGTTTTATCCCTCCATTTTCCACTCCGACTCCAGCCGGTCCACATGCACCAGCACGACCAGCGCTCAATCCCTACAGCAGGTTTGTGATTCTTATGAGAGATATTACCCAGCAGCCAACACAGCATGTCATCTTATTAACTGCTCTATTTTAATCGGAGGTCAAGTGTTTAAAAACACTTTTTAGGAAGTATTAATGCAGAACAAATGTAATGTATTTGTCTGTGCAGCAAAGCAGCATTGAAGAAGAACACTGTTTGAATGATGAACAAAGGATCACAGATGAATCCGGTGCTGCAGAATCAGACAAGTTAGAGGGCCATGGTATTTCATTTCATTATTTTAAATTTGATCTTTTATTTTATGTGCATGTCGATTTAACCGCATCAAAAATAGGGTTGTTTACATAATGTTTGTGTATAATTGTTATAATTACTCGTATCATGAAATAAGATTTTGGTTATACATTTAAACATTTTGTATTTAATTAAGTTATATCTAAATAGTTTTTGTTGTTTAATGGGTGCAAAAGAAAATAATGTTTTATTATTTAAAAGCATTGGCAAACATATTGAGATGTATATCTAATATCGTAAAAATATTGACAAAATCGGTATACATTTTTTTAGATATCGCCCAGTATATGTATATAATATACACTGTGTATAATTGTGACCGCAAACTTTTATTTTTGAT
Organism: Pseudorasbora parva; assembly: GCF_024679245.1. NCBI lineage: Eukaryota > Metazoa > Chordata > Actinopteri > Cypriniformes > Gobionidae > Pseudorasbora > Pseudorasbora parva. The sequence continues at coordinate 21,487,104 of NC_090185.1, read as the reverse complement.
TCGATATATTTGTGTGTATAATGTATGCTTATAGTAAAAAACAAAATATTATAATATATTAATACATTTTGTTTAAATATTATAGTTACGTAATTATACAATTCAATTATATTAAATATATTCACATTTCATTTCAATATTTAGATCCATTTTTTTATCTTAAAGGGTTAGTTCACCCAAAAATAAAATTTATGTCATTGATGACTCACCCTAATGTTGTTCCACACCCGTAAGACCTCCGTTCATCTTCAGAACACAGTTTAAGATATTTTATATTTAGTCCGAGAGCGTATCTAAGTGTATGCACACTATACTGTCCATGTCCAGAAAGGGAATAAAAACATCATCAGAGTAGTCCATATGTGACATCAGTTAGTTAATTACAATCTCTTGAAGCATCGAAAAATACATTTTGTTCACAAAATACACACTTTATTCAGCATTGTCTTCTCTTCCGCGTTTGTTTTCGAACCTCAAATAAAGACTCAAACGGTCATGAATCAGCGGATTGATCAATGATTCGGATTGCCAGTGTCACGTGATTTCAGCAGTTTGACACGTGATCCGAATCATTGATCGATTTACTGATTCATGACCGTTTGAATCTTTATTTGAGGTTCGAAAACAAACGCGGAAGAGAAGACAATGCTGAATAAAGTCGTAGTTTTTGTTATTTTTGGACCAAAATGTATTTTCGATGCTTCAAGAGATTCTAACTGATGTCACATATGGACTACTTTGATGATGTTTTTATTCCCTTTCTGGACATGGACAGTATAGTGTGCCTACACTTAGATACACGCTCAGACTAAATATAAAATATCTTAAACTGTGTTCTGAAGATGAGCGGAGGTCTTACGGGTGTAGAACATTAGGGTGTCATTAATTTCACATAAATTTCATTTTTGGGTGAACTAACCCTTTAAATATTACCATTGCTAGTAGTTTGTTCATTTTTAATTGTATATTATTTGACCGTTTTATTCATATTCGTTTTTTTTTTTAATGTTTTGCATTTTATTTATTTTAGTTAGTAGTTTAGTTAAAATAACTGCCATTTTTAAATGTTAATTTACTCATTTAAGTTGTTTTAAAGTGTATTTGACTTTGCTGTATTCCTTTAAATGTATTCATATTTTATTTGTCTATCTATAAACTACTATTTTTAGTCTTTGAAAAGTACATGAGAAATGCTTAATCCTTTATCATGTCTCATCAGAGAGTTCTACAGGAACCCCTGGTTCTCTGGAACAAAGTCTGGACTCTGATTCTGATCCAGATGAGGATGAGGGCAGAAGTGAACTCCAGCCCCCTAGCCCTACAGATCAGGTAATCGACGAGACCACAGAAGCCCATACGAGTTCGCCCGTCCTTCTGGTGAAGCTTCAGTGCCCGTCTGGCTCAAAAAACGAGCCCCCTGCCCTCCCTGAGACCGAGCCACCGGAGTTAGACGAAACAGGGGAACTACCAACAAGCCAGCTGGCAGCGTTAAATATCAATCAGAGTAACAATACCAAAACACTCGCACTCTGAGTTTAAATCGCTGGGGTTTGCTTGTGATGTTCCATGTATTATTATTTTTTCATGCATTTTAATATTTAAAATACGTAGCCTTAACATCCTGCAAAATGTTTTTTTAAAGTGGTTTTTCAGATTTATTTTACAAACAGTGGTATGCTTCTGGTGTCATCAGGCAACAATCAAACAATGCATTGTATCCCATGAGATTACCTTATACTCAGGGTTGTTACATTTTTCTATGTTTGTGCTGGTCTTTTAATAAAAAAAAAACTTTCAAAAATAATCTGTAACCATTTATAAGCAATGCAAATTAACTTGACATGGTTATAAATGGTTCTAGTGAAGAGGTTAAATATATCCGTGTTGCAGTAAACAGTGCTTGGATTATTTAGTGAACGCCCATGTGCGCACAGCTTCCTTGTTTTTATTATGCTTGTGGACGTTTGCTTTGAGACAATGGCTTTCAGAAAGAAGGTGGTGAGTACTTGCTTTTCTCCACTTCCCACAGTTCAGATGTAATATGGCAAGCTGTCAAACGAAATGACGCAAATAGAGACTGACTAACAGAACAATATTTATTAGTTAAAAAAATGAAAGATATTTAAAAAGAAATTCAGACCATGTTCACTTTCAGCAGTTGGAGAACATTTTCAACCTGTCAAAGAAAAGATGATATTAACTTACAGCATTATTAACCAAAAAAAATGTTAATTGAAATGTACATAAACGGAAATTAAAAATAGAATAAAAAATAGAATAACTGTTTTTATTAAAGTTTGTGCTAAAATAACTTGAAGTCAAACAATTACTAAAACTAAATTAAAGTGTACTTGTAAAAAGTTAAATGCTTATATGAAAGACTATACATGTTAATGATGCTAAAATAAAAACTGACAGAAGAATTACAGGGAGTAAGAGGAAAGAGTATAACAGCTAAACATAAAGCAAACTAGTAGGGTTGGGTATCATTTGAATTAATGATTCCAATTAAAATAAACACATTTTTCTTCATACAAAACATGCTGTTGCTTAATACCATGAACAAAAATGAGCCTCCTAAAGAACTAATGTTTGAAATTGATATTAGTCTAAAGATAAAGTTTGCATATGTTACAATAGCATATGCAAACTAGCAATAGCATAAACGAATACAAGTAAACAGCTCAGAAATTGAAAATGTATAACACCACTACATAGTTTTAGTTTTTTTATGAATAAATAGATTAATCCTCAAAGCTGCAGTCCGTAGTTTTTCATCTTTGTCACCATCTCAGTTCGAAATCTGCAACTGCAGTTATTTGCAGAATGATCAACTTTACGCGAGTTGTGCTTCGGCACAGCACAGCACGGAGGAATCAGACTCTACTGTTTGAAAGTATGACCAACACAAGAATGCCATCTGAACAAGTAAGTAGCCAACATCCATTTTGTTCTGACCAGCTAAGGGGGGAAAAGCATTGCAATAAATAGTGAAGATTAAATCTAACGATCGTTTATCATATGACGTCAAACCGTACAAATTATACTTTGTCAGCAAATTGCGTAACAACATTTAATGTGTATTAGGGCTACCTGTAATTTAGTTTTCATTTCGGTGCAGTCTAATTTCTAATCGTCTTGTACCAAAAAATTTATGTGGAGTGAATTGCTCCCTCTTAGCTAGCAGAAAATAATTAGCAAAACGAGAAAAGCACAAAGAAAACTAACTGTATGAATTAAAGTGTAGCTACTGTTACATAGCCTAATTTAACCATTGAAATGTCTTCCCTGTCCAGCAGGAAAAAAAGCTGAAAAACCAGTTTGTGCCAAATCCCTTTTTATCCTTGTTTTCGCATAGGCCCAGGTGAAGTCTCTTTTTTTTCTTTTCTTTTTTTCTGTAGCCACTCTGAAGTATTTTGAATTTACAATGGATGAACATCCAGTTGTCTCTAGTGATTGTCATTTGAATCTTTTTGGATCCACCATCAAATTGATTAGTTTAATTATATCAAGTGATGTGAGAGTAGGCTCTAAATCTCCACCTCTAACATCCTCACACGTGATATAGAATTAGAATCTCTTGAAGCATCAAAACATTTTGGTTCAAAAATAGCAAACGGTCATGAATCAGCAGATTGATTGATGTGATTTCAGCAGTTTGACATGTGATCCAAATCATGAATCAATAAGCTGATTCATAACCGTTTGAATCTTTATTTGAGGTTTGAACACAAACACGGAAGAGAAGACAATGCTGAATAAAGTCGTAGTTTTTGATATTTTTGGAACAAAATGTATTTCCGATGCTTCAAGACATTCTAACTAACTGATGTCACATATGGACTACTTTGATGTTTTTATTCCTTTTCTGGATATGGACAGTATAGTGTGCCTACACTTAGGCCCCGTCCACATGAAGCCAGCGCTTTCCCAATACGATCTTTTTTTCCCTCGTTTCAAGAAATATCTACGTCCACACAAGATTAGGAAAACTGACTAAAATAATGTAGTTTGCATGCCAGGCCAGTGTGTGGCGCTGTAATTCTGCCACAGAAATACACTAAAAACTCGCATGCCCAGTGCCCGTAATTGTATCCCTTTAACTCTTCACCGTGCTGGATGTAGTGTGATGACATCACCGTTTCAGAAAATATACAAATTCGCTGTACACACGAAAACGGAAGATGATCGTTTTCAGTAGGGCTGAAACGATTCATCGAGTTAATCGAATCAAAAAAATCCTCGAGGCAAAATCATCTGCCTCGACGCTTCGCTTAGTCCATTTAACTACACACAGATTTTGCAGAAAGACATTTTTTGTGTAAGGACTCGGAGTATGAGCGGATTGCGGTTATATCCGCGGTTCAGGTGCATAAACATCCCAAACATTGCAGGTGGATGAGAGAAATCGTTAATATGTTGATTTTAATAAAGACGCGGAACTCTCATATCACGCTAAAACGCAATGAATGCGTGTCGTTCTTTAACTTTCGTTTTCAGCTCATGTCGAGATCCAAAGACCGCAATGCGAGAGAGAGCGGGCGGGCATCAGCACTGGTAATATCATTTAATATCGCTGTTTTTAAATGGAGAAAACTGTGTGTTGAGCTTCAGGATGCGACGCTGAACATTTAAGTTTCATTTGCGGCAGTTCACGCGTCAGCTGAGGAGATAAGAGCAACTCAAAACACATGAACGCGATGGAGTTTGCAGCTTTGCACATGGATCACCGTCATTGTGATGTGTGTGAAATCTTTAATGAGACTTTATATATCCTACTTGATAATATCTTCGAAATGCACCATTAGATGTTCTCAATACTAGGCGCAACAAATATCAGAACAAGCTGCGCGCGCGCGCGCGTGTGTGTGTGTGTGATGAGCAGCGCTCGTGCTTTCAGAGCTCAGAGCTGTGTGCTTTCATTGATTTGTGTAATTTAAATATCACACTTTAATCATATTTATAGTAGGGCTGGACAATAATTCAATATCAATATATATCGCGATATAATTTTTTTCAATAACGGTGATATGATTTTTAAACACATTTCCGATATTTCGATATGACTGACGTTCAGGGCGCATGCCATCAGAAAGAGCAGAACACGATTGGCTTCTTGCGTGATGACGTAGGCCTACACCACGGACGCAGCCAGTGCTCAGCAGTAGTAGGCTGATAGATCCAACGCGGCACGTTTTAGCTACAAAGAGAGTTTCCCTGACCGCAACACAAATGTGACTGAACGAGCTTCCACAAGTAAAGAGAAATAAATAGTTGATAAGAGAAGAAAGACTAACTTTCTTTAGTGGCGTGGAAGTGGTTCGTCTATCTAAAGCACTATTCGCACGGGATTAGTATTATCTAGGGACCTCTGTGATTTGGAAATGACTCCCCACATCTGAGTTTTGCGTGGCGCATTCGCACGGGATAAGCAAAGCCTGTGATTTTACTCGAATTTACTGACTTCTCCCGGATATGATGTTCGTTATAGATAGCTGTATGAAATCATAAACAGGCATCGATATCGTTTTGATTATTTTACAGTAGCCTAATAAATAAATATAATTTCGTTCAGTTAGCGAACAGACGCCATGAACTGAGCTCAGACCAGCGGCAGAAATCAGATTTCATTTATCACGAGTAGGAAGCTGACAATAGATTCAGTTTCAAAACTAAATGTAAAAGCGCCTATTTAAACAAGATTGTCATTGTACTATAGGCCTACTGTTCTGTTATGTTTTTCATTCAGAACAGTATTGATGTTAATATTAAACACACCATTCAATCAGATTACTCTCAAATTGATACTCATTCTAAAGTGAAAGTATAATCCGTGTGGGCGCGGCTGCACGGGAATTAACGGTGCGCATTATGAATGCAGACTTTATTCTTCGTGAAAGATAAAGATAGAAATGCTCACAGGGAGAAAAAAAGCTTGCAAAAAGTATATAGAATCCGCATAATCCTGGCCAAATCACAGAGATGTCGATTCGCACGGGACTAATGTTATCACAGGACCTCGGTGTTCGGCGAAATATGGTAGGTAGGCTAATTTGCGGGGGAATTTTTACTTTACAAATTACAGACATGGCCGATTCGCACGGGATTAAGATCACAGACATTCTCTGCAATTATTACAAATCCCCAGAGGTCCCCAGATAATACGAATCCCGTGCGAATGAGGCTGATATTAAACTTGTGCCGGAGAGGTGCCGACTAGGGGTGTAACAATACATCGACATAGATGCATCAATCTAATGTCTAACGATACGATGCCAAGCGTTACAAATAATCCATGTAGACTATTTATGTAAGAGGCAAGTGGCACATTTGTTTTAATACTTTCCACATTTGCACACAATGTCATGTATTAACACCAATGCGTTCATTCTTGTTTAAATTACCTTTCAAAGGTTGTGAAAGACGGTCAGACATGGCTTCACGAAAATGTATCATTTTCTCCTGTTTAAAGCCTTGCAAAAAGCAGCGTGCACTCATCTCAAACAGAGCACAAATAGGCCACTGAATTGAGTCTTATTTTATTTATTTTTTTGTGCATCAGTAGATAAAGGTCTATAGTTTTGCATTAAAGGAAAATATAGCGCTATGAATCGTTCTTCACTGAAATTTAACTTAAAAGAAAATGCTCAATAAACTGCGTCTGCGAAGTGAGAGTCTTGTTTATTTGATGGTGATTTCACATTTCTTGTTCGTATAAAGGCTAAATACAAATAAAAGGTGAACATTATTTGTACCGTTTTTATTTCTAAAATATTATATAGTTTTATAGGAGGAGGTTTCATAGACTTGGCAAATTAATTTGTCAGAAGTTTGTAGGTACAGAAATCCTTTGTGGCAGTTCTTGGTCGTTTTTCTAAAGCTTTTATATAGTTCATATCGATATCGAAATTATATCGTATCGACCAAAATTAAGAAATATATCGTGATATAAATTTTGGCCATATCGTCCAGCCCTAATTTATAGCTACTAACTTAAAACAAGCTGTGTTACAATGATGAATGATTAGCTCAAAAGATCAGCATGTGTGATGTACTTTAACTGAATTAAACATATCTCGCGTTTGATCACGTTCTAGCGGTTATTCCTCCGTGTGATGTATAGGTTGTCGACCCTGGTTTATGTAAATGTAATTTTGCCAAAATAATTTTTTGTTTTGTTTAGCAACCTACTTCAGTGTAGCTAATATGTCACGATAGCATCACGCTTAACACGGAGGATTTGAAGTTGTGACTACCGGGTGCTGGTGGATGGTTTGTTTCTAACAGCTGATTCGGTGACGATAGAGCTGATCCGCACATCTCTTGTTCCAAGTTAACCTGTCCAATATGTTTTGCTTCAGTAAAGGAGTAAATAAGACAGTAAATGCTTATGTCATGCCTGAGCTGAAGCTGATACATGAAAGTTAAGTTGCACAACATAAATACAATGTTTAGTTATTTATATTATTTATAGAATATTAGAATATTTATATTATATAGAATTTATAGAATATTTATATTATTTATATTGGCATTATTGTTATTTATATTACTACTATTTAGATTTATTGGTTGTAGGTTTAGTTTTAGATTGAACTATGTTTACCTTTTTAAAGTAATTTGAAATAGATTTTTATTTAATATATGGCAATTGTATGCATTAAAATTGTTTAGTTTCACAGTTATTAATGTATGCAATTTCAGCAATAAAACTTAATTTTTCTAAAAAGAAGACAAATTAGATGTTAATTTTAAGATACCCGTCTTATTGTCTCTTATTGCTTTTTAATAAAGAAAAAGTAATTATTATCCGATTAATCGATCGATTAAGTGGTAGATTAATCGATTACAAAAAGAATCGATAGCTGCAGCCCTAGTTTTCAGATTTACCCACTTTGGGACCCGGTTTCGAAAAATATCGGATTCATGCTTCTAAAACGCCGGATCCGTGTGGACGAAACGCTGATACGGTACAAGATTTATACGTATACAGCTAAACGGGTCTCCGTGTAGACGGGGCCTCAGATACGCTCTCGGATTAAATATAAATATTTTAAACTGTGTTCTGAAGATGAACGGAGGACTTATGGGTGTGGAACGACATTAGGGTGAGTCAGTAATGACATCAATTTCATTTTTGGGTGAACTAACCCTTTAAGACCAATTACATGGATCCAATATACAGTTACACGTGCGTTTTCTTTCTCAGCTGTTTGTTCACTTAAGACACAACCCAATGAGTTTACAAGGATATTTTGTGTAATTGTCCATTGAAGCACAAGGTGATGCAGAAGAACTCAATTCAGTGTTTGTGCACAATATTTGCATCTTGTGCTTGAATTTAAAACCACATTAAAATGTGAATGATTCCCAACCCTACACTCTAATGAACTACAACAGAAATACTGACTTCACAAGGGTTACTGGACCAGTCTGTATGTGATGTACCGTCCAGCAGTTTCACTCGGTCGGATGATCTTAACAACCTGAAAAACACGGCACAAGTTACTTACACCTAATATTTTCAGAGATGTCAAAAATATGAAAACCACATCAGATCGATTTCCTACCTGTCCTCTTTTCAAGCCAAAGTAACGGGCAACAGGATCCCCAGCTTGAATTCTGGGAAGCTGGCTTTCCTTTAGTTTGCTTAAGAGGAGCTGGTTAAGGCTAACCAGAAATATCCAATCTGAAGCTACCACTAAAGATTAGGGGTGTGCGATATAGCCTCAAAATTATATCACGATATTTCAGGAATATTTGCGATAATGATATTTATGAAGATATAGCAAAAAATATATGGAACAAAGTTTTATTGGTTATTGCAGCTGGAAGCCAGCAGCATTTATTATTACAAATAAAATTAAAGGCATTGTTTATCCTTTTCCAATGAGCTTATGTCATTGATGAGAGAATATTTAATTCAAAGTGTAAAGCTACTTGACATAAGGTACAAGTTACTAGTGTTTTCACTGGAAATCTTTTTATATATATATATAGGCCTAGCTTATATAACATTTAGTTTAGCAATAACTAAAGTAATTTATGCCATGGTCTGTCTGAATATTCAATTCTGATTGGGAAGGTGTACAATAGCAGAGGTAATTCCAAGTTAGCTAAAATACTGTTCTGAATTAGCCGTTTTCATTATGAAGCGCGCGCGCACACACACACACACACGTCACTCGCATACAGAGATCGCGCTGCAGATTCAGGAGCACGGAAGCTAGTTATCAACACTGCCCCGCAACTTTTAGCAACAAAATATCTAAGCTACTGGATCACTACATTATCTTTCACAGCAATGATGGGGTTACTCGCTATTTTAAAGTAATAAACGCACATCTGCAATGTTAAGAGTGACGCTGAACAGACACAGTCACTCATGTATGTATGTCTCTCTCTCTCTCTCTCTATAATTAAAATAAATGCTATAATCCATTCATTCAAATAAACATATTACTTTATACACTACTTTATCTCTGTGTCTCATTCGAAGCGTGCACAATGCTAGATCTAACTAAAGTCATAACTGACAAAAATAAATGTCAATGTTACCCTTCCAGTTAAATATTGCGTGGCAAACATCAAAATCAGTTGTAAAGAGAGCTGACCTCTTGTAACCAAATAGCTCCCTTTTAGGTACTAAATAATCATCATCGGAGGCTGACATGCTGATCTTCGTGCTCTTCTCACTCAGACAGGTGTTGTTGTGCATGATAGGGAAAGTAAATGCGCCATACGTCATCACGCCGCTATATCATTGATATCGCGATATGACTATCATGTAAACATTTATACAAGTATTATCGCGGACGATATGATATGGCACACCCCTACTAAAGATACGTCTAAACCATTGAAGTGTGTGTGCAGAGAAACATGACTATATCCAGGAGATACAAAAGGATACTACCGCGCCAGCAACTCGGTTACTTCCTCTTTAGTCATCACTATGTGCTCTGGAACAAGCTGAAAAAAATAAAAAGCAAATTGTTATTGAATAACAGCTAGCTAAATCTAAACCGTGCCTAAAGTCCATGTTAAAATGCCGGTTTGTTCTCACCTCGTGTTCAGTAATGTTGATTAGAAGCTCCTGCTGGAGAAACTGCTCAAGTATGTACTTTGGCGCCATGTCTACCAGAGACTGAAATGTGAAAGACAAAACATATGATGTATTTTGTAGGCCAAACTCAAAAAACTAATTTTAACACTTCTGGATCCGTCGTTCTGAAGTCGATGGTTTTTTGGTTAAATGCTTGAAATGAGGTATGTGGTCATCTGTGAAGATTCATTGGAACAAAACATGTTTAAAAATCATCCAAAATCAAAATGAGTACATAAACAGCCAGTGTTCAAAACTATCTCCTTACCTTACCTGATTTACAAAGGTAAGCTCATAATAATGTGTTATAACTTATGTGATTTCTTCTTTGTGTCATTACTGTATGCATAAAGGAGGAGTCCCAGCTAGTAGGTTATCGCATGTGAGGATGATGCAGGTGGTGGATCATTTATAGCATTTTCTCACAGCAGCTGGAATCATTTAATTCGGATGGCGGATTGTAATCCAGAAAAGTCTAAATGACAATCAGTGACAACTGAAGATTCACTCATAGTCAAAAGCAAAACATTAGACTGTACAGAAATTGAAATTACAGGTAACGCTATTACACATGGTCACGCATTGCTGCTGTTGTTAATATTAAAGGTGGGGTAAGTGTTATTTCAAAACCGTTTTAGAAAAAGGACTCGGGCCGAGTGGAATAACAAACTTGTAGCCAATCAGCAGGTAAGGGGCGTGTCTATGGTGAGACAGGCTCTGTGCGCGTCATTATTCAAAACACGAGTCACACAGGACGGACATTAGCCAAGAAAGAACTAATATATGCTGCTTTTGCTTGAATATGCTCATGTGTCATGTTTGCTTGTTTGTCCATTTGCGATCGTATTGTGGCTCACTTCTGCGATGAAACAGACCTGTTCATTTCTACACCGTATGGAGCATCTAAATCTCCTCAGTGTTTCAAGGTTTCAAGCGTCAGCTCACAAAATGTGTCCGACAGGTAAGATACTATACTCCCAATGTATGTTTGTTTCCTCTTTTCATGATCTATATAACCCTTATCCAGTCATAATTGTAATATGTTGTTAGCTGGACTATCGACCTTGTATACGAACGTTATCGACTTGTCAATGAGAATTGTTTGTGTTTTGTAATCGCTATAACTCTTATCTTGTCATAACTGTAATATGTCGTTAGTTGGACTGTCGGCTCATGTTCTATCGAATTGTTCATGAGAACGGTTTGTGTTTTGTGATCACTCACTATAACTCTAATCTTGTCATAATTGTAATATGTCGTTAGTTGGACTGTCGGCTCGTGTACTATAGAGTTGTTCATGAGAACGGTTTGTGTTTTTGTGATAGAAGGGGACACTTTTTCATTGAATATTCGACCTGGATTAGTTACACAGAGATTCTGCCGTAGTCGTTGCCTGGGTTACGTATGTGTGAGGCGGAGCTATCAAAATAGGGCCAAGACCCTTTTTGGGGGTAGGGGCGTGTTTGTTTTGGTGATTTGAAATATTAACAACGGTTACCAGATATCATATCACTTACCCCAACTTTAACAATTAAAAAAAAAAAAAAAAGTATTATGATAATAATTATTTGCACAGCTTGATGTGATAAGAGTTAGTGATCGTTAGACTCAACCACCGTCGGTAACTAATGCTTTTTTTCCCCTCAGCCAGTCAGAGTAAAAGAGGCAATCATGTTACTTGCTCAGATTATATTTTTCAGTGCAATTTAATTTGGTCCTACTTCCAAGACATAGAATCTGTAATTCCTTTTACAGTATCCATGTATGAATATGCTTGTCTGGCTTACCTGTTTGGCGGAGGGTGTCATGCCCATCTGGACAACAATGATGGCCCGAGTGATGTTTTCTTCTTGCATACGCTGGCAATACATCTTTATGGTTTTGATGCCAACCTTTGGTTCCTCTGAAAGATTACAAATATGATATATAACCAGTCATGGACATTCCAGCTATATCAAACATCCATCAATAGTGCGAAATGGAAGCGTTTAACAGGGCTGTTGTTGAAGATACAACATACCAGGGAAGAACACAAACATCTGGTCGGTTGGATCGTCGTTGTGGGCGACAAGGACAGTGAGGTCGGTTCGTCGTGGTCGACCCTCACTGGGTTTGTCTCCAAACTGGCTTCTGAACTCATCAAGAGTCTGATCCAACTCATCTTGCGTCACCAGATAACCACGATCATGGCAAAGCTACACCGAAAAGATATACACAATAATAGCATTACATATTGTGTTGTTTAAATGTGTACTTGTTTTAAGATCAGAATAACGTTACGCGTTACAATAAACTGTCTACGTAGCATCGTTTATATTACACAATAAGCAAGTTATATTTATTTGTATTTACCTGCATTATAGTTTTCCTAATTTTCCATAGTCTGTAAGTCTCTTCCTCATCATCCATATCGCCCTAAAAATATGATTAATACAAAAATATTATGATCAAAACAGAAGGCTGAAGCGATCCTTGCACTGCACGTTTGCGTCCCGCTGATGTCGCGTGTGTATGACGTCGGACGTTACGCCACATCCTAAATACAATGCGCCCTTTGATTACATATGTACAAAACAATACGCACTTAAATGTTTTTGAAAATGTATAAGCTTTTACTAATCGATTTCAGGTCATTCAAATATATAATATGTTTATAATAGCCAATACATTCTATATTTAATCAGATAGGTGTTTTTTTTACACATTAGAGCTAATCTTCATTCATTTATCGTTATCGATTTATTCTAAAAACAAATAATAAAAAAAAAATGTAGTATTGTAACAATCCAGAAACATTTCTGGTTATTTGGATTTTCATGTGGGACATGCGTGTGATTTCAGAATAGGTTCTTTCGAACAGTTCGTTTCAAAGAACCGGTTCACAAAATAATGAATTGATTCTTTTGTAGTCCCTGAGCATTTAGATTACTAGAGCATCATAATATGTTCACTAAAATGTTCAAACAAAGGGTGTAGGTACATATTGCTGTTAATGTGGAGTTTTAATTTATTACGTTTTATTGTAATTAATGTGTCCTCTTTAGTTTGCCATAATGAATCAGACATCGAGAACTACATAATGAACCGGTTATTTTCAGTGAATTGGGTTGTATTGGTTCATGGAACAATTCGTTCATTTCAAAGTTAGGCATCACCACTGGACTTAACAAAGCGTAAAGAACAAAAATGGGTTTTATCCATCGTGTTTTGCTGTTCGGGGTTTTATCGAGCAGTGGGATCATTGGTGCAACGGTATCGTATAGTTAAATACTTCTGAAACTGCTAATCTAAATCATATTACGTAATCTGGTAAATAGGCTGTGCTGCATAATTACGGGGGGTTTGTAAATGTTTAATCAGTACACAAACACTCAGTCCTATTGTGCAAGATGAGAGTCTATTTTCTCTGTATTTATGTGTTTAGTCTCTGTGCCAGTCCCTTATCTGTTATTTAAATAATGCGCAATAACAACAACAATAATAATATATATGTTCCCCCTTTTTTATTTTTGGCATACATCACTAGAAACGTGGTTAATAGGCTGTTTCTATTTCAAATAGATTGTTTATATTTTTGTATCCATTATATATCCATTACAAAAGCATCATGTGTCTAACTGTTATATTTATATTGATACATAAAATAAATAGGCTACTACTTATCAGAACATAAGTCCAAAGATATTACACAACCTTGGTGCATGTCCAAAAATGCCATTAACTAATGCCAAAGTACCTTTTAGTTAGTGTTAATATGTTCCTGAATATTTTATTGCCATTATTGCGAGTGAAAACATTTTATTTATATTTCATACTATTATTATATCCTTGCAGCATGAATCTATCCCTGGAAGTTAATATCCATAATGAAATATCAAATGTTGTTTACTATTCTACTACATTTTAGAAATAGTATAATTTATGTAATGATACATCAGCAAGTTATCTGGTATGTGGACCAAGTGCCAACATGCGCATTAAGCTATCAGCTTTCTCAGGTTGTGTAAGATCATCACCCAATGACCTTTGACCTCAACTGTATCTATTATCAAATACCCCGCATGTATGACCTAAAGTATAGTCAGCAAAAATTCAACCTATAAGGAAGAAACAGCCTCCGTATCACGTTAATAATTATTTGGAGCCCTATATATGAAGGGTTTTAAGTGTTTCTCGAACATAAGGAACTTAGCAAAGAGGATTTGAGTGAACACGCTGCCTGCCGTTTCAGTAGTTAGTACTGGAAGGCAGCCATGCGTTTCTTAGGCTCTGCTGTCGTTTTCTCCCTAGTGTTGCAGACAATGGTAAGAATGGTTTTGAAATTTATGAATGTAAACATGGATTTAGTTGGAATTTAAATACTTTTTGTATGTACCCTTTGTTTGAAGATGTTACAAACCAAGGTTTTTGTTTGTTGTTTTTCATTTACATGTGCATGTATTCAAATATATTCCACTGTATACTTGTTTTTTTTCTCAGTCTGGACAGTTAGAGGACTGGCAAACTGCCAAATCCATTTATGACTTCACAGTCACGGATATAGACGGCAATGAAGTTTCCCTGGAAAAATACAGGTGAGATGGAAATGAGCAATGTCAAGATTTTATCTTAAGTGAAAAGTTTGTTCAAAGCCGAAATAAAGTCCAGTGTATTTGCAGTCTGGAGGAGTCGACGCTAACCAGTGAAAGTCAGTCTGCAGATTTTGGGTTACTGGAGTTGACAGATTTCCATTCAATCCTATTTCGACCACATAAAAAACTACATTTCAAAAAGTTAAAATTATGAGCTGAAAATGTGAAATTATGAGATGAATTGACAGTCTGAATTGACGTAAAAGTCATAGTTATGACAAGACGTTGCATTTTTTTGATTAAAAGTTTAAATTATGATACAAAAAGTCAAAATGATGTTATAAAATAATGAGATGAATTGAGTCCAAATTGACAAGTCACAAGTATGACATCATAAATATGACAAAAAGTCAAGATAAAAAGTTTATATTATGATACAAAAAGTCAAAATTATGATATAAAAAAGTTTTGAAAAGTCACAATTATAAGATGAATTGAATAAAAATTGACAAAAGTCACATGTATGGCATTAAATCATAAATATGACAGTGTCAGTTATGACAAAAGGTCAAAATTACAAGATGAAAAGTTGAAATTATATATAAAGTCAAAATTATGATATTAAAAAGTTGAAATTACGATAGGAAAAGTCAACATTTTTATATAAAATTGAGATGAATTGAGTCGAAATTGAAAAAAGCCACAGTTATGACAAAGTCAAAATGACGAGATAAAAAGTTTAAATTATTATATAAAATGTTAAAATTATGATATAAAAATTTGAAATTATGAGATGATAAATTATAAAATGAATTTTTCACTTTTTATGATACAAAAAGTGAAAAAAATTATGACAGAAAAAAAGTTAAAATTATGAGATGAAAAGTAAAAATTATTGATTAAATTGAGTCGAAATTGGCAAATGTCACATTTATGACAGTCATAAATATGACAAAGTCAGTTATGACAACAAGTTAAAATTCTGAAAAGTTGAAATTATATCAAGTCAATATTAAGATAAAAATAAATTTAAATTATGAGATGAAAAGTTCAAATAATGAGTTGAAATTGACAAAAGTCATAAATATGATATAAAAATCACAATTATGACATACTAAGTCATAATCATGACAAAAAGTCAAAACTATTATATAAAAAGTATAAATCCTTATATAAAAGTCACAATTATGAGATAATTGTGTAAAAGTCAAGATTGTAATATAAACAAAGTTTAAATAAAAAATCGAATCTCTTATAATTATGGCTTTTTATCTTGTAATTGACTAAGTATGTCATAATTTTCACTTTTTGTGTCATAATTATGACAGTAATTTCCTAATTTCAACTTTTTACATTATAATGATAACTTTTATTTCATAATTATGATTTACAAAAGCATGATTTTTTATATGGTGGAAATGAGCTTCTATAGATTTCACATAAAACCGCATTGTGTATGATGGGCACAGACTGATTTTTTTAGTTTCAGCCTACAATTCTATCTACTTGGAGGATATCAAACATGTTTCATATTTTGAGTCAATTTTTAAACACATTGTTTTCATTCGTCATGCATCTCCTAGGCTAGCAATAAAGCATCTGTTTCTGTGTGAGTCTATTCGAACCCACTTAAAAGTCTGGGAGTATGTTACAGTATCCTCAATCGTTTAGTGTATGATGCATCGCCGCTTAAGAGTCACAGATTTTGTAACACTAACAAAATCCCAATAACTCTGTATTTTAGGGGAAAAGTTGTCATCATCACTAACGTTGCCTCAAAGTGAGGCAAAACCCCGGTAAACTACTCTCAGTTTGCAGAAATGCACGCCAAGTACGCTGAGAAAGGTTTACGCATCCTGGCCTTCCCATCCAACCAGTTTGGACATCAGGTACGTGAACCGAAAACGTTTTAATGCTCTTAAAATAAATAAATACACCATGGTCTAATAACATATTTTTGTTCAGGAACCAGGAACCAATTCCCAAATCAAGGAATTCGCCAAGTCTTACAACGCGGAGTTTGATATGTTCAGTAAGATTAACGTGAACGGCGACACCGCACATCCTCTGTGGAAGTGGCTGAAGGAACAACCCAATGGGAAAGGATTTTTTGGAAAGTGAGTTGCCAGATAGCTGACTTGGAAATGATATATAAATAAATCATTATTTGATATCATTCATCAGATAATCATGCCATATTTACTCACCCTCATGTCCTTCCAAACCTGTATGACTGTCTTTCTTCTGTGAAATGAAAAAGATGATATTCTGAAGAATGCTGGTAACCAAACAGTTTTGGATCCTATTGACTTCCATTGTTTTTTGTCCATACACAGCATGTTTGAGCTTTCACAAGAACCAATGAGGTTCATTCTCGTGTTACACAGCACGTTTGAGCTGATCAATGTTTATATGTGAATAAAAGCATAAATTCAATCTGTTCATCGTATAATGCAGTCATGTCTCTTCAGAAATGTTGGACTAAACTGCTCAATTCATATGGAGTAGTTTTTCAATCTTTTTATGAACTTTTTGAAGCACCAAAATTGTAGTTGTGTAGCTGTTAATGGAGGGAAAGAAATCTCTCAGATTTCATCAAAAAGATCTTAATTTGTCTTCCGAAGATGAATGAAAGTATTACGGGTTTGAAATTACATAATGGAAAATTATGACAGAATTTACTAACCCATCAGCCTGCGCCATCTCGAGTTTCATGACAAAAACTTGGTATATAATTTTTTTGGTGAACTATACATTTAAAAGAGCTGATGAACTTTACAAATTATATTTAAATGTATTGAATGTTGTTTTTATTCCATTATAGTGGGATCAAATGGAATTTCACAAAGGTATGTGCATTTTTCCTTTGAATTGTGCTAATTGAAAGTATTTTATTAATTAAATGTTGAATGTTAACTCATTAGTTCATTAAAATAAATCCTTAAAATCAATATTTTATTTTCAGTTCCTCATTAACCGCGAAGGCCAGGTTATGAAGAGATATTCTCCACTTCAGGATCCAAGCGTACGTTATTCAGTTTCTACTAATCTTTGTTTTCAGACTGGATTGAGTGAATTTTGAGTCCTAAACTATCATGGGGTCTTGTTTGCCATTACCTACAGTGAGTACTTGTCACAGCGATATTGTCATTTTGTCTCTTTCAGGTGGTAGAGAAGGATCTTTCCAAATATCTCTAAGGAGCATCATTAGCTGACTGTCAAATGACCCCATGCCATCTTTCCGCCCCTCTTCATTCTCCCTGACTGACAGCTGGTTATCAGCGATGTTGTCTCACGGACTAATGATGGTTTGTTTCGAAACCCGTTTTGAGGAAAAAACAAACCTGATGCATTTGGCGTGCAACCCCTCCTGAGAGCATCATCAGTGGCCAGTCGTCAGTCGTCAGTCTAGAGAGAGAGAGAGAGAGAGACCCCTTTCCTTCCACTGCCCTTGTGCTTTTACATGAAAATATGTACTTCTTCAGCACTAAACATGTTGTCATTATCTAACATTTATTAATAAATGCAAAGACATTTAATTTTAAAATTTGTGCATGTGTTTTGTAGGTATCAACGAGCCATTTTTAATACATCATTTTTGGCAACTAGCAAAAATTTTATATTTAGGTTTGGTTTACTATAATAGGTCTGCAATGAGCTTGAAATGTTTTATATTTGGGTGCCTATGAAAAGTGGAAAGTCATAACTGGGATAATAATTCCATAATATGGTTTTAAATGTTATAATACTGAAGAACAGTATTAGATTTACAATAATATGTGTAGCCTATATACACTAAC
Organism: Pseudorasbora parva; assembly: GCF_024679245.1. Lineage (NCBI taxonomy): Eukaryota > Metazoa > Chordata > Actinopteri > Cypriniformes > Gobionidae > Pseudorasbora > Pseudorasbora parva. The sequence goes on along the minus strand of NC_090185.1, from coordinate 21,468,628 downwards.
TGCCTCATTTAATACAAACTGAGATTTTTTCACTAAAAAAATATTGCTGTTTGTTCATCAATTAACATTTTGTAGGAACAGCCACAACAGTGAAAACAACGATGTTGGAATATTATATTGATTCACCAACAGAGAGCAGCAGCCTCATTAAAACACTAAGCAGCTTCTGTGGAGAAGTGCGATTCATTCTTAAGAATCGATTCATTCAGTTCACGACAATTTTCAAATAATTGTTTATTCAAAAAGTCCGCTGTTTATCAGTAAGATTTTGTTTTATTAGATATTGTTTCAAAAGTTGTTTTCTAATTCCTGGCAAAATATAGTTACTTTTTGATTTCGGTCACTTCAACATTGCGTCGAAATTATAGACCGTAAAAAATAGGTCGCAACACTTTTGGGGGAAACTCTTTCCCCGAGAAATACTACTGAAACCTAGGCTGTAAAACTCTAATAATACGTGTAGAAAGCTTTAAGAATATATGTCGTAATTTCTTTCTCAATTTCTGTATTTATAGTACTAAGTTATCACCTTAGCTGACAGACAAAGTGCAAATCCAGCCCAAAAATATTTGTTCGTGGTTTTGCGAATCGGTTCAATTGAACCATTTAGTCTGTTCAAACGAACGGTTCGTACGCGAATCGAACATCCCACTCCTGTGCATGACAGCTCAGAGAGGAGAGGAGGACCACGACGCGCAGGAACAGTCCTCAATCTCCCACATTATTTTTTGTCAGCTAGTCATATTAGAAGGCAAAGGTGTGTATATTTAGAAATATTCGCTATCATCGGTTGGCAGCGCTCTCGCTCGGAGGATTCATCCCGGGATTTTGAATGGAAGTGGAGGCTGAAGGGGCGGCCAGCCTGTGTGAGGCCGGGGATGGGAGTCCGTTATCCGGGGCAGCACCATCAGAGGACGCGGGGACGACGGACAGCGGGGACACGGGTAACTAACCACTCGGGGTCTGATATGATAGACGGCTTAACAAAGACTTCGGTTCATACAATCTCATATGATTGATTTACGTTATAGGTGGCTGGGATGCACTTGGAAATAGCTAGCAAGACTAGCATTCATGCATGGATAAGGGACTCTGGTGCATGTGATCTATCATTCCTCCATCAGATTGTAGGGATTCACATGCATCCATAGAGAGAGAGTCAGAGGGTGTGCAATTATAATAGGCTATATAGTTTTATGGGCATGTTGTTGTCAGGTGGACGGTTTGATATGACGGGTTAAAACCAGAATCAGCTCGCTAGCCATCAGCATAGCAGGGACACTGGGTGGATGGCAGATGGAGGTTTCAGGTGAGATATAGGGTAAAGGGTTGTATTGCCTCTGTTTAGAATAAATCCCATCAAATGTTTATTGCATATGCAAATTCAAATGCACAAAATGGGTGTTTGTAGACTAGATGGCAATTTAAAACCATATTTTATTTTCTAAATGTTATTAATGTCCCTTTTCTTCCTTAATTTATGAGTGTGTAAAATTGCTTAGTATATCTTCTTTATATATTTTGCAGTTCTTATCACTTCTATTTTGTATTTTGGTTATTTTAATTTTTTTATATTTTTTTAATAGAATATATATATATATATATATATATATATATATATATATATATATATATATATATATATAGACACGCGCACACAATTTATTTAATAATATATACTCACATACTGTATAATGACTTATGTTCGATGTGCTTAATGGTGACATATATGAGAGAGAGATTTTATTTTTTGATGAATGATCTTGAAATAGTACAGAATATGAAATATTTAATATCAATTTATGCCATAACCTTTTTGTTTTACTTTTTTTCATAGTTTAAACACCACTGTATACTGTGGCATATTAACAAACTTCAATTGATAATTTCAGATTTTCACTTTCATAACAGAGTAATTTTATCAATCAAATACACTCTTGTTTCTGCCTCTAAGAGAAAGTGTTATTTTCTTCTCGTTCCCCATTTGAGTTTTTTTTCTGCTGTTAATAAGTCGTGTATCTGTGTGTTAATACTCTGTGTGTCCACAGGCACAGTATGCTGATAAACATCCAAAATTGCATTATTCTGTAAACCCAGAACACTGTAAAACAATTATATGATCAATAAGTTGACAAGAACATGTTTTACATTACTTTAACTTGTCAAAATAGTAGTTACATTTTGTTAAACAAGATTCAACTCATTTTTTAAAGTCAGTTTAATGCTATTTAAGTTGAAATTACTTAAACATCCAAGTTGACTGTACTTATAAATTTAAGGCAGCAACTTCTTTCTTTACAGTGCAAAGAAAGCAAGATTTCAAATGATCAGTTCCTCTTCTTTTAACATTAATATGTAAACAGATATACACACAAAACAAACCAATAGTATTTTCTTGTGTTGTTAAACATAACAGTGTAAGATCGTGATTGTAAACGCTCACAATATGTCTTATTGAAGAGCACAAATGTGATCCAATCCATACAGTGCCTAATTCCAGCCTTTCTCCAGCTCATTGTTGACAAGATTTGTTCTTTTGCGTATGTGTTGAATCTTTGCAAACTAGATTGTGGTTACTGTTTTTTAAAGACATAAATATCACTGGCGCATAATTAAATGTCACATACCAAATTGTAGTCTCACCATCTACTCTTTAATTGGAAAAGCTGCATCCAAACACTCCCTGAATTCCCCTGGCATCTCCTGCCTCGGCATCCTCCTGTTTTCATTGGTTTGCTCCCCGGCGGCTCTCCCGTGTAGATATGTGTATGTGGGAAAACATGCTGACTGTTGAACACACACTCACATGACATGTGTTTATGGGGGTCTCACTATGGCCTGCGAGTCATTTTCTCACCTAAAGTGAAACGGACGCTAGGTTTTTACCCTGGTTTAAAAGACAAGTCTTAGGCTAAATGAATGCAACTTGCAGTGGCGTATCTAAAAATATGTCAGTGTCATTGTTTTGTCTCGAGATGCACACCAGTCATGTTTTTTTGTCTTAAGGCACATTTCTAAAAGCTGCTTAAATTGAACTAAGCCCTAATCCTGGCTTATTCTAAGCCCCGTCTGTGAAACCGGACATTTATGTTTTGTTCCTAAAATCAGATTCAATTTTAGTCAGTCACAGGTTTAGTAGAGTTCTTTAGCAGTGTTTGTGTCCAAAAAGGTCACGAAGGGCCAGATTTACTAACAGCTTGTGCCAGCGCTTTTGTTGTTAAAAAACTACTGTCAGGATTTACTAAAGATATGCAGTGATACATTAGCGCTGAAAAGGTGTGAATGGTTATTTTTGCAGGTGAACTTATTGCATATGCATTTGTAGGAGTTTCCCTTTCAGGCGCAACATTTATGGGAGGAGAGTATTTAAATGAATCAGACAAAGTGATTTAAGATATGTGCTCATCAATTTACTGGTGTTTGTGCCATTATTGACTGACAGACGCTAACAGGTAGGTTGAGTTGGTCATTGTGAAAGTGATCCAGCTCAGTTTGTGTTCATTCATTTGCGTGTTATAGATCACACGCAGAACTGTCCTCTCCCGTCTGTGTTTTTTTGGACTTTAAAGGTGCCGTGTGTAGTATTTGAGGATCTATTGACATGCAACATAATATGGGTCAATGATGTGACGCCTACATTTTCTGTCCGATAGCATTTGTTCCAGTTAAAAACAGTTTTAAATGTATAAAAAGATACCATATGTAGTACCTCTCCCATGTATGTACTTATTTACATTTTTCAAAAAGAAACATTATTTATTTGTAATTTTTCTGTTATTTAAAGTGTCAAATTATCATTTGGTGTGACCGTCCGGCCATAACTTCTGTTGTGGAAATTGCTCTAAATGTATTCAAATTTATTCTCTACACTATTTGGCATGATTTCCGATTATATCCATTTTATGAAATATCATGTGGTGCGACCATCAAGAAACTACACATTTTTGGACTTTATGTTGAAATTCATTCAGAGACATTAAATTGCATCATATACCAATTTGCCAAGGACCCACTGAAGCAGCAAGCATGTTTGTAACTCTCTCTCAATATGGAAAGAAATTACCTTTTTAACGGCTGGTAGGTAGTTACCACATTTGTATATCATGTGGTGCAACCTCAAAAAAACGATGAATATTAAGTTATTCCTACATATATATATATATATATATATATATATATATATATATATATATATATATATATATATATATATATATATATAAAATTTCATAGTGACCTTTTTTTTTTGTTTAGGTGGCCAATTCTATGTCTGTAAACTTTAAGTAAATTTAAAAATATCATGTGGTGCGACCAAATATCATGTGGAGCGACTAGGGATGTCAAAAGTACCGATACTTCGGTACCAAGTCGGTACTGAAATTTTAAAAAATGTGACGATATATCAATATTCCGGTAGTACCAACTCTCGAGTATATCCGGTACCCACAGCTGCGTTCGGTCGCTTCCTTGTTAATCTAAGCGCAGGGCACCAGACTGTAGCTGATTATATACTAGTGTCTGTGAATATTAAACTGCAAAATACTATTTAAATATTATTCCTGCATAATCTGCTGATCTGTTTGAATGACGGGTGGCGACGGACACACGCTCGCTGTCTTTGTAGTCTGTTCCAAATGCCGTGTGTCACTATATGAGGACACGAACGCATGAACCATCACTTCATGAGAATTTACCGTTTCATTTGAGAAAACTGTTATATAATGATAACAGACCCTCAAAGGTCTTCACGGCAACCCGTCCAAATAAAAGTTTGGTGTAACATGAAGAAATTGACAGAATATATTTGGCTACTGTTGTACAGTAGATTTAGCTATGTCTTTGTAATAATTATATGCCTCTACTAATAATAATGCCTAGATGGTTGCTTATTTTTGACGGCCGTCTCGCTTGGCTCCTTAAGAACAGAAGTGACCCAATGAAAGCCGAGATAGGAAAAGATCTAAATTCATTATAAAACAATTGTATTACCGCCAAATGGACCGTCTCAAGCTCCACTTCATTATCATCGTGTGGTGGTGGTGGTAAATGTACACAATTAAAGCATCTGTGAAATGCAGACATGGCTTTCTCGGTTTATACAAATAACATCCCATGAGATGCATATATAATCAAACCCTGGGCGATACTCAAAGCTGTAATAGTGTTGTGCTCGCTGATATACCGCTTTGCAAAACAGGGCAGGTCTGTCTACACACTCCATCTATTTCCTCAGCTCGTGTTATTCTAATAGCTCAGACTGCTGGGAGTTTTCAAGCTCCGGTGGGAAATGGAAAACAAGCAAGAATTGCATAATGGTGTCTCTCTGTATTCCTTGCCCCCCTCGCTTATGCCCCGAAGAGGATGGAGCTTTTTATAGGCCAGCCTGCAGAGCAGACCAGGGTTCTGGAAGACACTCAATCCCATAGGGTGTCTTTATTGAGAGGACGCGGAGTCCTCCATTGAAGTATTTGTGACATCGTAACCAACCATTGTTTTAGAATGAGTTATCGTATGTATGTACGGTCAGATAGAGTTGCCTAATCATTTACACGAACCGCTGTTGTAAATAGTTCCCAGAATGTTGTCAAATAGTTGCTGAAGTGTTTTAGGGTATTGTTGCTACACTCTTAAAACTAAGGGTTCCTAAAATTTTTATTTTTGCTGTGATGCCATATAAGAACCTTTAGATTTTTGGCTCCTCAGAGATACTTCAAGAGAACAGTTCTTAAAACTAAAATATCCTCTCTCTTTTTTACTGTGATGAACATTTTAAAAACCCTTTTCCAGTATAAAGAACCTTTTGTGGAATGGAAAGGTCACATGGATGTTAAAGGTTCTTCATAGAACCATTGATGCCCATAAACTGCTGGATAGTAACTGATTACATGTAACCTGGAGTACGTAATCAGATACCTAAAATATAATACTTGTATTTAGGTTATATTTCATTTTAAAATACTTGTAATCAGACTACAGTTACTTTTTTATTGATTACATTTACTGTTTCTCCTCGATTCTTCTCAAATTAATTTGAAATTTCTTCCTAATTTTATCAATTAAAGGAACTGTATGTAAGAAATGTATTTTAATTCATCATAAAATGGCCCTGATATGTCAAAAGACATTAAGAAATCATGTTAATTTCAAATACTTATATCACTGACAACAGTGGTCCGGCCAGGATATTGTCCTTTAAAATTTGTAGTGCAGCCCTCAACTGATGTTGATATTGACATGTTGTGTTTTGGCCTGAAGCTCCACCCTCCACCTATCTACCAATCACGAAGTCAGTATTGTTTCGGCATCCGGGTGCCAGATCTGCTCTAGTTACCTCAGCTGCAGCTACAAAAGATCCTGCTGGATCCTGCAGCATATCTGGCATCCTCGAGTCAGGGGGGAGGGGGAGAGGGGATACACCGCTCTACAGTAATTTGACTGCAGTAACAGTTTTGGCCACAATCTTACAAATATTATTGTTGTTATTGTATAGTATTGTTTGTCAACTCTGTTATAGACAAATTAGGCAATGTGTATAAATACAGGATTGACCATTTTACATTTTTACATCTCTTAGCAAAAATGCTAAGAGCACATGATGCTAATGAAATGATTTAGACTTTTAAACATCCCACTGTGTGATCAGTGATACATTCTGTTTTCCTTTTGATATTGTGGTAACACGTTTTACAAAATGACTCTTGGTTCTCAGAGAGAGCACACCTTTCAGTGATTCAGATCTTATCAGTGAGTGAAAGTGACATCATTTCCTTTATTTTACAGAGTTGTTGGAGATTATTCCACAATTTAAAGCAAAGTCTGTATGGTAACAGAACTGACACAAGATTTATGGACACATTTTTATAAGATAAAAGTTAAAATTTAATGTTGTAGAATTAGGAAAATTATTATTTAGGGGGTTTATAAATCAAATTAATTAATTACCAAAGAAAAATAAAATAAAATATTTTGATAAATGATACATGATGAAAAAAATACACTGACTAATCCCAACAAAAAGAAATCATGATTTTCATCTATATAAAACACTTACATGTTATGGCCTGTAACATCTTGCAATCCATGGCAATGAGTAACAAATATAAAAATAATTATATATATATATATATATATATATATATATATAATATATATATATATATATATATATATATAATATATATATATATATATATATATTATATATATATATATATATATATATATATAAAAATGGGTTTAGACACCAAATTATAGAATCACCCTTCAGAAAGTCTTTCAAGTTTTGTGGAATTGAATACACAAGAACAGCCACTAGTAAGGAAGCTATAATGACATGGAAAATGTAAAATACTTTTTAGAAAGTGTATTATTTTGATTTAAATAGTGATTTAATTTAAATAGATTTGATTTTGATTTATCTGATCTTTAAAATATTTTTCTTTAAATTAAATTTTTTCCAGGATCTTTAATTTAAATTTCTGAACCCCCTGCAGTTCCTACACAAACGCTAGTTTGAGAAACCTTTAATGTTTAATACACTTCACGTTGTTGAAAACAAAGAGGAATACATTTTATTCAAAATTATTATTCAAATCATAATCAAAAAGTAATCAAAAAGTAATCTGATTACATTACCTAAAATCTGTATCGTAATTGATTTCTAGCTATAGTGTCGTATTCTGATTTTTTTTCTGACCTTAAATCGTTTAGATTTTCCTTTATATGTCTCTATGGCTTCATGTATATGTCTGTATATATATGTTCCTTCTTCAAAAAAGGTGTTTCGTCACCTTTGACGTGAACTTTTCAAAAGCAAATGTTCAGCCTTTCAATGCAAACACCATTTGATAGAGTATGTGAACACATGTGCGCTAGAAAGTTTCATCCTTGTTTAGTGTTTGCGCTATTTTTTTTCCAGAAGTTATGGGTGATAAATCATTGTACTCATTTAACCCCTCACACAAGTGCTTTGTTGTGTGTATTGTTGTTGCATCTCCAATAGTTTGTTGTTGTTCTGTCTCATCGTGATCGTACTCATAAAAAAGAAGTATTCTTTGGACATTAGTCTGTTTAATTAGAAAAACTATGGACTTTGAATGGGCATCTGTTGAATGGCTTGTTAACTGAATGAAGTTTGCAAAAAGGAACTTGTCTTTGTTTTTGTTTTCAGAAGTGAGAAATGGAAATGGTTTTGTGGCCTTGCTGGTGGTTTTGAAATCTCTTTGGTTAGCTTTATACAGTTCTGTTTTACTAGTTTATGAGCAGTTCAAATGTTGTCATGGTTTTAATTCCCGTATTAAGATTGTTGCTATCATATCACATGTATTGTTCAGCCAAAGTAGCATATATATATATATATATGTTAAGTCTATGATAAATTTAGTCTCATATAATGAATGTTAGCTTGAGGTGTCAGATGACACCTCAGAGTTTCTGTCGTCAACTTCTTCATTTCAAGTCCATTTTGAGCTGGCTGTGATCACACCTACCCAAAGCAGCATGTGGAATTTCAGGAGGTGTTTTGCTAATTAATTAGCACTGGAGATGATATGAGCTCTATCCCGTGTTTGAGAAGTTTGTCAGGTTCATTTTGGCTTGACATAGAAGTGTCTGAACATCATCTCATAATAGAATATATAAAAGTTTAGTCTTGAGTAACTCAAGGCTAGGCTAACTTTTGGCTAGTTTAAGATAATTTGTACAATGCTTTAGCTAAAAAATAATATTCCTCTCTGCTCTGCTTAACACAATTTACTTTGTTTCACCTAATTATACATATTTCCTCCACAAAATAATAAGTTTATGAACCCTGAGATTAACATAGTTTGTCAAATATGTAGCTTAGCGGTTAGCGCATATGCTCAGGCACAGTCTCAAGTGGTCAGTTTAAATCTTAGTTATTTTCTGTATTTTCTTCCAAACCCATAAATACAAATGGAATAAAATAGCGTGTTTTTGCTGGTCTATTGGTCTTTATTAGACTTGTGGTCACCCCTGGCTAGCGATCCTACAGCATGTTTGCACTCCAGCTTGAACTGTGGCCAAACCTAACATCAGCGAACAAGGTCTAGGAAAAAGCTCTTTTATGGAGAACTATAATGTTGCCCAAACAGTCCATAACAGTTTCAGGAGTCCACACTGACAGCTGGATCCAGAAATAACAGGAACTAACTTGGTCATGAGGCTTGTTGATGTTTTTGTGCTATTTCAGAGGTGAAATGGGACATTGCTGCCTTTGTGTTTTATCTAACTTTGAGCTTCCAAACTCCTTCCATGGACGGCACAACCACAAATTTACTAAAAACTGAGAGGTTTTGCTGGTGGAAAATCCAGCTGGTATTGAATTCTTAGCTGGTCCAAGCTAGCCATTACCGCTGGTAAATGGTAGAACATCTTGGGCTAGCAACAAACCAGCTTCCAGTTGGTTATGTCATCTTAGCTAGTGTACCAGCCCAGCCATCTGCACCACCATCTGGAAACCTGTTACCATGCTTCCAAACAGCTTAAAAGCATAGTAGTTCACCCAAAAGATTGTTATTTACTGATCTTCCATTCAAGTCAGCTGTAATCATTGCAACTGTATCAATGAGTCAGGATGTCAAGAACTGATTCAGTTCAATTCCAAATGGCTTCAAATGATTCATTGAAGAAGATTTGACAACAAAAAAACCAGGGATGCAGATGCACTATATATCGTCCACCATATCATCAGTCCAATTAGAATTTTTTATGTTTTAAAGAAATTAAATAAATGATTTATTTCCTTTAGCTGAGACACTCTTCAGCATGATCCTTTTAAATTGCTAAAATATGATGGGAATCACTTCAAAAAAGGAAAATAGAGTGAAGTGCAACATGTGCAGTGAAAGTTTGTCATATAGGCTACATACAATTATATTGAGAACATTATAATTGTGTGCTTTGGGACATTGGTTTTAATGGCAGGTTTTTTTTGTAATCAGAAATTAAATATTATATAAAATTATATTCAAAAATGTATTTATTGGCCAATATCAGACTTATCAGCTTATAAGAATGATCGGTTATCGGTACTGGACAAAATGTTTATATCGGTGCGTCCCTAAAAAAAAAATGATATCGTATTTTCTGTCAAAATAAAAGTTTGGTGGCTTAATCTTTGAAAAGGATAACCTTACATTTTAGTATTGTAATTTTACAATTTTAAAGTAAAATAAAAACTTTTTTTTTTTTACAGTAGAACTTACAATAGTAATATGCCTTGTTTTGTTTTTTAGTAATTATTATAATTTTATTTTTAATTATTTGCCATTTATGTAACTTAATTTTTTAGCCATATTGATATACCAAATTGTGCAGCACTATAAACAAGCACAGCAAACATTTTAAATCAAAATTTTTATCAGAAAAATTACAATTAGATTTAGGGATGCAACAATATGAACACTTTGGCTGATGCGATAACCGATGAATCTTTATGCTTAAAAGCTGATAACCGATATATATTAGCACTAAAAGGTAAATCCTAATATTCTCAGTATACGTTTTTGTAGCCTATTTGACAGACCAGAGCTGCACATATTGCACTTTTTGAAGTGATTACAATCATATTTCAAGCAATTCAAAACCCTCGTGGTGAACAGTGTGCATCTGAAGTGTCTCAGCTGAAGGAAATAATCCCTTATTTATTGGCTTTAATATATCAGCAAACTGTACTTATTGGGTCGATAACAATAAAAATGAACATATAGGCCGATACAGATATGGTGGCCGATATATCATGCATCCCTAATTAGATTTATCCCCCAAGTAATATAACCCTAATATGGACCCCTTTTATGCTTTAATGTCCTTTTTGAAGCCCAAAACCTCCAAGGTCATTAACAGCACATTTATCCGAATGTCTCCTGTGCTGTTCTACAAACGAAAGAAACTCATACAGGTTTGGAACAACATGAGGCTGAGCAAACGGGGACAGAATTTCAATTTTTGGGTTGACTTTTCCTTGGAGCCTTTTTTTAGCTGGATTTTCCAGCATGCCCGTCATCTTCAGTTTTCTGTTGCTTTCTCACTGCATGGCTATGAGCTGCTCTGTCTAGCGGCCAATGCCCTATTTAAAGCAGCATGTGTCTGTTGATGCCACATGCATATGCAAACTCTGAGAAAGCTTTTTGACCTTGATTGGGATGCCATGGAAACCAAGGAACTGAATGGGAGCGTGTGCAGATGTATCTGGGATGACCGCGGGGTGAGAAGCACTGCTCAAGGAATCCAGCCGTCATCTTCACATGGTGTATTTTCATCAAACCATCTTTGTCAACAAACATCCCAGTCGCCGTTGACATCTGCTGCTGATGCTCGAGGGCCGGCGACGGAATATAAATGGAGTGCTGAATAATGAAGTCGGCCGATGCTGTCTGCGCTTTAGCGGGTGACCTGTTGACTCTTGAAGTCTGGTTATAATTTCAGATGAATATGTCTCAACTAATCAAAGGCACACAAATCTGGTTTCAAATCACGAGCTTTAGGACTGACTGTCTACATTTTCATTTTGCAATCAAAGAAATGTGATCCTTTTATTAAGATAGTGCCGTCAATACCCGTTAATGACTATTCTTTTTCTTTCCTAGACACGGCATCGAAAAAGGGTTTCATCACAGAGGTACATTCCTTTACCACATATCAAGAATATCTACCGTTAGATTGCAGGAAAACCTGTTCAAGTAGGTTGGTGACATCTCATATTTTGACTCTTTTTACCAGATGCCTTCATCGTCAGGCCAGCCGGCTCATGGGAAGAAGATCGGTCACAGAGGAGTGGATGCTTCAGGGGAAACCACATATAAGAAGGTGCATTGCACCGAATCAATTTCAACAGCTTTTTCTAGATTCGATATTGATTACATTTAGATTATTTTGGTTACTTCTAGGGGTGCACAATATATTGGTAACATATCAGCCGATATCATTTTTTTAAAGGTTTAATTAGGGCCCGGGCACCAATGGTGTGAGGACTCTGTTGTAATTGCTCAGCATATTATTCATCTTCTCCAAAATTAATCACATTTTATGGGCTCATGCGGCTTTTCACGTGTCAGAAGTGGCGAAAATGTACGTCTGAAATGTCGAAATGGCTAGTTTGCACCACCTACAAAATTTCAATTAAGTGCCATTCTCGCTACATTTCACGTACGAGTATGAACTTTTTTTTTGTATTCCAGGCATACTTACTTAACACTCCTCCTAGAGATTTAATCAGAAAAACATATTTTGTCAGTCTTATTTAAAGACCTTTGCGAAGTTAAATTGCGAAGATCTAGAGTTTGCCCTGGAGGGCGTGTCCGTGTCGTCCTGACAAAATTTGATGTTTCGCCATGAAACAGGAAGTCGTTGTAAATTGGGGATACATTGTCCGATTTACCCCAGACTTCACATTTTATTAGAGTCCTGGCCTGAAGATATTCACATGCCAATATTCAGTTAGTCATTAGTCATAGCACCACCTACTGGAAACAAGAAATGGCATGATTTACACTCTAATTCACTCCCAGAATAACACTACAACGTGCTATGAAGTACCAAACATGATAGAAACACATTAAACCCAGCAAAACTTGGCTAAGTGCTGGCTGCGATTTACGCCACAAAACAGGAAGTTGTTGTTGTAACTCAGGCATACAATGTCCGATAGGCCCCAAACTTCATGTTTGAGACATTCAAACTTCTAACCTAAAGACATGCCAATATTCAGTTATAGTCAAAGGTGGTGGCCCCAGGTGTGAGGGCCCTTTCATCGCTCCGTGCAGCTTTAATTGTAACCTCCTGGGACACAGGAATATATTTTTTTCTACTGTAGTGGACATTATATTTTAGTGAATTTCTCTGAAATCATACATGTCACAGTCTGATGTCCTGTAAAAAGCACATTCGGGTCTTTGCAGAGACACCAAATGTTTGGAGGTTTCACCAGGACAACAACTTCTCCTTGGTATTTAAAAATGGCTGACATTAATGTTTAGCACTCTTTTAAAAATATGATAATATTTTGTAATTATAATTTAAATCAGATTAATTTTCAAATGGTTTGTTGTAAATCAACATATCAGGAAAACGGTATTGGGTTTCTAATCAAAATATGACTTTATGTTTCAAAACAGGGCATTGATTTCATAAATGTCCACTGTAGTTTTTGTGTAGTGGACGCTAGGACTTAAATCATGTTTATCAGGCATCTTGGGAGACACAACAAGTGATTAGGGAAAGAAATTACATATCAATATTCCTATGAAATATTAGATGTTATGAAAATGTTGCCAATTATTAATCCCATTATTACACGTCTATTTTCCTTACGTTGCACCAAGAACACATTAACATGCAAATTAGATGCATAGAATACATTGTATTGAAAGGGAAAATCCAAGTATGGTCATTTTACCTACATATTGCATAAAGCAAAATGGTATATCAATGCATTCTGTTATATCTTTTATAACATTGTTCTTTGAACAAAGTTTGTTTAAAAAAATCCTGAAACCGAAAAATTGATTGGTGAATTAAAAATAAATCCCATTGTTTTTGCCTATACATGCAATTTCATGTCATTTTATTTTTTAAACAACTGACTCCTGGTGTCAGCTAAAGAGGACATAGCATAACATGAATAACATATAATTTTTCAAAAATGTTTTTTTTAATTATTTATTATTATTTGTTTCTTATTGTCACATGTCTGTTTGTGTTTGGACTTTCTGTATCTGTCACGGTTCGTTGTTCAGTTTCCCGCCACTCGGCTGTCTCCATAGTTACCGGCATTATTAGTTCATATGTGTCAGCTGTGTCCTGTTAATCATCTCAGTCCGTTTGCTATTTAGTTCTCCTCTTTCTCTCAGTCTTTGTCTGAACACCGTAGTGATGGATGAGTTGTGCTTTTGTCTTCTGTGGCCTGCCAGCACGCACCCGTGACACTTATGCGCTGACACTACATGAAAAAAATACTACATTTAAAAAAGCTTCCTAGTCCCAGGAGGATATATCGTTTTTATTTTTTCATGTTTTGTATTGGTCAATTTTATTTTTAATTGTGCATGCTCATTTCTTCTTTTTACATATCATCAAGTAATGTTAATCTAAAATGAATCAGTTTTAACATAATTTTCTATATTCAAAATTATTCCAATCAGATTATTATTGTTCTTTGTTCTTTTATTAAATTTGTTCAAAGTTTCATGTCGGTTGATATTGTATATTTAATTGTCCATGCTTATTTTCTCTCTTTTTGCATTTAGGTAACCTTCCATCATCTAATAATAGCTCAAAATAAATAATTTAATAACAGTGAAATTTAATCTTTAGCAAATCTCAAAAGGAATATACACATTTTCACACTGTATATTTTAATTTTGTAATGCCTAAATTAACTTTAGCATTAAAAACAATTGATTTTAGCTATACAATTTTTTTTTTCTTCCAATTTATTTAGACAAAATAGTGACCATTTTATAATTGACCGTTTTCCATTTAATATATAAAAAATAATTGCATATAATAAAAATAATAATTTTCATTTTATGTTTTTCGGCCAGAATTGTAATATTGCTAATAATCTATATGTGCGGAAATGTGGAACTAGGTGACATCAGAACAAAAAAACATAGATTAAAAGATCAAACTCTGGGTTAATATTCAAAAAAATGTGTTACTGTCATTCATATCTGTTTTTTCCCCCCCAGACCACATCTTCAGCACTCAAGGGGGCCATTCAGCTTGGGATTGGCTACACTGTTGGCAACTTGAGTTCCAAGCCTGAGCGGGACGTCCTGATGCAGGATTTCTATGTGGTGGAGAGCATCTTCTTCCCCAGGTGAGCTGTCCGTCTGAGACTCAGGGTGGATGTAGAATTTCACATGCAATAAATGATTTTCCTTGTTCTTCCAGTGAAGGGAGCAACCTGACACCAGCCCATCATTTCCCAGACTTCCGCTTCAAAACCTACGCTCCCGTGGCCTTCCGTTACTTCAGAGAGCTCTTCGGGATTCGGCCGGATGACTATTTGGTAAGAAATATAGGCTAAAGGCTAAATGCTTGTATTTATTCAGGACCACTGAAGAATCGCTCAACCAGAGTTTATCGGTATCTTTATTTGTGTCCTCCTTTAGTATTCGCTCTGTAACGAACCTCTGATTGAGCTGTCCAATCCGGGAGCCAGTGGCTCAGTCTTCTACGTCACCAAGGACGATGAGTTCATCATCAAGACAGTTATGCACAAGGAGGCAGAGTTTTTGCAGAAGCTTCTTCCTGGATATTACATGGTGAGCTGCTGTACTTTCATGCATTTTAAATTGGGTATTTAATGACCGATCCCGACATCTAGAGAGCAGGGTGTGTATATTATGCAATACATTCATACTGCATTATACAATGTAGCCTACATAAAATGTGTCAAATACTTATTGTACACAATATTTAATTTATTTTAAGACTGACACAGTGGTCAACTAATATTTATGTCCAAATATTAACTGATTATCTGCCTGGCAAATATTTATTGGTCTATCACTAATGCAACACTCTACTTTTGACGTTTTTCAACTTCAATAATTTCACAGTAAATATACAGTTTATCAGGGTTTCCGCGGGGTCTTAAATTCGCGGAAGTATTGAGTTCTAGGTCTTCATTTTCCCACGTCCATTTAATGCTACTTCTAATGCTCACTGAAATGCCTCCGCAGCTCTCGCATGTGTGTGTGTTTATTCCGGGGTGTTGTAGTTCTTTCTTTCGGTAGTCCAACTTTTGTTCGCTGTATTACAACTACAAATGAGACCAACATGCATCTTATATTGCAGCCAATCAGCTTTCTTGTTATTGGCACAATCTTCGAGTCGAGAGTCTCTTTCGGTTTGTACCACAGAAGCATAAAACGGATTTTATTCTTCAGCTGACAGTTCTCCAGTTTTTCCAGCTTGCGATCGTTGAACAAGAAGGCACATCTTACCATCTTGCATAATGACCAAATAAAAGTATGATGCACTAATAGAGTTAATAAAAGAACTACAATCTCCGATGTCAGACTGTCTGTTTGCTGCCTGTCAGCGCTCATGCAAGTGTACTGAATGTGTCTTTCTAGTTTCATATACTCTTGAACGATCAAATACACATTATTATGCATATGTCCATATTGAAACTTGAGTAACAAAGTTTGGAACGTGTCAGTAAGTATTGAATCTAGGCATTAGTAAGTTCTCAAAGTGAAAGCAAACTAATATAGCTTATAGCCTACCGCTACTGTGTGTTAATGTTAAATAAAAAACTACAACACAAACGGGAAAAACGTCACTTACACTTAAGTACACTTAGTTACCTGATTAGTCGGCTTATATGACGTAGGAGCTTGCTTACCAAACATTCAAAACAATGCTGTGTGCTGGATTAAACACGATCATTTTATGCGTGTACTAATGGCATTATTTTTACCAGCTGAGAACTCATGAAGAGCTCATAAAATGTTAAAACATTCAAAACAGCAGCAGGATTTCCTCCGTTGTATGCAGAAAAGACACGGGGGGTCTCTTATGTAAAAGAGACGGCAGTTCTGTCGTCTGTACCGTTAAAATGGGCAACACAGGTCCTTTGATGAGAAGAACCAGGTATGCTTTTTGTGCGTTTTTTCTAGCATTTTCGAAACATGCTGGTCAGACCAAATATTGATGAGGCACTTCCTCGTTGCTCTGTGTTTGCCCTCTAACGTTAACATTATTCATTTTGGATACACCGATCTTTCCGCGTGGTCAAATCAGCTATGCGTCACATCCTGTGACATTACCTCCTGTTTTTGGTCTGTTTACATGTCTTTGGTCCGTGTTGCGTTCATATATCATCGAACCGCACCAGAGTTTGTTTGGAAGCAGACCGAGACCCATCTTTTTAGCGGCCTCGGTCCGCTTGTTTGGTGCGCACCAGGGTTCGGATGGCAGCATCACATATGTTCAAAATAACCGCACTAAACGAGCAATCGCACCAGGGTTCGTTTTAACCGAACCAAACATGACAAGTGTGAACGCACCCTTAGACTAGTACTGTTTGTATCTGTATCTTTGTTGGATTTTTAATTTTTTTTTCTATTGCCATTTGTTTATAGGTATATATTTTAATACTGGCCATTTACTTGTTTACTTTATTACTTGAAAACGTTTTACTTATATTAAGCAATTGCTTATTGCTGTGGTCATATTTCCCAACCTAAGGGATCATGTTATTAAAGATAGATAGCACAGCAGCCATTTTTATACCAA
Organism: Pseudorasbora parva; assembly: GCF_024679245.1. Taxonomy (NCBI): domain Eukaryota; kingdom Metazoa; phylum Chordata; class Actinopteri; order Cypriniformes; family Gobionidae; genus Pseudorasbora; species Pseudorasbora parva. The sequence goes on along the minus strand of NC_090185.1, from coordinate 21,451,357 downwards.
ACAAGATTCAAGCATTTTGTTTGTTTTATTGCCCTGTGTGAGTATTGTGCATCTAAAATAATAATATGGTTAATGTGGCATCCTAATTATGGAAAAAGTATGCTGTTCTTTTGAACTTTCTATTCATCAAAGAATTCTAGAAAAAGTTTACACAACTGTTTTTAACATTGATAATCACATTGATAATCTTGAGCAGCATATAATCATATTCATATAATTTCTTAAGGATCATGTTACACTGAAGATTAGAGTAATGATGCTGAAAATTCTGCTTTGCATCACAGAAATATAATACGTTTTAAAACATATTCAAAAAGAAAACTATTTTACATGAATAATATTTCACAATATATACACAATATTCTTTTTTGTATTTTTAATCAAATAAATACAGCCTTGGTGAGCATTAGAGGCATCTTCTAAAAAAAATGTTTTAATTAAATGGCAGTGTATAAAAATAAATTCTTATATCAGTAAATAACCGATATAAGAATTTATTTTTATTTATCTGACACCATTTTTGTGCAGATAAAATTCTGCCTGTAAATTATCAGTTGGCCAGACCAAAAATAATTATCAGCCAGATCTATTTTAATAGTGTGCATCTTAATTTAAAACTAATGGTCAACCAATGTGTATTTTTTTCAGTGTCTTATGCCAATATCTATAGAGGAGGGCAATACATTCTGTGTGATTTAATAGTTTAATGATAGCAAATAAGATGTGGCCTTGATAAAATTACTGAAGTAATTATTTTACACCATTCTTATACATTTTAGAACTGACACAATTGTGGGCTAATATTTATTGCCAAATATTGGCCAATTATCTGTATTTTTTGGAGACCTCTACTATTTACATTTTTGAGCTGCAATGATTTTAAAGTAAATATAGAGATTTATGTTGTTATTTTCAGGTATGTTGTTACTTTTTGAGAAGCAATATCAGTACCGTATGGTCTCAACTCTTTCAGACAGAATTGTGATTCCATTAAATGCTTTTTTTAATTAATGGATGACCGATATTGGTTTTCAATATCCGATAAAATATCTAGAGTGGCTGTTTGTTAATATAATGCCAATAATATGATACATAATTATATGTAGGTGTATGAATGATGCAGATCTAGCTTTTCGGCTGCAATAAGTTTTGAGCAAGGCTAAAAAATACAATTGATGTTGTTATTCTGTACTTTTTTGAGAAACATGCTTTCCAGCCTATCACTTGCTGTCACAAATCAACCACCTGGTTAAACATCAACACTGCTGATTACCCAACAACAACAAGCTATTTCGAGCTAATTTCTCCCCTGAGGCGATTTTGTCTGCTGTTTACCAGAATAATAAAATAAATGACGCAATTAGCATTTAAACCGTGCTTGTTCCAGCTTTCTTTCTCCATTGGACCAATTCACTCCACAATATAAGTACAAAAGGGGTTTGGTTTCCAAGAGAACATGAGTTTTTCCTTTCAGTATATGATGCCTAAATGGGTTCTCAGTGTCAGCAGAGTCTGACCAGCGACTGGCTTGGCTTGTTCCATCCATTCAGCTGGAGCTAATGAGCCCATGAATAGTGACGGATCAGTTGTTGTTCAGCAACAATGCTGACCTTGGCCCGTTCGCTTACAGAAACCAGTCTTTATAACTGTCTGGCTCTTTTCCCCTTTCTGTTTCTCCTTTTTGATCATATCTTGTAGGACATGTCACCTTTGGGAAGGTGATGGTCGGTGCACAAAGCTCCTCTAGGTTGGATATCCGCTTCATTGCTTTGCCTTTGTGTGGTGCTTTTTAAGATATAAATTCCAATCTAATTGAAATCAGGTGGTTTTACTACGCTCGGAACATTAGCTGGCAAACTGAATGCCATTGACTTGAGGAAGCGTTTTTTTGGGTTGAAAGAGTGTGTTTTGAGTGTGGAATGTGGCTGGGAAAACAAATAATCATTACTTTAACCTTATTTACCTAGTATTAACATTTTGAAGTGGCCATCAACAAAAGTGTGGTTTGCATGCAATTTAATAAACAGATGTGTGTTGTAACGTTGACATAATTTTAAGGAATAGTTAAAGGGTTAGTTCCCCCGAAAATTAAAATTCTGTCATTAACTACTTACCCTCATGTCGTTCAACACCGTAAGACCTCCGTTCATCTTTCGGAACACAAATGAAGATATTTTTGTTGAAATCCGATATCTCAGACAGGCCTTCATTGACACCAATGTCATTTCCTCTCTCAAGACCATAAAGGCACTAAAGACGTCATTACAAAGCCCATCTCACTACAGTGGCTCTACAATAATTTTATGAAACGACAAGAATAGTTTTTGTGTGGCAAAAAACAAAATGACTTGTATAGTGATGGGCCGAATTCAAAACAAAGCTTTGAACCGTTATGAATCAGTGTATCGTTTCATGATTCAGATCGCTAATGTCACGTGATTTCAGCAGTTTGGCAGTTTGACATGCGATCCGAATCATGAAACGATACGCTGATTCATAACCGTTCAATACATTGTTTTGAAATCGGCCGATCACTACATAAGTCGTTATTTAGTTGTTTTGTTCGCACACGCAAAATGTTCAATTGCATTCTGTATACTAAAATCTGCATTTAAATGTTAAATCTAGTCAAATTAAATTGTGTTGTATTAAGCGAGAACTTGGATTTTTGAGTTATCTTAAGTCAAATCATAACATTAATTTGTTGTGCTAATTTTTAAGTTGTGAAAGCTAATTGCAACAAAATTTTACAGTATATAACTTCAGAGCATCACAGAGGATCCTTTTATTTTTAATATTTAAAAATGTTTGTGTGCTGCTGCCGTGTGTTTAATAAGCAGTGTACGCATGTTGTGTAGCCGCTTATAGGCGCATATTTCTAATATTTCATATTTCAATTTGTTTTAAATAATGGTAAATGGACTGCATTTATATAGTGCTTTCAACAGACCCTATGGCCATACAGAGAGCTTTACATTTTGCCTCACATTCACCCATTCATACACTGAGGGCGATGTCAGCCATGTAAAGCGCCATCCAGCTCGTCGGGAGCAGCTGGGGTTAGGTGTCATGCTCAAGGACACCTCGACACTTGGTCAGGTGGAACCGGGGATTGAACCACCAACCTTCTGGTTTGTAGACAACCTACATGAACCACTAGGCCACTCCCACCCCAATCTATTGACTTTGGGCCATTGACCTACAAAAACCTGGTCTAATTTTTTTCCCTAGTTGCCTCAAAATATCAACACGCCAACAATGTGCCTGAACACACCTGGTCTTCAGACCAGCACGGCCATGGGCGAACAGATGAGTGCCAGTGCATTTGCTATTTTAACAGCAAGGCACTGGATGTGAAAATGATAACTGTGTCGGGCTGAGACCAATTTGATGAAAACAGCAAATTTCGTAATCTTTTTTTAACTTTTATTAATTTTGTCGCAAACAAAACAGTGCAAAAAGTCAATGGATCCTTGGCTGTTTATTCATCTTGTCATTCTGAATCCGTGTGACTTTCTTTCTTCTGTGGAACACAAAAGAAGCAACACATTTCCATACGGTTACTCTGAATATCACTTTTTTTTTCTCGTATTTAAACTCGCAAGCTTGTCAAACATGACGGCGCAATGCATTTTGGGACTAAATTTCAGTATCGGGTGAATAAATGATGACAGAATTGTAACTATTCCTTTAAAAAAATTCCTTTACACAATGCATGTGACCAACAAATATTAATAAAAACGTTTTTCCACAGATGTGTAGCACTGCATGGTAGACTTGCATTTGAATATTCGTTCACTCTGACTGGGCGTTTAATTTTTTTTAATGTTTGTTTTCTGCAGAACTTGAATCAGAATCCTCGCACCTTATTGCCCAAGTTCTTCGGACTGTACTGTGTACAATCGGGCGGGAAGAACATTCGAATGGTGGTGATGAATAACGTTTTGCCCAGGGTGGTGCGCATGCACCTCAAATACGACCTGAAGGGATCTACTTACAAGCGACGGGCCTCTAAAAAAGAGCGGGAAAAGGCGAGGCCCACTTTCAAAGATCTCGACTTCATGCAGGACATATCAGACGGTCTCATGCTTGATACTGACACGTACAGCGCCCTGGTCAAGACGCTACAGAGGGACTGCTTGGTAAGTTCTGCACAGTGTACCCGTGTCTAGAGAGGATGTGTGAAAGGGAGCAAAACTGATGTGTTTTTGGTGTTTAGGTCTTGGAAAGCTTTAAGATTATGGATTACAGTTTGCTGCTGGGAGTTCACAACATGGATCAGGCGGAGAAAGAGCAGCAGATGGAGGGATCTCAGGGCAACAGTGATGAAAAGAGGCCGCTGGCACAGAAGGCACTCTACTCCACTGCCATGGAGTCCATACAGGGAGCGTCGGCCTGTGGAGAGGAAATCGAAACTGACGACACGTGAGCAGCCCAAATTAGTCCATGTTTTGACACATATTAAGGATAAATTAAAAAGATGACACATTTTTAGATGAATCAAAAAATTTAGGAAGGCATAGGGATGCAATGGCAAAATTCTAGCTGAAGCCAATAATTTTTTTACATTTGTTTTGAAACATTTTTGGCTAAAATCAAGTCCTGTCCTGTTAGATATCATGTTTCATCTGGAATTGCGTTTTTTTTGGAAGGTAGTGGATTGCAAACAACAAATTCGTGTTAACTAACCAAACTACAACTTTTTAAATTCAAACAAAATAATTTTATAGTTATATAGTAATATAATTTTCTTTGTCTTAATCAGCCATTTTTCCCTATTTTGTTTCCAAATGTATAGGTAATTATCTCTATTTTTAGTATGCCAAAATAAATAAAAAATGTGTTGTTGTTTTTTTCATTCATACATTTTTTATAAAATCTGGCTAAAATCAAGTCCTGACCTGTTAGATATATTTTGTTTTATCTGGAATTGCAAACAACAAATTCATGTTAAAGGTGCACTATGTAGTATTTTTGCAGTAAAATATCCAAAAACTACTAGGCTAGTGTTATATATTTTGTTCAGTTGAGTACTTACAATATCCCTAATGTTTCCAACTATTTGTAAATTGTGAGAAAATAGCTATTTTAACCAAGGTGCCAGGACGTGTCAGCATAGCGTTTGAGCGAGTCGCCTGTCAATCGCGTCATATCTGCATTTCAATCGGTTTTATTTGGCAGAAGCGCTTTACTCTTAGCAGTGTGAACATGTCACAGCAGCGCCGAGCGAACACACAGAGTAACGTCATAACATCATTTTAAACACACTTTAAACATATCTAATATGATAAACAGAGCTGCTTTACCTCATAATCATAACCAGAAGAGCGGATCAGTGCAGGCGCCCGGCGACTGTGTCCCGTCCCGTCATAATAAATGTCCCGGTGTTCGCGAGGCGGGTGTTTGTAACAATCGCTCCAGCTGCCATGCTCAGGTCCACAACACTCGGTCCTGCTCTGCTTTACACTACAGTAACGTTAATAACCGCATCCATGAACATGATTTCTGCCCGAGTCCTGTTTACACCGGCTGTGAGGTGAAGAACACGTCCCAAGATACTGCGCTCAAACTTACCGTCATCAAACTACACCTTTGTTTTGAATAGGCGACTTCTAGTGGACGGAAAGTTGCATAGTGCACCTTTTAACTAACCAAAATGTAATCTTTTTAAAAGTGAACAGAGACATTGTTTTTGCTTTGATATTTGTTTGGTTTCTTTTTTGTTTGTTTTTTGTTTTGTCTTGTATTTGTTTTTTGTTTTGTTTTGTTTTGTCTTGTTTTTTTTTTTTGTCTTGTCCATCCTATTTATTTTCTGTATTTTATTTAGTTTTTATTTAGTTTTTTATCAGCCATTTTTTTCCTTTTTGGTTCACAAAAGTATAGCTACTTTTCTTTTTTTATTTTTCCAAAATAAATTGCGTAAAATCATAACATTTTTAAAAAATGTGAAAGTGTTTCATCTGTAATTGTGTTTATTATGGAAGGTAATTAATTGCAAGCAAAAAATTCATGTTAAAGGGGGGGTGAAATGCTGTTTCATGCATACTGATCTTTTTACACTGTTAAAGACTTGGATTCCCATCCTAAACATAGACAAAGTTTCAAAAACTAATGTTGGACGTTTGATGGAGTATTTCTGTGTTAAAAACACTCCTTCCGGTTTCTCACAAGTTTCGGCGAGTTTTTTTCGAGTATGGGTCTACTTGACGTTAATAGATCGGAAGGTCCTTGTATGGGCTGTACGGGCTCTTCTCCCGGAAGGGTGCGCGCGCGCGTGAGTAGAGGGAGAGAGAGGAAATGCACGCCGTAAACTGTCTCTCAGGTGCAGATCCAGTCGTCCGTGAACACTTATGTGGCGCCGCGCTTCACTTTATTCCTATGGGTGACGTCGAGCGACTTCAACGCTTCAGCACAGCATTCCGGGAAGGCAGCGCTGCATTTGAACCGATTTGAACGCAGAAATGACGGGAAGCTTCAAGGCATCGCTTCAGTCGCGTCTCAAAGTGGATTTACACGCCACTGCTGTCACAGGACTTCACCAAATCATACCAAAGAAGTGTGTTTTTGACGGAGCGGTCCCAGCGATAAAGGTTCGGTCCTTGGAAGCAGCCGGTGAGTAAATCAACTTCAAATGTCTCTGCTGTTGGCTACCGTCGCATGAGTAAACATCAGTAAACGATACGATCGCGTGCTTCGTCATTCAAATGCGCTAACGGTTACTCCATTGTTGTTCTGTATAACACTAGTCTGACTCTGACGTGCAAAACCGTTTTGTTTGCTACCTCTAAGGTCTAACGTTAACGTTAGTCACATACAATAGTCCATAAACCAAATCATGTCCTCATAAACTGCGCGTAAAGACACACAAAGGCCCCTAAATACAGTACATACCACAGAGACGGACATCCTGATGTTGCCGTTTCTCCTGTTCAATTTATTTCTGCCTCAGATTTGATTGTGGATCATTATCTGTATTAGCTGAGATAGATGGGTTTCTCCACGCTTGAGGACGTCACCGCTTTGCGCGCTTGTCATTCTTTAGCTCCGCCCACACGATACACCTCCAGGCGCTCTGTTTTTTCCGGAAAGACTCGGTACAGCCCATATTTCTTTTATAAATATGATAAAACTAAAGACTTTTCGGAGATATGAAGGATGCAATACTACTCTATGGGTACTCAAGATTGACATGAGATTGACTGAAACTGAGTGTTTCACCCCCCCTTTAAATAACCAAAAAATACAACTTAAAAAACTTTAAAAGCGAACAAAGACTTTTGTTTTGTCTTTCGTTTTTTAGTGTAGTTTACATCCCTTTTTTTCTTTTTTCCCAAAGTTATAGCTACTTGTCTCTATTTTTGTTTTGCCAAAATAAATTGTAAATGTTTATTCCTTCATACAATTTGTAAAAATCTGACTAAAATCAAGAACTGTCCATTAGATATCCTGTCTCTCGTCATTTGGAAATGTGTCACATTATAAAAAGTAAATAGATTGCAAACAACAAATCCATGTTGACTGAAGGGGTGGTCACACTACACATTACATTGACTTCGCATTTCGCTGCATTTCCAATTTGGTGACTTCTGACCTACGAATTCGTATAACATGAAGACTTGTGACCTATAGAAGATTGAGTTGATTGGATATTTTAACTTTTTTTATTAATATTTATAATACAATTATTATTATTAAATTTTTTATAAAAATATGTTTTCTTATTTATATGTTGAATTTATGCAGCTTTGTCTAGTGTAACCGTGCCTTAACCCAAAAATGTGACACTTTTTTTAAATGTTTTTTTTCTTTTACTTTGCTTTGTTTTGTACTTTTATTTGATTCATTTTGTTTTATTTAGTCTTTTTATTTAATGTAATATTTTGTTTTTGTTTAGTCCTTCCTGGCCATTTGTCTTTTAAAAGTAGTTTTAATATTTTAACAACTTCAGGAAACACTTTTTAGCTCTATTGCAATTTTGTTCCTGAAGGTATAGCTAAGCTTTACATTTCAGTGTTTAGTATGGTTTAGACTTTTGAGTCGTTTAGGCTCTAAAAAAACGTTCATATTCATTTATTTTCTCATGTTTTTCCATCAGGATGGGCGGCATTCCTGCAGTCAATGGAAAAGGAGAGCGGCTGTTACTGTACATCGGAATAATTGACATATTGCAGTCTTACAGGTGCTTGCGTCAACCTCACTGACTCATGGCACTTATGATTTACATCATGAGGCGTTCGATTCATTGCTGCAGTATGATTTAAAAGCACCATGGAGTGACCTTCTTCTTTCTGTTTAGATTAATAAAGAAACTGGAGCATACGTGGAAGGCTCTAGTCCACGACGGGGTGAGAATTTCGTTGAATTTCAATCGCTGTTATCTAGAAAATACTTTTAGAAATATATCAGCACCATTGTTCCATTGCAAGTCGCTCCATCTCTTGTCACTTGAAAAGCTTTGGCCAAGTTAGCATCCAGCTGTGTTTTGAGACTCTGTGGTCTTTGACCTTCAATATAATTCTTCCTGCTTCCTTCATTTTCATATTAATAAAGCAAGGTCTGCTGCGGTACGTTAGCATGAATGGAGTTTAGTGACAATTACAGGGTTTAGGAGGAAATGCTTGTAAAATGTGCACTAATTTGGGGCCATTTTTCTCAGATGATGAGCCAATTGGGATATTGCTGGATATAAGAGACATACCACACATGCACACACTCATTTTCTCCTCAGCTCAGCTGTGAATAAAGGAGATTTCTCCAACCCTGCCTGTGACGCATCAGTCTACGCCATACTGTGAATGGCTCAAGATTTATTTGCATGCTAATTAAGTTATTTATAGATTTAGAGCTGGTATATCTTGATCACGTCAGCTGGAAGTGTTCATTTGTGCCCATGAATAATGTATGTTGAACTGGAAACTTTAAGTTTGACTTGAAGCCTGCTATAAAATATACTATAAAATTATAGTATTAAATATAGTATGAAACTGAAATTTTCCATTTTGTCAACTGGAATAATAATGAACTTGATTGTTTCAGATGGTTCACTTATTTGTTCTCTCTTTTTACTCTTCAGGACACCGTGTCTGTTCATAGACCGTCTTTCTACGCGGACAGGTTCTTCAGGTTCATGAGCACTACTGTTTTCAGAAAGACTTCATGTGAGTAAAAACTATATTAATGAAACGCATAGATTTCATGTTCTGCATGAAGAATTAATAAAAAAGTATTAGGGATGCACCAATTTTAATATTCTGACTGATACAGATAAGCCGATAAATATTTCTTGTAATGACTTCTAACCAGATAAATGACCGCTAAGGAAAGTTTATTTGAGCTATATAAAAGAAAAAAAAGAAAACACTAAAATCTAAAATGAATCATTTTAAATGCAATTTTTTTTTTGACATCACAGCATTGTAATGTGCAGTATGAAAATGTATATTTTATTTCCTAAAGATTACATGTAAGAATGTTAATAGTTTATTAAATAATTAGTGTTTTTAAAAGATTAACCTAAAATGAGTGTTAGATAAGGGCAAAGATAATCTAAATGTAAAAAAGAGAGAATTGGAATTAGCATGCAAAATTAAATATTCTGTACCAATAAAAAAATTACCTGGTAATATCGGCCGATAAGGTACAGAGGGCGCCCAAAACTGATGCAGCCCCATACGCAACAAACTGTGATGCACTGTGTATTCTGCCACCTTTCTATCAGAACCAGCATTAACTTCTTGATCAATTTGAGCTACAGTAGCTCGTCTGTTTGATCAGACCACACAGGCCAGCCTTAGTTCCCCATGTGCATCAGTGAGCCTTGGCCGTCCAAGAGCTGCAGTTTTGGAGATGCTGTGACCCAGTCATCTAGCCATCACATTGGCCCTTGTCAAAGTCACTCTAATCCTTATGGTTTCCCATTTTTCCTGCTTCTAACATCACCTTTGAGGACAAAATGTTCACTTGTTGCCTAATATATCCCACCTACTAACAGGTGCCGTGATGAAGAGATAATCCGTGTTATTCACTTCACCTGTCAGTGGTCATAATGTTATGGCTAATCTGTGTATGTTGCATCCCTATAAAATTTAAAAAGGTGCTTTAAAATGTACATCTAAAATGTATGTACTAAACAAAATGTAAAAAAACAAACAAGATATTTATTATCTAAATGTCCATATAATATACAATAATGAAAGTCAGTGTTAACAGATTTTAGTAATATCCTAACCTTCTCCCTGCTAATGAAAGAAAATACAAATTTCACTTTCATGATGCTAATCAAATATATTGAACCCATTATTAATATTTAAGTGCAATTTCTGTTTCTTTCAGCGTTAAAATCCTCTCCGTCAAAAAGGGGTCGTGGGGGTCTAGTCGCGGGCAAATACGGCGGGCCCGGAGCGGCCTGGTCGGCCAGCCAGCTGCCCTTCGTGAGAGACGAAAATATCTACGACATGAGAGGAGCCCGTAGCTTCCCCACACTGGATGATGATGGTAAACAATATACCAAATGCATCATTCATTCCCAACCGTGAGGACTTAATGGTTTTAGTTCATGTTCAAACTCTGCCTGGTTTCAGGTCGGACAGATGTGCTTCCCTGCACCCCTCCCTCATTCGAGGAGGCCACCACAGCCTCCATCGCCACTACGCTCTCCTCCACCACCTCCCTGTCCATCCCAGAACGCTCCCCCTCAGACACCTCCGAACACCCGCGCTACAGGCAAGACCCTGTCTGTCGCACTGTAATATTCCAGCCTGACGGCCGCAGCAGGTACAATAAGCTCTGTTCTCTTTCATACAGGAGACACACCCAATCCAGTCATGAAGAAACGTAAGCCAAACAGACTGCTCTGCATTATGGTGTAGTTCATGTTGACTGACACACAAATACTACTTTGAGAAAAACTTTTTTTTTTTTTTGGCTTGCTTCGAATTTATATTATTTATGATTTGTTTTGATTTAGTTTTTTGTTCTTGTTTTGTTTGTTTGTTGCTTGCTTTGAATTTATATTATTTATGTTTTGTTTAGTTTGGTCTTGTTTTCTTTTTTTTTTGCTGGCTTTGAATTTATATTTATGTTTGGTTTTTGTTTTGTTTGTTTGTTTTTTGATTGCTTAAAATGTATCTTATTCATATTATTTGTTTTTCTTTAGTACTTATAAGCCATTTTTATTCTGAAAGGAATTAGCCAACTAGCCAACAGCAATTGTATTCCCAAAGGTATAGGTACACATTTCATTTTAATACTTTTGATTTTTGTGTATTTTATTTGTTTTAGTTTTTTTGTTCTGTCCTTTTTTGTTTTGTTTAGTTTTGTTGTTTGCTTGCTTTGAATTTCTTGTTATTTGTTTTTCTTTAGTACTTATCAGCTATTTTTTTCTTTTGAAAGGTATTAGCCAACTTTGGGAACAATTTTATTTCTTTTTTTTACAGCAATTTTATTCACCAAGGTATAGTTACACATTTAATTTCAGTACTTGAACTTTTTTGTTTTGTCTTTATTAGCCTTTTTTCCTGCTTTATACAATCGCTTTGTGCAATGAACAGACCAAAATGAGTCCAAACAGACCATGTTTATATTTCATAAAACTTTACAATGTTTGTTCCCCTCTTTAGGTTGATCTTAATGGAAGGAGAATGGTTTGCTGATAGTGATGTTGTTTGTGTGGTTTGACTGAGCCCTCTGCTGGTGTTGTTGTAGAATGCAGGATGAGGACCAGCAGACCATCACAGTGGAGGTGGATGTGGAGGGGCGATACGACAGTGAGCCCACCCTCGTGGCTCCCCAGGTATCGCCGGAGAACAGGTGCGCACTATAAACTTAGAAACTACCTGCTCAGTTATGCTCAAAAATATAATAAATATAAAAAAATGTAATGGAATTAAGAGCGTTGAATGAAATGCAAATGCAATGTTTTTGTTGAATCAAGAGCAGTAGAGATGTAGGATCAGGGGTATCATGGGAATGAGGAATTAGACATGCTCCATTCAGCTGAGCTCACCTGCTGAAGCTCCTCATAGTGATGGCGAAACTACACCATGGAAACTGCCACAGAGGAACATTAGCTTGATCACATTGACACTAAGTAGTACCTAAACGGTTTTGTGCTTGCCAGGACCAGTGGTAATATGGTCACATAACAGTAACAGTACACCAAATAATAATATAATTTAATATTATTGTTTATTTCAATATTAATTATTATTTCTTTATTTAGATACAAGTATTTTTTATTATTTATATTCATCATTGCAAATCAGTATGACTTTGAAAAGGACAAAACCTACCAAAACAAGTGCCCCATAAGATCTACATTCCTGCTCTTCTGAAATCATTCAATAGTTTTGTGAGAAGAACAGACCGACTTGTTTATTCACTAAAAATCTCTAAATTTCATTTTTATTTCCTTTTCCACATGTAGTGAAGCTCCAGAGACGTTTCCAGAAGCCTCATCCTCCGTCCCAGCGAGCCCGAGGATATTGGTAGAATCTGACTGCGCCAGTCAGGCCTCAGGCTGTACAAGCCGTGCCTCTGTGGACGAGGAAGATGATGTGCCAATTACAGACATTTATTTTGTAAGCCCTTCACTCATCTGAACTTAATATATGTATTCCATGAATTCCTTTATTGTCATATGGCTATATACAAAAAATCAACAGCCATTATTTTTATTGCTGTTATGTAGAAAAGAAAAATACATCAGAGCAGAGTTAGAACCACCTGATGACCTAATGTCAAAGCATAAAAGAACATAATCAAATGTGTGTGCACTTCAAAACAATCATTCTTTTTGTCTTAGTATCTAAGCATCCTTAAAACATGATACATTTACTTAAAAAGCATAACAGTGTATTAGGATATAAAAAATGAAAAATTAAATCTTGAATTAAGTTTATTTTTGTAACACATTGTCAAATATTTTTCTGTTATTTTAAGCATAAATATAACAATATTTAGTGAGGTTTATATTTAAAAATAAGAAAAAATTACCAGTTATTATGCAGCTTTAAAATTCATGATATATTCTATTATGATGGGGTTTTTTTTTTTCATTGATTGAAGGATTTTTATAATTTTTAACTTAGAATAATACAAGAAAAAAGATGATTACCTGGGTTTTGTATATATATATATATATTATATATATATATATATATATATATATATATATATATATATATATATATATATATTATATACATTTTAAATAAACAATAATAAACTATGTTCCATAAAGAAAATGTAGGCATAATTTCGAACCAGTAATATTTTTTGCAATATTACTATGACAATTAAGAATATTTTCCCTCTAATCTTTACTATATGTCAGGCAAAATACATTAATGTATTTTAATTGTATGCATGTATAAATTATAATACTATTTGATATACTTTTTTATTTATAAACACTGATATTCTCCCATGTAGTGCTAATGTGACCATTGTTGAATTAATGGTGACTAAAGGAAATGTCTCCAATACGGGGCAGGAGACAGAATCTCACAGAGGGTCTCTGTTGGCCAGTGGATGGGTGTTTGAGTGCGGAGGTGTTAGGAGCTCCTTTGGCTCTTTATTTTTATCTTCAGTTTTTGTATGACTGTATTAGACCCATTTAAATGAAGTTCGAGCCCTTGTGTTTATTTCTAAATGCTGACAATATCATTCGACTGTATGTCTGATAACTGAATAACAACAATACAATAGACACATTGTGGCCTATGAACGACAAAACAAACGGGACGGTGCAATGCATCCACAGGGATGTTGGACACATTAAGGCCCTTCTGATGCTCTTAAAATCGGTCGTATGCTGAAAAGAGGCCTAGAGACACACAAGCGCCAACTCTTGAATTATTCATCCATTAACACCCTTCTCCAGCTGCTCCGTCACTCTTTCCTCTGTCAGTTCTTTCATTTATCGGCTGATAAACTACACTCCATCTCCTTGACTTTTTCATTACCATTCTGCCGTCTTTCATTATTTGTCTGCCGTCTCTGTCCATCTCTCTTTCTCTGCCTCTTGTAAGTTCTCTGATGGCAGCGTCTGTGTCTGTCAGCCCATCACACACAAAAGGAGACGCAATGTAAGTTTTGAGAGGAAACTAGGTTTAGAGGTAGTTTTAGAATTAGTTGGATCAAGATAGCCTTTGTTTGTAGTTTTTTTAGACTATTGTAACTTTTTCTACCCTTTGGCTTCTAGAATTAAACAGGCTGTTTTGTTACTGTGCCTTTAAGACGTTTATATGCAGATGGGCACTCAATAATACATTTTAAATTGATTTGTGGTAAACAATTGCAATTGCTTAATTTATACAAGTATACACTGATCAGGCATAACATTATGAACTTAATATTATCCTTGTATTGTGTTAGTGCCAAAACAGCCCTGACCTGTGGTGGCATGGACTCCACTAGACCCCTGAAGGTGTGCTGTGGGATCTGGTACCAAGATGTTAGCAGCAATCCTCTAAGTCCTGTAAGTTGCGAGGTGGGGCCTCCATGGATCGGACTTGTTTGTTCAGCACATCCCACAGATTCTCAATTGGATTGTCAACACCTCAAACTCTTTGTTATACTCCTCAAACCATTCCTGAACCATTTCTGCTTTGTGGCGCGGGGGCATTATCCTGCTGAAAGAGGCCACAGTATGAAAAGCATTTCTATGAAAGGGTGTACAAGCAATAATGCTTAGGTAGGTGGTACGTGTCAAAGTAACATCCACATGGATGGCAGGATCCAAGGTTTCCCAGCAGAACATTGCCCAAAGCTTCACACTGCCTCCGCTGGCTTGCCTTCTTCCCATAGTGCATCCTGGTGCCATGTGTTCCTCACGCAAGCGATGCACACGCACCCGGACATCCACGTGATGTAAAAGAAAACGTGATGGGGTGTTATTCACTTCACCTGTCAGTGGTCTTAATGTTATGCCTGATCGGTGTTTATGTCAAGTCACATTCTCAAAGATTGCAGTACAATGTTCCAAAACTCTGAAAATGTTAACATAGTATTTTTAGTACAATTTTCCATTATTTTCCCCTTAAAAATAGTTTTGGAGCCAGACACAATCAGGTGACACACAATCACCAGAATCGCTCCTTTATTAGTTAAGAAATGTTTAGAAAGATTTGAATAATGTTATATACACTGAATGGTTATACAAAATGAATTGTCAACTTCACAATTCATTAAAAAGAAGCCTCAAGTAACATTATTAAACATGAACTTTTAAATTAGAACGGCTGAAATAGATCTTTTTAATCAAAATATAACTTATCTACTGAATTACTTTTCGTGTTTGCTGATGTAATTAAAGCCGTGTGTATGTGGAAAAATATTAGTAGCCGATACTATCAGTGTTAGTTTTTCCAATCAAATCCTTATAGATAAAATGAAGTCCTGACCGTAAGCATTTCACATTGGTTATTCAGAAAACACTTGCGTTATATAGTACTAACGTAAAATGTGACGTATTTACATTGTCTTTATGAAGTCTATTTCCGTTTGTGATTGTTTTTTTCACTTCACTTCCTTCCCATTCAGAGTTTCTCTCTTCTTTGACTCACCAGATTACAGCTTTTGGTTAATTCATAGTCTAGATGTTCATCTTCGCGCAGTGGCTACAAAAATATTAGGATAAATTTGCCTCATATCTCACATTGTAGAAGATTACTTTTCCAGCCTTATTAACGTTCACAAATCTTTTACTTGTCTATCTGCGGGGCTGCACATGACATGCAGAAAATAAATATATATAAATATCATTGCCATTAATTATTAAGAATTCGTTACCACAAACTAAGCTGTATTTTAACGATCTGAGCAAGTCCACTTTTTCTAGTTTAACGACAATGGTCCAAAAGGGTTGTATTTAGTCTCTTAATGAGTCATAGGTGTGTTTTGGGCGTCATGTGCAATAAACCAATCAGAGTCTCATCTCCCATTCCCTTTAAAAGCCAGTTGCGGTTGCAGCATGGCGGATTCGTTATTTGCATGGCAGAATTTTTGCAAGCGGAAAGACTGAACGCCTCTCTCAATCCTTTTCTTTTTAATATTTAAAAATGTTTGTGTACTCAGGTTTTGGTTGTTCAATGACACAGTTGTTTTCATTTGGCTCTAAATAGCAAGGCGCCAACAATGTGTCTGAACACACCTCATTTTCAGACCAGCACGCCCATGGGTGAACAGATAGATTTACTATTGAAACAACACTACTATTGATGGATGCGAAAATGATAACCGCGTCGGGCTGAAACTAGCACAAAAAAAAAAAAAACACTTGCGTCGCGCCAGGCGTATGATAGGGCTCTAAGAATTCATTGTCTCGTTTTGTGGCCATGAATTATTAATTTGCTCCCATTACGAACTAATAAGCACGTTTTACTGATTTGTTCCCTTGTTTGACTTAATCTTGGCCACTTTGTAATCATGTTTCCTTGATTTAGTTCAATCAAAATGTGGAAACGAAGTTAGTTCAATGTGTCCTAGGCCTACATTTACTAAAACGAGGGAACAAATGAATAAGGGGTGTCCATGATTTACTTATTCATTCAGGCGTCATAGTTCAATTATAGCCACTAATTAAGAAATCTTTCCCACGACTTATTGTTTTTTCCCCTCATCATTTTAGATTTAACTAAATCAAGAGAATAAACAAAACGGCCATGATTTATTAAAACAAGGAACCTATATATTATTGTGTGGGCACGATAAACTTTTTTTATATATATATATACTGCAAAATTAGACTAGTTTTAAGTTGTTGCCACGAGTTGATTCCACCTTCTAAAGGACGATTTCGTCGCTTCAACACCCCCAAAACTTACAAATTCAGTGGAGAATTCGGCCGCCCGAATCCTTGCAATCTTGCAGCGTGTCATGTGCGGGGCTCCGTATATTTCTACTCACTGCATTTTAGTGATGTGTCGTTCATGAACGATTCGTTCATTTTGAACGAATCTTTATTATGACTCGGGACTACCGAGTTGTCTCAGATAGTGATTCGTTCATTTTGTGTTGACCGCGCATGCGCATTACGCAACATATGGCCTCTGAATGAGCTCTGAATCTCCAAATGATTAGTTCTTTTGAGTCTCGGGTTTGAGTCTTTCGTTCTTCCTGTTAGTCCCATAGAGTCTATGCTGTCAATAACGGAAACAGAAAAGATTAGTTCTTTTGATCGAGTCTCGGGTTTGAGTCTTTCGTTCTTCCTGTTAGTCCCATAGAGTCTATGCTGTCAGTAACGGAAACAGAAAAGATTAGTTCTTTTGAGTCTCGAGTTTGAGTCTTTCGTTCTTGCTGTCAGTCACATGCTGTGTGTGTGTGTGTGTGTGTGTATATATATATATATATATATATATATATATATATATATATATATAAATATATATATATATATATATATATATATATATATATATATATATATATATATATATATATACACACACACACACACACAGTTGATTCAAAATTAGTCTAATTGAATTTGTGATGTTAGACTTGAATAGTCAATATATTTCCCATATTTGTATATGTCTGATATTAACTGAGAATAATATAAAAAATAAAATAAATAACTACGTGCTTTTTACTAAAAAGGTTGTGAACTTGTGGTCTATACGGTGACAAGTCACGTGACAAAAGAACGAACGACTCAAACCCGAGACTCGATCAAAAGAACTAATCTTTTCTGTTTCCGTTATTGAAAGCATAGACTCTATGGGACTAACAGGAAGAACGAAAGACTCAAACCCGAAAGACTCGTAAGAACTAATCATTTTTGTTTCCGGACCTGTGTCACGCACGGTCCGGGCGGCCCAGCCCCCAGATCTGATCAGAGTCAGACACAGACGAGTCGACAGCTAACGTCTCGAGGAGCTCGAAGACACGAGAGGCGGAGAACAAACGTGATAAATATGAAGTTGCAAGAGAAAGAATGTTTTGGATCAGGAGGTGAGGTGAACAAACAGAGACTGCAATAGCCTGACCCAACAACTAATCAATTAATTAAACATTTCAGTTTCTTATAATTTGGCTTTGGTTGCTGTACCCTATAGTTTATTTGTATGTAGTTTTAAAATGTAATCAACATTTTCATAAGTACTAGATGTGTTGGGCTATTTAACATGTCATTTTGGTGAAATGAACGAAATGACTCGAAATGACTCGAAAAAAGATTCGTTCATTTTGCTGAACGAGACTCAAAGATCCGAGTCAGTAAAATGATCCGAACTTCCCACTACTACTGCATTTCTAATATTCCTGTCTGCCACTCTCCACTTGTCTTCCTGTCTTTCTCTCTGCATATTTCTACTGGCTGCCTGTATGTGTGTCCATCCCTTCTGGCTCCCTCTGCTGTCTTGGTTGTGAACCAACAGCCTCCAGAAGACAAAAGCTGGGTGTATTCTCCTCTGCACTTCGGCACAGGGTCTAAGACCCTTCCAGAGGACGAAGAGGAGAGTGAAACAGTAAGTGTGGGTTGTCACGGTCCTCCTTGGGTTTGTAATTCTTGAGAGCTGACGATTCTACCTTGCGCATGATGAATGAATTAATAGCCACAGTATTCTAACACTGTTAATGTCCCAACAGTAATCAGACCTCAGGAGCGAGGAGCAGCTACAAGGTTTGGACTCCTCAGACATGTCACGTCCGGAAGCTCTACTGGTGGGAATTTTCGCAACTTGAGCTTCAATTTCATCGTTCGTTCACCCACTCCACAAGCAACACCAAGCGAGTAGTAATACCAATGTCCAGATGTATTTATGAGTTAAAATTAATATATGTGTTTATTTTATTTTAGTTCAATTGTTTTCTTTATCATTCATTTTCTTATGTACTGTTAACATTTCAGCTCTGGGATGCAAGACCCCTCCTAAAAGTGGGCTGTATGCTATTTTTATTATTATTAATAATTTTATTTATTCTTTTGGGCTGTAGGTCATGTGACCTTCGTTTAAAAAGAGATGTTTTGTATAGTTAATCTGCTACTCTGGTTGTTAATGCACATGGTTATCAGGTAGCTTCGTTCCTTAACTATTGAAAAAAAAAAATTCATTTCAATATTCATTTGTTTTATTTCTAATTAATCTGCGTTTTTGCAATTGACCCCAGATGGCAGTTCATATTGTGTTCAAATTTCCCCCCTCCAAAAGGTAAGATATGCTAAGCCAGAAGATGGGACCAAACTTATTGTGTGGGAGGCCAAATATCTAAAACTTGTTACCAAACTTGATCATTTCACTATCGGAAATATTTTAGTTCAAAACTTTTAAACTGTAAATCCACATGTATAGAATTTGTGTGTGTGCCTATGCATTGAGCGTGTTTGTGGTTCTGAGTAAGCGAGTGTATCATTTTACAATGGAAGTGTGTGACACTGATTCTTATAATGTGCAGTGGCCAGTTGATATTGATATTGCTGTTGTATCTAAAATAAAAGGATTACTGCAGCAATATATTTGTAAAGTGTAGCGCACACATTTTGGTTGCCTTAATATTTTTTGCCAACCTAAATCCTACTGTAGTTATAAACAGTCACTGTTTCAGTCTTTTGTTTTCTGGTTCACGGATGATAGTGTCTTAGAGAATTTGTATATAGATCTTTAAATACATATAAAATATATTTTAAATGTTACTTTTATTTTGTATTTTATTTAAACTTATTTTGTATTTTATTTTGCAAAAGCTCTCCAAGCCTAGGTCCACACAAACCCACCCATTCTTCCAGCGTTGAGGCCATTTCTTGTGTTGTTTTCTTTGCATCATTTGTGTAAACTTTACAGTTTGGATTGTAAAGTCTATACGTCTGATATACAACTGTATCAATCGCTTACTCTTCCAACAGTTGAGCTGTGTTTGTGTGTGTGTGCGGTCAAAAAGCTGTGCCCCAGCCCTCAATATCAAGAGCATGACAAAATGTGAGTCTTCTTACATCAATGTACAGCATAGACATTTATCCTTAAAGACCACAACCAATGGACCGGTGTGTGTACATTTGTTCAGACCCTTCAAATAAATACAAATCTTGATTCACAAGATTCATGCTGATTTTTGTTTTTTAAAAATAGGCCCTTTTTTTTTGTACCATTCAGAATTCCCTAACATGTAAATGTTACAATGTAAATCATAATTTTGTGTTTTGATTTGGCACAATTTGAAAGGTCAACAGTATTAAATAATCCATGAATGCCCCATACCCATTAGTCAGTACCTTGAATTTGATAAGATGGCAACAGCTGTTGTTCCAACATCACTGGACTTCTTACAGTATGTTAAAATGAGTACATGTGTAATAGGAAAAACTTAAAAAAAAAATATCAGGAACAATAATAGGAATCCTCAGAAGAGATTCTTGAGATATGCCAAACATGACTGGAAAAAGGACCATACATCATTGTAGGTTCTCAATGTTGAGATTTATTAGCAAACCTTTAACAAAGGCAATTTCTTGGAAAGCATCACGATAAAAAGTAGGGAGAAAACAAAAACATTTGGTCTCTAAAAGTCATAAGCAAAACTAAAAGCATACCATTCGGCACAAATAAAAATATGTAACTTGACAAATCAGTTGGAAAGCATAGTGAGTGGGGTGGAGGGAATCGGATGAGGAAGGAAAAAAATATGACGATTATGCATTTCTGTCAATCCTGACGTCAATCTCTCGTCCATTGAGCCGGTAGCCGTTCATGGTACGACAGGCTCGCTCGGCAGTATCAGGACTGTCAAAGCGCACCACACCACAGCCCTTGGATTTGCCATTCTCCATCTTTATGTCCGCATACTGCACAATGCCTGTTAGAAGAAAAGAAAAATGTCCATGTCACAACGATTAATGAAATGTCAGTGCAGAAAACAGATGGGTTTGCCAGACATGCAGAAAAAAAAAAACAAGTCTCACCACATGCATTGAAAGTGTCCTTCAGCATCTTCCAGGTGAAGTCAAATGGCAGCTGTAAGAAAAAAAAAAAATACTTAAAAAGGTTGTCTTTAAAATCAATTATAACTGAAACAACAAAGGCTGATTAGGAAGGAACAAATAATAAAGCCAATAACAGTTTGTGATAATTCGATTTCTTAAAAAAATAAATAAAATAAAAAGCATTATGCTTACATTTCTGACAAAAATCTGGCAACCCTTCCTGGCATTGGCTCCACCAATCCCTGGCCCTCCTTGTCCAGACCCACTGAAAGGAGTGCCGAAGTTGCCACGGTCCATATCAGCAGGTCTATCAAACTGACCACCAATGCCACCAGAGCCCATACGATCCATGCTGGTACCCATGCGGTCAAGACCTGAAGAGGGGAAGCGGTCCATGCCACTGGAGCCCATGCGGTCGAAGTTTGAACCCATTCGGTCAAGGCCTGTGTTCATCCTGTCCATGCCCATAGGAGAGGCAAAGTCCATTCCGCCACTCATACGATCCATGCTGGACGGCCCCAAGCGGTCAAACCCACCAGGGCCCATGCGGTCCACACTGGAGCTCATGCGGTCAAGGCCTGACCCCAGCCGATCCATACTGGGCCCTAGCCGGTCAAGCCCTGAACCCATTCTGTCAAAGCCAGTTCCCAACCGGTCCAGATCAGACATGCGGTCCATGCGATCCATTCCCATTCGGTCTAGTCCTCCCATGCGGTCCATGCCGCCGCCACCACCGCCGCCGCCGCCGCCACCACCACCACCACCAAGCCGGTCCATGCCAGAATTCATGCGATCCATTCCCATGGTGTTTCCTGGAAATCGATTAAAAAGCAGAATTAAATATAAAAATAACTTTATATTCAGTTGCAAATAAATGCAAGTGGAGGAAAGATTGAAAGTTACTAACCCATTCCTCGGTCAAAAGAGTCTCCAAAGTTGCTACGGGACATTCCCATGTCATTACGGCCAGCAAATTCTCTATCAAAACCACCGCCAATTCCACGATCCATATCTACAATAAAAATAAAAAAAAACATTAAAGAAAGGCTTCAATCTTAAAACAGCTAATGAGATTTAAAATTAAATAATGCAAGCACATTTACCATTCATTCTTCCCATTCCAGAGGGTCCAAAACGATCCATGTTGTTCATGCCTCCTCCAAAATTATCCATACCTGAAATATAATAATTTACATCTTCGTACTATATACCACACAATGGGGGGATAACTACAGAATTCACAATTCTTAGTACATAACAGAAGCAACTTCTTCGTGAAGAAAAAAAATACAGTGAAATAAAAACACTGAAAATAAATCAATACTTTTCCGCAGTTGGTATGTAAATGCAGTTTGGATACCACCAATCCAAACGGACCGACCCCCTTTAAACTATAAATCATACCCCTGCGTGTTCTTCCCAGATCAATAATAATGTCCAAAATAGATGGCTGATGAGATGTCCTGAGAAACACATACCTCCCACTCTACCCATGCCACCAAAGCCCATTCCATCCATTCCTATAAAGAAAGTTATTCACGGAGAAGGGTGGGGAATGATGGTCAGTGTGTGCATGCAGAAAAAAAAAATTACAAGTAGTTCTACTGGCAACATTTTTTTACCTCCTGGTCCCATATTGCCCATTCCACCCCGGTTGAGCTGGGTAGCATCAATGGGTTGACCGCCAGGTCCCAAACCGAGACCGACACCGCTCAGACCACCTGCAGGATATTGTAGGAATTGGTTTAGAGAGAAAAAAAAAAGAAAAAATAGCCAATTGTAAGATGAATGCTCGCATGAAGTCATCACTTACGAGGAAGTGCTGGAGGACGATCTGGGGGTGCAAAGTCACCTTTGGGAAGGGATTTCTCATCCTGAAAAGACCGTTGTGAAGAGGAAGATTTTGACGAGCTTATTGCCAATTATATGGCCAATGTATCGCTAAACCTACATGATTACTTACCAGTTTGACGTGCATGACCCGGTTGAAGAGGAGCTGTCCATTGAACATGGCTAACATCCATTAAGGAAAACTTTAAACATTTCACAATTTAGAAAACACATTAATACCACACATATCAAAATCTATTGTGAAGGATACAGACTGCTTGAACAGCCTCAATGGGCATCTCAAATGTGACTGTTCCCATGCCTCTGCTTTTCCCATCCTTATCCTCCAGGATATCAGAACGTACAACCACTCCAGCCATTCCGAACACCTCTTTGAGCTTCTTCCAGCCGACTTTGTAGTCCAGCTGTGCAGACACATGCCATATGAATTATTAGGTGTCATGTTTCAAAACTCAACGTTTGGTTAACACAGTGATTTCAAAGTCTTACATTGGCCACAAAAATGGTGCTTCCGATTTTTCCCGACTGGAGTCCATGGATGATCTCATTGGGAATGTTGGGGTTGTTCATGAGACTGGGAGGGATGTTGACCAGCGGAGGAGCGCCAGGTCCAGGGCCCATTCCCATGCCTCCACCCATGCCCCCTCCCATGCCTCCTCCCATGCCTCCACCCATGCCTCCACCCATGCCACCTCCCATGCCACCTCCCATGCCTGGAGGTCCGCCACCGCCACCACCCCCGTGACCCCGATTAGCTTCACGCTGGGCAATCACTCCATCTGGATCCTGAGAGAAACACAGAAACACACTGTTTAGAATCAGGCTGATCAATAGACAAATAAATGCAGAGAAATTGAATGTCACCAAAAGACTGGAAATAAATATTGGTTTGCTATTTTCACCCAGTTTTATTCATCTATAAGATGCACTCACCTCCTTGACCTTGAGAGGACGACCATTCATGACATGTTTGTTGACTTTCTCTACAGCTTTTTTCATAAGTTCTTCAGTTCTGAACTCAACCACACTTCAAGAAAAAAGAAAAAGTGTTAGCAAGAGTTGTGGAAATAAAAGCAGAACCAACAAATATGAAAACTTATAGATGGGCTGAATAATACTTACGCACAACCCTTTGTTCAGTCAGCACAGCAACCAGGATGAACGAACAAATAAAACAATGAGAGAAACAATTAGAAAAAAAAAGCCACAAGACTTCAATGACAACTGACTCTGGAAACCTTTAAGTAGTACTTCAGACACACTAAATTAATACAAAATGTATAATCATAATACCTCGCTGTGGTGTTCACTTAGTGCAAAACAGTTACATTTAACGCATAATTACATCCAAACTCAATATGGCTGACAGGATTAATTGACGACCAGAATACACAACCGGCCTTCAGTTTCCAATTACACATTCAAGCTCCATTTCTGTTGTTATCCCACTAGATTCGCTCAACAAATCATTGACGCCATGTTATCCTTGTTTAGTTACTGAACACCACCTGAAGTCCGAAATGACTCTCAGTGCAATAAGTCTACCTCTTAAATCAAACAAAAACCAGAATTACTATATAACTGGTTCCACTCAGAACCGCAGTCGGCGTCCTTTTTTGTTCGAATGCCACCCAAGACAACACATTTTGAACTCTCAACCCAGTCCTGAACATCCCACATTAAAATCTAAGAGTACATGTAAGAACTCAAGCGGACAAAGGGAGGTTCGTCTCTTGCACTTACCCTTGATTTGCCTTCTCCGTCCATTAAGTGTTCCACGTACGTTACCTCACCCACTACAAATCAGATTCCAGACGACACACACCAAGGGGAGAGAAGCCGAGAGAACAATTGGGGTTTAGAGCAGACACAAACGGGGGGACGGTGAGAGTGAGCTCGGCCTGCGAGTCCAGAGCCTCCTCCCCCAGCACCTCAGCAGCACAAAATTCTGGTACAGGTCTACAAGAAGCAAGCTGTAAAAGGTTTTATGGAAAACTTCTTAAGCTGTCCTTGCTGGGATCCTCAACATCCAAGACTGATCAAAAGGATTTGACCTCCCGAGCCATCGGAAATTGGATGGATTGCCAACTAAGGCCTTTGTTGGACATATTGAAAACGTCTGTTAAGGTTAACACGTCTTCGGCTACCTCCAAAACATTCAACACACCTAAACCGTGTCGATAATGCAAAAAAATGTAACTAAATAAAAATGGCTAAGCCTATGTTATAAAATAAAGGTTTTGAAATTACAGAAACTGAAACCTCATCCACCTTGAACCAACTTGGCTTCCCAACTAAACAATTGGCATTGAGACTCTGGAATTTAATCGATTAGCCAAACCAGCTCCAACAAGTCCCGTTGGATGAACACTCAAGAATAGGATTAGATGCTGACTTTGCATCCGATGAGACTGCAAACCCAAACAAGGTCTAGTCTGTTTGTCAAAAACTACATTCGAAGAACCACCTGACATTTCTCCAGCAAGAACGTCTGTCCATAAGATAAAACAAGGACCAGCTTAAGAAGCTGCTTTACTCTGTAGACCTGTACCCCCAGAAATCAATCACACATCCATTTTTTTTAAGGGCACAATAATGAAGATCTGCTGCAACAACATTCACTCTGGCAAACCTAAAAAAGAAAATGCAATTTAATTCTACAGGCAACAATTTCCACATGAAATTCCCCATGCGTAAGAATCATTAGGCATGGAGGGGGTACTACACATGGATTGGGAAAAATGTGACCACTCATGGGTTGTTCTGAAATACTTTCCAACAGGTTATGGTAAAATCTACACACTTTCTCCAAAGCCAAAGAGACAGATTGATGGCATCAGATTCATAAGAATGGATTAAACTGTAAATGTATGTGCAATTCGCACAAGTTTAAAGTGCCATCCAGCCACATTAGGAATCTTGAATAATTTAACGTTATCCACAACAGCCTTTTTCCCTCAAAACACTTTTCAAACAGCCTTTTTTTTCCAAGACCACTTCCCCATGATGGGATGTTTATCCTCGGACCTAAAGCAACTGTGTAGTTGGCCACCTTCAAAACCCCCAAAACTAAAAAAAAAAAAGTTCCTAACCTACCCTAGGATATACAACCAAGCAGCACAAAACCTTACCTTTTTCCTTCATGAGATCTTTCAGCGTTTGCCATTTAACATCATAGGGAATGTTGCTGACAAACACACGGTATCTCTTGTTGGGGTTAGCGTAAGGTTCAAATCGTCCCCCGCCACCACGCTTTTGGGGCCTCTCCTTTCTCGACTCGTGGTTGGACTTGCCATTCACTGAATTTCTGTATAAAAGAAATATGCAAATCAATAGGTTTCTCAAACAACAACCTCAGAGATTGTGTGAGCAGTTGTGTTTTCCATTTATGTTCTACAGTTTTTTTTCCACCTTAATTTTAAACGTGCATAAAAATGTGTTACATGGTTGAATATTTAACATAAAGCCAACTAGTTTGAGACCAAATGGTTTCCAAAATTATACTTGCCATTTAGGAAAAACATGCATTTCATCTTTTTGCTAACAATAACCTGCGAACTCAATCGTTGCCCAGTACCAAAGATTGGTAACGTTAACTACATTTTAGTAGATACAACTGTATTAAATGTACCTTAAATTAATCGCAAAGAAGTTTCTAAATTTCGAACAGATACTATTTTTAAGTGAAGGGTCTCTTAGATGTTAATGCGCCTAAAAAAACAATTCATTCACAATATCTAACAAGGGCAACAAACTGAACAGACATGCAACTAACGTTAACTCAGGCCAAGCAACAAACAAAGGACACTCATTTTGTGCTTGTTACCGAACACAGAGTGTTTCATATGTCGTCTATATGCTTCATTTCTTGTATAAAACACATTTCATGCATGATGTTTCCTTAGCTCGTTTTCTGCTGTTGTGAATCCAACGACTCTTTGTTTCAGCGGGATATGATATGAACCAACCAAACGAGTTTGTCCTTAAGCAAAAGACGATGATATTTTATTTATCTGTAACTATTACGATTAGTATTATTAAAATGCACTATTCATCTATGACCGTTTTAAACACATAAGCAAAACATATTTTTTTTTGAGAGAGAGAAAAAACAAGCAGTTGTCGCGTTACCCTTGGCCTGGTTTCTCTGGCGAAGCCTCAGTCGACATTTTGCCTTTAGATGTTCGCGGTTTCTCTTCTTCCTTTTTCAGATTATGCAGCTCTAAACCACTCAGACTAGGTCAAGATAAAAAAATAAACACGAATTTAAAGTCGTAAAAACAAATGCTCAGTCGTGTCGCTGTCCCAGTGAGATGAGGTTTCGCCACTACCGCGGAACGTGTTCAGCCGCTACTGGAGTCCTTCGCCTAGTGAAATGGCGGCGATGCAGAGGGAGCGAAGCTGTATTTGAGGCAAAGAGAGGCATGATGGGAAACTGTGTGACGCGCTCTCGTTTAAATCTCTCAACAAAACCGCCCTAAGTGTAGCCCACTTAAATGCACAAGATGAAACTACTGGACATTTGTTTTGGGACTATAACGTAGGCCTATACCAAACATGGAAGAGCTTTTACTGATTTTATTGATTTTGTGTACATTCATTTTTCTTTCTGTTGAAAATATGTATTTGGTTTTGTTGAGGAGAAAAACTTTTTACAAATGTACTTTTTCTAATCGTGTGCCATTATTTTTCTCAACGAATTTCACCAGTACCATCAAATGCTTTCTGTATCGAAGAATATCAAGCAAGGAACACATAATTTTTCTATTTATTTGGTCATAGTTATTTTAAATTTTTCTTCTTCTCTTTCCTCAAGCAGTTGTTCTGGTTCTCCCTATTAGTGCTATTTATTATTTTTGTCACTTCCATTCAAGTTGTCATTTTGTCAAATTATGCATTGACTGTAAAATGCACAAAGAAACAATCTTGGAGAATTATTTTCTTTCTTTGAATTGCAATTCCCTTTTTTAAGTTCAGGTTAAATTCCTATGAAATGTACAATGTAATATTAAAATGTAGAGCATTAGCTCATTAAAATGGGTTGATAAAAGTATTCATGAATTCATGCAACATTTAAGCAATCTCAAAAAAAAAAAAAAAAAACGAACAACCGCAAAGTTATCAGATCCAGAGCATCATTTTTAATTTGCTTTGCACACTTTTCTTGGCTGATTTAAAGCACCAACATATTTTGGTGAGGACATTACAGACATCTTTCTCTTAGCCACTGCACAACATAAAGATTGTAATATTTCAAAATTTCAGAGTGATAAAAGTCCTGTGCTCGATGAACAAATGAAAACAATAAAGAAGCAAAATGATATACAGTATGAATACATTAAAACACACACACACTGGCAAAATTCAAAATATTTTAACGCAATCAACAAACTATGTGAACATGTTTAGTTCAGATCCACTTTGTAAATGTCTCCTTTATAAAACTGCAACAAAAGTTAAAACCCCCCTCAGAAATTTACAACAGAAACCACATTTCCATTATAAATTAGTGAAAGTGCCATTGTATTTAAATAAGAAAGCATGCATTGGAGGAACAGATAGGTTCGGTTTCATTAACATCATGTGAGCTGCTGAACTGCTCTTGCAGGGTTGCATATCATTGGCATCCACTGCAAGTTAATAAAAATACAAATAAAACGGTGAGTTCAACATTGTCCCTCTCCTCCTAAAGTCCTTCATATGCAACAACATCTACATCTATGTTTATATCATACATGTATTGTTAAGGTTATAGGTAAGAATTGCATTGTAATATTTTTGAAATTGCACTCTGGATGTATTACCCTACATTGCAAAATAACCAGGGAATGGCCCAAAACGTGAAAAAAGCAGGTGGAAGCACAACAATGAGATAGCATTCCTCAAGTTAGCAGTAAGCTGGGAAAGTTGCCTGTTGTTGGTGATCCAAAGCCACTAGTTATAAACCTTTGCAGTTTGAGATAATGGTTCAAAATCAGCACAAAAGAACAACTTCCTTCCAAAAACACTGAGCAATGGGAAAGACAACGACGACAATGGATTATTCCCAAAACCCTTTAAAAATATCAAAATAATTAACAATTAATGCCATCATAGTTTTTTGTATATTGCACAACTTTTTCCCCTTAAAAAAAAACCCATTCAGAGAGGAAACCGGTTTTACATTAAAGTTTTTATTCCTCTGGTGACATCTCTCCTATTCTCCAAGGCGAAATGAGCTCACGGGAGACAAGGGGGTTGGATGAATTTGAGGGAAAAACTTTTGCATGTTCGAATTCCCAACTACAGAAGCACCTTTTGGTTTCAAACTCACTTGTTGTTGGCACTGAAATTTGTCAGCGCCTTTCTGCCGCGTGAACTACAAGCGTCTAACCGCAGGCTGATCAGCTGCGTCCTTTAAAAAAAATGTGATCAGCAAATAATCCAGACATTCATGGGCCTGTCTTCTCCACACACACACACACACACACACACACACACACCCCTGGACCTACAGCACACAACACTTCTTAATAACAGAGACATCAGTTTATCTACACATTTACAATTGAGACGCATCAGAATTTACAATAAAATAATTCATGGACCTATGTTATCTTAGGTAGCTCATTTAATTAGCTTTAAAGGAACAGTTCAACACTGTTATTTTTTACTCAACCTCATGTGGTTTCAAAAAAATGTGAGAATCCCATAAGCAAAATTTCTAAAACATTTTCACAGATGTTTTTCAGAATTAGGGCTGCACGATATTGGAAAAAAAAGTTGAATTGAAGTATAACTAATGTAATTAATTCATAAAATGTATTTTTGTTAAAGCTCCAAAAGTCATGTTCTCTTTCTCTTTTGTAATTTGATCACCATTGGTGTGACAAACAGCTGCGGGTACATTAGGCTACTGTCCCTTTAAGACAAATGCATGGATCTAATATAAATGACACATTGACACCGCACACCACATCTATAACAATAACAGCACAGAGAAACAATACTGCTGGAATCACTTTCAGAGTGATTTTATCCAGCTGATGAACGATAAAAACATTGACACCCAATCAGAATCCATCCTGCAGTAATGAAACTCGAGCATTTAAAAGTGACAGACAAGCACGCACCTGGAATAAACAGAACGATATTTGCTTTTTTTGACGCTAATATAGTTCTTTCCTGGTGTGAACAGCCCTTTATTTAAAAATTATGCAAATCGGTTAGATTTCAGCGCATCAGGGAAGATTACTCTATTCATATGGACTTTGATATGGAAGCCCGTTTCTGCCACTAAATAAAAAAATAAAAAGAGTAATTGCAACTTTTTATCTCAGAATTCTGACCTTTTTCTCACAATTGCAAGTTTTAACGTCAGAATTTTGAGATATAAAATCGCAATTGCGCGATATAGTCACAATTCGGACTTTTTTCTCACAATTGCTTTTTTTTTTTTTTTTTTTTTTTTTAAAGTCAGAATTGTGACTATCAGACAATTGCGAGTTTATCTCTCAGAATTGTGGATGTATATCACATAATTCGTAATTTTGAGGAAAAAAAAGTCAGAATTGTGACTTTATATCCCACAATCCATATCAAGTCGCAATTACTCTATTTTTTTTAAGTGGCGGAAACGGGCTTCCATACTTGGAAACAAGCACATGGTTCATGTAGCAATAATGATTCGTCAAAATTGTTCAACAATAACAGAAGTCAAGATTGGAACAACTTGAGGGCGAGTAAAAAATAAAATTTTCAGGTGAACGATTACTTTAGTGACCTCTCCCGCAAAAGTTCAAGTCTCTAACAATGTGCGCACTTTTCCTAGATCTTCCTCAGCAAGAGCATAAGGCGCAAAAAGACCACTTTAGGAGTGGCAAATGTGCAATTTTTACAACACTGAATATCCCAAAGAACCATTCCCACAGGTTGCACATCTCATGTAGGAAACGTAAAGCTCTGATGGTTGGTGTTTTGCGGATTCTTCTTGCACCAATACAACACACAAAGACGCCTTTGATACTGTAGTGCCATTAATGGACGACGGTTTTATTATTGTTCAGGCAATGATGTTTAACTTCACAATTACTTCTTCCTCTGTGGCTTGACCTGCATCTTTCATAAGATAAACTGCTACAAAATCCCAAGTATGCCATCCTTAACCTCAGCCATTCTATACTAGCTAAACCGCACAAAAAGCCAGAGCTTAAAAAAATGCATAATGTAAACACACATACACATTCGTCTTCAAACACTCACTCACTCAAAAAAAAAAAAAAAATGAAGGGAAAAAAATGATTAGAGCTATTTAAACGTGATTCAGAACAATGAACTGTAGAGGTCTGTTTGCATCTGCACTTACCACAACTTAACAACAACGAATAAAGTTGCCACATATTTGCATCCCAAAAGCGTACACGCATCTACAATTTATCAGTTCACATTTAGGCTACTTTGTCAGAATGTGCTACGACTTTAGAACCACCGTGTGCTGTTTTATGCCGTTCAGAGACCGTTCGATTTGGAAAAACAGCCTTTAATACGAACGCAAAATTGACAGGAACACTCACCGATTTGACGATTTGCAAAATGAAACAGGCATGCATGACCTGTGTCCACGGCAGAATCATGCCAATGGCAGCGTGTTATTGCACTATTTTTTTTCGTCAACTGCCTAAATTTTAAACATCCGCTACAGAAATACACCAGCCTCCACATTCATTGCCCAGGCCACCCCACAAAGCACAAAGGGCCCTATAATACTCATGTCGATTGAAGCTTAGAGCTTACTCGTTCACTTAGTGCGTATATATTTATACATTTATATTGACTAAATCGTATAGGAGCCGCGAGGACTACGTTCGCGATAATCGCTTAGGAGCGACTCCGTCGGGTTAAGATGGAAAGTACTTGAAGGTAGATGAGTAGAAAGAGAATACATCAAAAATGAAACAAAGGTTTGGTTTTAAGCTTCAGCAGCCGTACGTTTTCGAGTCGTACTCCCTCGCCACTGTGCTCAAAGGAATTGTCTATACACATAAGTTAGATTTCTGATTGTTTCAAATACAATGCATACTGAACGGTATGGGGCGTCAGCGTGGCTGTTCAAGCCCCAAATAAATAAAAGGTTTCTTAAAACAACACACTCAAAAAACAAAACAAAAAAAACATTAAAAGAGACTGATGAACAAAAAAAATGAAGTGCTCACATATTTAGATTAAAAAGGATTAAATAGAAAAGAATGCATCCAAAAGTGCCGCGGCTCTAGTTGACGACGCTGCGTCAAGAACCTGAAGCACGCTAATACCACCGCGATCGGGCCACTTTCCCCTGCACCACGTCTCTCATACTATGGTCTCGTCTGCTGTCTTTTTCAGCAGCTTTGTGGAAAGCAAGGAATGCTGGGTAGAGTGTGCACCCTTGGTGTCAGGAATGAGCAAGCGGACTTTCTGATTGGTTCGTCTCCACTCAGAGTACAACTGACAGTGGTAGCGGAATGAGACCTGCAAAGCAAGAAAAAATTATTTAATAATAATAAAAAAAATTACATTTTGGTTTAAGGTCCTACAGATTAAAATGGTGAGTCTTATGAAGAATATGCCTGGGAGGCATTTCACGCTAAAATAAAAAATAAAAATACATTATGGTGTATGAGAATCATCATGTCAGGACACAGATGTTGTTGTATTAAAATAAGCATGAATGAAAGGCATCACAAAATGATTACTATGTAATGGTAAACAATTAATTTTTTCTAAGAATTACAGTAATTAGAATTAGATTTTTCTTTGCATCAAGGGCAATATTTAAAATATTTAAAGGGTCATGAAACCCTAAACCAAATGTTCTGAGATTTTAGCAGAAGTATGTGTGTTGAACATCATAGAAAACAATGTTACCATCTGTAAGTTTTAAATGCGGGAGAAAACGAGTTATTTTGAATAAATTCGTCATGTCAACGTCACAGGCTGTGACGTTTTCTCGTACTATAGTACGCCATCTCATAATTATTCATGACATTGCATGTTTTTATTCTATGAGAAGACGCTTTGCTTAATTCATGACAGCACGCGTTAATAGGCATTTTCCTCTGACGCTTTAAACAGTGAGAATGCATACAGTAAGTGAGAGATGCGTTAATGGATCAAAAACGAGTGTTCTTTTCCTCTTTGTATGACTGTCTGCGTTGCCAACGTTCTCTTCAAATCCTGAGTCTTCACATAAACGCGCTTCATCCACACTGTGAGTGTAATTGCTCTTTACGGCCATTTAACAGACCAAACGACATATAAAATTCCACAAAACAACCCTTAAAATAAACAGTTATAAGTTATATGAAAAAGTTATAAGCAACAGTTTCATAAATATTTTCGATGCAGATAACAAATTGCGAATGGCTGCGCATTTAATTGTGCATTGAATTATAGCAGTCACAGGATATGTGTGTACTTGTGTAACAGTGAGCTTACAAATCCATGTGTATATTGTGTTGCGCGTAACGTAATGGTCATTTGCAAGGTGTGTTTGTGGAAAACCTTGATGCTTTTAATTCGAGCTAAATAAAATTGTCTCAATCAGAAGCCATTGACAGTCTCTCGGTCTCCCCTCGTCCCCTCCACTCTGACGCTAAACCACGCCCACTTTTACAACATTTTTCAAAGCTGTGGTGAGAACTGACTGCTGCTGAAACAGGGGGTTTCATGACCCTTTAACACAAACCATTATTTATTTTCTTTTGATTTTTGGGGTGAAATATGATCCAGACATGTCCAGACAAGTCAATTGAAGCATTCTGAATATAAAACATGTAAATCCATTTGAATGGTTTGTAATACACTACCAGAGTCCAGAGGACATAGATGGTGAAGAGTGCGATGGTCAGAGCGATGAGGCCGACTGCCTCCAGGCGACTGTTGAAGTGCAGGTGGTCCTGTGCGCCCCGTAAACACAGCCAGCCAGAGATGGCCGCCAGGGGGGTTATAAACAGGAAGCACACCATGTCACAGAAGAGGGTGCGCTTCTCATTCCGGGGGCCAGGGTCCCTGAGCCACTGTTGAATGATGATGTGAGGTTTAGAGATAATCAGGGCTTGACATTAACACCCACGGGTGGATTTCAGCAATGAGGTGTAACAGTCACTCCTATAGCCACTTTGGTGGGCTGAATTTTATAAATACAGTTATATAAATTATATACATAATTTAGCAAGCAAGACAGCAAGTTGACACACAAACCCACCACCCCTCACTCACTCGTTTAGGATGAATATGCTTGGTTACAAGGATTGAATTTTAGTGTTAGATTGCGCATATTGCACATCATTTTACTAATTTTTGCTCACGCCCAGTGCACACATAAAGCCGTCTCTCAGTAGTACATTAAAGGGTTAGTTCACCCAAAAATGAAAATTCTGTCATTAATTACTTACACCCATGTTGTTCGACACCCCTAATACCGCCGTTCATCTTCTGAACACAAATGAAATATTATATTCTTATTATTCTTATAATCTTTATAATTATAGATATTTTTGTTGAAATCAGACAGCTCAGAAAGGCCTTCATTGACACCAATGTCATTTTCTCTCTCGAGACCATAAAAGGCACAGGCATTGAGAGAGAAAATGACATTGGTGTCAATGAAGGCCTTTCTGAGCCATCGGATCTCAACAAAAATATCTTGTGTTCCGAACATGAACGGAGGTCTTACGGGTGTCGAACGACATGAGGGTAAGTAATTAATGACAGAATTTTCATTTTTGGGTGAACTAACCCTTTAAGTTAGTTTTCCCTTAAAAAGTCAAATACACAAATTTATGTCAAAATGCTGGTCTTGGCAAGTATTCATGTAAACAGTCAGATATATTAAGTGAATGTAAACAGTTAAGAAAGAAAACAAGTGTAACAGTATAATGGATCTGTGT
This sequence comes from Pseudorasbora parva, assembly GCF_024679245.1. NCBI lineage: Eukaryota > Metazoa > Chordata > Actinopteri > Cypriniformes > Gobionidae > Pseudorasbora > Pseudorasbora parva. The sequence continues at coordinate 21,416,680 of NC_090185.1, read as the reverse complement.
GTCAGGTCTTAAAGTGACTAATATACCTGCTGAATAAATATATCTATATGCCAGTTTCCCCCTATGGTATACATGTCAAAATTGTAGCCAGTGAAAATGCTGAGTGGCTAATAACTTTGGAAAAACACTAGTGGCTGTTGAGCAAAAAAGCCAATTTCAAACTCTGGTAATAATGTATAAACAGCAATTTTGCCCAATATTACAGTTGACATTCTTGGATACAGACCAGTTTGAACAATATTTTTAAGAATTTAATTGAAAAGTACTCAACAATGGTATTCAAAGGTAAAGTAAATTATTTGAATGCATTGTTTGAATAATTTCTCAACTGAGAAATGTGTAGCTTCACAATAAGACATGACAAATCAAAGATATAAAGAAGTACTTTGCAGAAATAGAAATGGCAAAAATAGCAACAATAGTAATGACAAATATTATTTAAAAAAAAACGTATAAATGTACAATAGAAAAGTGAGGCAGAGCCATGCAAACGTGGCTAAAGGCATTAACCTTTGTTACCTCTGTGAGGGGTCGAGGCCGGCGCTCAATGGTGAACTCAGTGTGGCACAGCTCACAGTAGCTGGTGTTAGAGGAGGACAGCCACTTCTCCAGGCAGCTCTTGTGGACCGTGCCCAACGTGCCTGTGCAGTCGCACGGTGAGAGAAGCCCCTCGCTGTTGCACACGTCTTGCCCCTCGTGGCAGATCCGACAAATTGGTCGATCACTATCAGAGAACGAAGTTAACAGCTTTATCTCTAGGTCACAGAAATGAGCATCATGTGACCATTTTTGTCAAAACTTTGTCATACTATGTAAGGTTTGCCGTACGTTTGTTTAAATTGCATGATATATAATTTTACACAAAATATTGTTTTGATTTGTTTACCTCTGGGTGCCCAGGGCTTTGATAACAGTAGATAGTAGACGTCCATCCTTGGCCGTGACCTGGGTGACGTATTGGGCCCGGCGGTTGTCAGCCTCCTCCACGGTTTTCGACAGGGCAGCGTTGCCAGTGCAGTCACACAGGGAGCCTGGGAGGTGGCAACACTCCCCTGTGGTCATTTCGGGGCCGTCCAGGAGGGCGGGGGGCAGGGGAACACCGGGGGGAATCAGGGAGCAGGCGCGCTCCCACACCGCAAGTCACAAAGACCCTACCACTGGAGAGAGATGGAACATTTACACTGTCATTTTGGGAGGGAATTGCAAATTTTGACAAGATTTTGCAACCAAAATAGTAAATTGTCTATTATCAATTGTGTAGTGATGAATGAAGCACAGCGCACAACGTGGGGAAAAAAAAAAACGTGGGGATTTTTTGTACAAAATGTCAAATTATTGTTAAACTGACTATTTAAAGGGAGAAGGTTACATACATTTTAACATTAGATGTTAAGTTTTGGTGTTAAAGCCACTATTGTTTTATATAGAATAGATTTGAAGTCTAATTTAATCAGAAGTAATTCATTATGTTACTTTTTCCTGTGAAAAGTAATTAAATTACAGTAATGCCCCAACCAAAATGATTGCAATACACATGATAGCAAAAACAGGGTTAATTGAACACTAAAGAAAACCTAGTGTGGCTGCCTACCTAGGCAGCATTAAATGCATATTTTGTGATATTATGAAATCTAAATATGATCTACTGATCAAACCAACAAAATCATATCCTTTTCTAGCATGAGACTGAATGGACAGAAAAAGAGACAAGAAAATTTACAGTATAAACACTCCCATTTTAGATTAAATGCCTACAAAGGTGCAAATTAAACACACATTTCTTCCAATGTATGTCTTAAAGTTTTATAGATTTCTATTCGTTTAAACAGAAATGAAGGAAATATGGTTGGATTTGAGAATCATTCTTCATCTTAAATACTTGAATTTTAAGTATTTATTTTTTAGCAATTGTGAACACAATGTGTACCACTTGCTGTAGTATTTCGTTTTACAGTTTTGAGTAAGAACGTGCACTGGTATTCCGTGTCTTCTTTTATTAATAGTGTCAGACAGTCCATCTGAGCTGGTTTGATCTGATCTGATCTGTCTGACACTGGTCTTGGGTGGGCCTCTGGCACACACCAAAAGCTGCAAATGAAACATAAATGTCCTATAATGTAGCGTTAAACGTTGTATAGATTTCAGACTACCGGTATTCGTTTAAATAGAAATAAATTATGCAATACGTATTGAGACAGGCATTGTGAATGTGGAATAATGGAGCTGTATTAGGTTGCTAGTTACATTAGCCATGTTAGCAAAATATGCCACCAAAGCCTGGGATTACAGATTAAAACAACATGTCTTGTCTAATCTTACCTTTTGAATCTCCATGTTGAGCTGCTGTCTTTAAAGGTGAATTCCTTTTGAAAAGGGCGCTTGTCTACAAACGATAAGGTAAAAGTGCAAGCCTTGTTTTGGGTTTGATCCTTTCAGCAAACGATTCGGCTTGGCCTCCTACCGACGTCTGTAATTAGCGCCGTGTACGATAATAGCGTAGAGGGAGGCGCTTCTGTACACAGAGCTGCTTCGGAATTTACGTAAACAGTTTTGTGAATAACCGTCATCCGAGAAGCGCCTATTGTTATTATTATTTCTAAGGACTGTTCACTGCTCGTGTGGAGCTTTATGTGTTGTGATGGAAATATGGTTTGATTTGTGAATCATTCTTTTACTTAAATACTTTGTCCTTATTCTTTAGTAATTGTGAACAAAATGTGTTTATGCATTATTTACTGTAATATTTAATAGATTTCCGGTTTTGCACAATGACGTGCTTTTATTCATTTAAGAAATGTAATCTAAAAATGTTGTTTTTTGCTATTTTTTGTGTCAAAATATTTTATTTTTTAAAAAGTAAATTCACTTCAAATTCAAGTCATTTTTTAACTTTGTTTATTGTTGAGAATCATTCTTTAATGTAAAATTGTTTGTCTTTTAGTCAATATGTGTATAGCAAGTAAACAAACTGAATATGTTTATGCCTTTAATTTAATATAACACACACACACACACACACACACACACACACACACACACACACACACACACACACACACACACACACACACACACACACACACACACACACACACACAGTGGGTATGGATAGTATTCAGAGTCCCTTACATTTCTCACTCTTTTATATTGCAGCTATTTGCTACAATCATTTAAGTTCCTTTTTTCTCATTAATGTACACACAACACCCCATATTGGAACAAATACACAATTGTTGAAATTTTTGCAGATTTATTAAAAAAGAAAAATTGAAATATCACCGCCCACCGACTCTATACACAATGTGATTGGCCTGACCAGAGTTTGGTTTATACAGCTCAGAAGGTATCGAGAGTTGCTAGACAATACTCGCAGCAGATTAGATTTGCTGCTGTTAGGGTGCGTCTAGATTTCTTGGCTAATGAAGGACTACAAGATGGTGAGAAATAAGATTCTCTGGTCTGATGAGACCAAAATAGAACTTTTTAGCCTTAATTCTAAACGGTATGTGTGGAGGAAACCAGGCACTGCTCATCACCTGCCCAATAATATCCCAAAAGTGAAGCATGGTGGTGGCAGCAGCATCATGCTGTGGGGGTGTTTTTCAGCTGCAGGGACAGGAAGACTGGTTGCAATCAAGAGAAAGATGAATGCAGCCAAGTACAGGGATATCCTGGCCGAAAACCTTCAGCCCAGTCTGAGGTCTTGAGAACTCTGGAGAAGGTTCACCTACCAACAAGACAATGACCCTAAGCACACGGCTAAAATAAGTAGAAGTGGCTTCAAAACAACTCCGTGACTGTTCTTGAAATGCCCAGCCAGAGCCCTGACTTAAATACCCAATATAGCATCTCTGTAGAGACCTGAAAATGGCTGTCCCCCAATGTTTACCATCCAACCTGACGGAACTGGAGATGATCTGCAAGGAGGAATGGCAGAGGATCCCCAAATCCAGGTGTGAAAAACTTGTTGCATCTTTCCCAAAAAGACTCATGGCTGTATTAGATCAAAAGGGTGCTTCAACTAAATACTGAAAAAAGGGTCTGAATACTTAGAACCATGTGATATTTCAGGTTTTCTTGTTTAATAAATCAGCAAAAATCTCAACAATTCTGTGTTTTTCTGTCAATATGGAGTGCTGTGTTTACATTAATGAGAAAAAAAATGAATTTAAATTATGAATTTGAAATATGAATATGAAATGAACTTAAATTTTAGCAAATGGCTGCAATATAACAGATTGAAAAATGTAAGGGGGTCTGAATACTATCCATACCCAATATATATATATATATATATATATATATATATATATATATATATATATATATATATATATATATATATATATAGCTATTTAGGTTAAAAAAAAAATAGTTATTAATTCAGTTAATTTTTTTGTGTTTCAACAAGCTTATTTCAGTTAATTGCCAAGATAAAATTTCTAATTCCATTTTCCAATGACCAAAGTGTCATTGCAGTGTAAACAACCAAAATTTCTGTTTTTATTTGAAAACCACGTTGTGTCAACAGAAACACACAAAAAAAAATAATTTCATTTAAATGACAAAGGTGTTTGGGGAGTTCTGAAAACACAGTTTTAGAGTTTTTGAAAACGATAGTTTCGATCAAACGATTGTCTCTATGTAACCTATATGCAAAAATGCTAATTTGTGGAAAAAGTGACCATGCGCATGCATATCCGTGTTCAGTCAATAGGCGTGTAGTGGTGCTTTACAAAGTGACATCGCCAACTACTGGCCTGGCATGAATACTACAGCGTTTTGAATTATTTTTGTGGATTCGTATGAACAAGGATCGTTTTTATATAGTTGTCCACTGTAAACCAAAAAAAAGGCAAAGAAAAACTTCTCAGTTTTAAGTAAATTGATGTCGTGTAAACATACCCTTAATAGACCCATGAGTCATGCCAACCATGGTGCACATGACACTTATTTTAGGTACGGATTTAGACATACATCATGCTGTGACGGGTGTGTTGTGCAATATGGAGTCAAAAAAAGAAATCATGTTTGCAATTGTGACAGTAATTTGGTTTATTTTCCATTTTGATGTAACCTGATAAAAGGCAAAACAGCTGTTGTGACTTCATGGATGTGTAAATGTCACATAACCACACTTGAAAAAGGCATCTTAATCACAGTATGGGAAAACATAAGGCATTTCCAAAATAGCCATATCACTTAAAGTTAAACAATCTAACATAGTGACATTTTCACAGACCGGTGAATCAACTGACCATCTAAAACACTGCGGACCATTGCATTTTCCCACTGAAGAGCTATAATACTTCAGTAATGCAATGAATAGTTTATATATATATAACTGTTATTTGAATAATTTTTTCACGAAATGCTTAATACACGCATTCACATAACTGCTATATATACGGCAATCTGAACGCGTCAATCAAATTGCGCAAGTTCACACCCGTCAGCCCTGGCGTAAAATATTGCAGAATAGGACTACGGGCGTGACGCTTGAAATGTTTAAGAATTGAAATAAAGATGACAGCAGCCCTCCTTTGGTATCCGAGCGATCCAAACAAGACAAATTCATAAGACGCACACTTCTTTCCAAAGAACTTGCCCATTCTGGGATCTGGCTCAACAGACGGGCGTTTAGTGTGGATCCCGGACAATAATCATCAGAGTGGCTGGAAGCCGGAGACACACTGATCCCTCACCATCCCTTTTCCGTAGGAGCGGATCACACGATCAGCGCCCGAATAATCACTTCCGAGGAAAAACGTTTTGCTGAGCAAACATGAATTCAGAGAGTGGATAATAGTAAAGAGAAAAAAAAAAACAGGGACAAACAAACAAGAACCCTCCCCCCCAAAAAAGGAAAAGGAATGTTGCCTAGGGATTCACGCTTCTAAGGGACGTCTAGGATTAGCGTGGAAATCACAACGAGGTAAAAAGAGGAAAAAGCCGTAGCCATAGCACAACACACAGGAGCAAAGCTGAGATAAATAGAGAGGAACTGAAGCCCAAGGGTCGGGGTAGAGCCGAGGGAAGTGGGGTCACAGGTTCTGACAGCACTGAAATTTGTTGCCCTTTAACCCATCGGTAGTGGGCGGAACGCTGATGTCCACTACGTTGTTCCCGGGAGACTCGTCATGCATGGACCTGTCGGCGATCTGCTTCTGTGACACGATCCGATAGATTTCTGCAACAAAAAGCACGTTACGTTGCGAGACATTTCATTTGAGATGCCCAATGGGAATGTGTTACGGTGTAGTCAGATTTATCGTTATTTATGAAATTCTCAGGCAAAATCCAGTCATATCAATTGGAATGTTGTGTTAAATTTGGACCCACCTGTTAGTATGTTTTTAAATGCCTCCTCCACATTTGTGGAGTCCAAAGCCGATGTTTCGATGAAGGAGAGATTGTTCTTCTCTGAATAACACAAGATGAGAGATATTTTAACACCTTAAGTAGATCTGTCCTCATCCAACATCATGAAAACGCCGGAGGAGACGCTCACCTGCAAAAGCTCTGGCCTCATCGGTGGGCACGGCCCTCAGGTGCCTCAGATCGCTCTTGTTGCCCACCAGCATGATGACAATGTTGTTATCCGCGTGATCCCGCAGCTCCTTCAGCCAGCGCTCCACATTTTCGTAAGTCAGATGCTTTGCGATGTCATAGACCAGAAGAGCTCCAACTGCACCCCGGTAGTACCTGTAAGAAATCCACACGCAAAACGCATAATGATAATTTATATCATACAGGATCATGTCCAAATTCACATTCAGTAAAGATAAATGGATGTAAATGTTGATTCCGGCAATGACTCAAATATGATTCTATACTAAATAATGCAGTGCATTAAGAATACAATTATTTATAGTAATATAATAATAATATATTCAAATTGTATTACTATTATTATATTAATATTTTGCCAATAGTAATGGCTCTATAAAACTATTTTAGTTATTGATAAAAAAATTGTATAATTTTATAAATTGAATATTAATGATTACAAATCATTAAAAAAAAGTCACTGGACTTTATAGAAAGAAGTTAATGTTTTAGACGTCATGAATCTATTCATGACATTTTACAAATAATAATTGTATAATCCAGTATAATCCACTGCATGATTAAAAAAAAAAAAAAATTATTGATAACATTTTTAGAATATTTGTACACCTCTAATTTATTGTCATTTAATAATAGTAGCTGTAGTAGTTGTAACAATATTTTATCAATAGTAATAATTCTATGAAGTAAGTAATGAATCAAATTAAATATTTTATTTCTATTTAATATTATAATTGTATTTATTTTATAGAAATATTATTGATATAATTATCAGTTAACATTTTTAAATTATAGTGTAATAAGTAATTTCATGAAATTATTGATAATTGGTTGTTATATAGTTAATAATATTCCAGTGTAATATATTCAAATGTTATTACTATAAAACTAGGAATAATAATAATAATTCATTTTACTAAGTAATGACTCTATAAAGTCATTTTGTAGTTACTGATAAAATGATTTATAGTATATTTATAATAATTATTTAAAACTTCAAAATATCAAAATTGATTACAACAATAAATTATCAATAGTCGTAATATTATCAATATGTCGATAAAATATTAAAACGATATTGACTAGAATTGAACTAAATAATTTCACATTAAAAACATTATCAATCTCCAAGGATACTTATTTTTTATTTAATAATTTATTTGATAGGGACAGATACCACCAACATAGATCATTTAAACTAAACCATCTGATGTCTGTATCACAATGTATAGCCAAAGGCTAATTTGCAACACTTGTCCCTAAAAGGGCCTTTATCAATCAAAAACAATAAATACAAAAAAGTATCTTAAAAATGATTAATACATTAATATAACTCAAACAATAATACTCTATAACTTCCAAACATACACAATGTAATCACAATATTATAAGTGAGTACAATTCTGATTCATCTTTAACCATGTCTTAAGTCTGGAAGAAAACATTTTAAAGTCAGGAATAGTTTTTAAATCAGGTGGCAATACATTCCAGAGCTTAGAGCTTCTAACAGAAAAAAAATGTCTGACCAAAACTAGTCCTGCAGTATGGAATTTTTACAATCAGGTTGTGTATTACTTCTCGTAACTGTACTGCTGTTCAGTTTCTCCACAAATTTACTTAACGGTTCAGGCGTTAAATGATTAATACATTTATACAATAATGTATAAATAAAACTAAAATGAATAAATCTGTCAAAACTCATTAAATTATATTTTTTAAGAATAGCACAGTGATGATATCGAATCGGTTTATTACTTTACTATATTACTTTATTTAATGTTTACTATTAAATTGTATTATTATTATTGATAATAAAGAATTTTTAATTACAACTGTAATTGTAACATTACTTTTTTTTTATAAAACTGTAATTATTTTATCTTTAATCAAAGTATATTATCAATAATATTTCTATAAAATAAATAAAATTACAATTTTATTCAATTCACCAAAAAAAAAAAAAAAACATCTTTTTAGACCTTATTTTAGGACCTGGGACCTATTGCACAAAACTAGGATAAGGGATTAAGCCGGGATATCTTGGTGATCTTGTCATCTGTATGCAAAATTTTGTACACCGCTGTTGTGTAAACGTACCCTGAAGGCATACTCACACCAAGAACAATAACGATAAGAAAGATAACTGTATATTAGTGGATAAATCGAGCTAAGATCACCAAGATATCCCGGCGTAATCCCTTATCCTAGTTTTGTGCAATAGGCCCCTGCTACCAGTGCTCATGTACTCACGCTGATGTGATGGCTCTGTAGCGCTCCTGTCCTGCTGTATCCCAGATCTGAGCCTTTATGGTCTTGCCGTCCACCTGGATGCTGCGGGTTGCGAATTCCACACCAATGGTGCTCTTGCTCTCCAGGTTGAACTCATTCCGAGTGAAACGGGACAACAGGTTACTCTTTCCCACACCAGAGTCTCCAATGAGTACCACTAGAAAACACAAGAAAACATCAGGATGTGTCGGGTAAGACCTAATATAAATGCCGCTTCATAGGGAAGACATAATAGCCGTCCAACACCAGACAAATAAAAAAATAAAATAAAGGCCAAAAAACATTAGAACAGTCCATGAAAGTAAACCACAAACCAAAGTGTGCACCTGACCCAAGCATATACAATGTCATAATTCGAAAAGCAGAAACAGATTAGATTAGTCAGTCATCCTGGTGACTTCAACATTACGAGGCCAGAGAGATAAGAGAGAAGCCTTAATCTACAAACACAAACTTCCATTGTCATTTTCCCTTTGCTCCATCAATTTGACACCATGAAAACTGAAATATAAGTTTGGTCGAAATGTATAAAGAACGAGAAATGCATAGAAAATATCAAACAGCTCATACTGTGTCTGTTGCAACGTGGTCACCATTCACTTTTTCTAGACGAAACCTGAAGTAATTCACAAAATGGTTGTAGATAAACTGGAGAAACACAGGTCAAAGCTTTCAACAAAAAATTCTTAAGAATAACCAATAGAATAACCACATTTGTGAAACCTCTACAGACAGTTATTTGTGATTTCTCACTCATTCAAACTTTTTAAAGGGTTAGTGTAAAAAGAGGAACACAATGTGGGAAGTATTTGAATGGGCGCACACGCATGCACACATACACACACACATATACATATATATATATATATAGGGAGGGAAAGAGTATACAGTACATATACAAAAAATTAGAATGACGTCATGATCATCTACTGCTGTCAATTTCACAATACAAAGTTAATTTGTCGGATTGATAATTTAACTAAATTACGAGTTGTAAATACGCCCCAACAGCAAAAATGCTTACAATTCCAGGTTAATGACCAAATTTGGCCTGTTGAACATCAAGAACGTAATCTTGTGTAATAAACGACAAAAAGTTTCATATGGCCTAGCAACACAACCACACTAAATATTAAGCAACACATTACTAAACGACTCGAAAGTTGCCAGTTTGTCGACGTTACTGGTATAGACGCAGATTCAAAAAAGTTAATTGAACCGATTTTGTTTATTGTTTAGGTACGGACTGCTTATATTAAAACAGCAAGTTTATTTAGTTCAGTTTAGCCCTTTCTGCAGTTTGAGGGCTATGTAGCTGCTTAGCTAACAATGCAAACTAAATTAATCGAAATGCATAATGGTTTAGTGAATACTGTCAATGCAAATCACTATTAAAATGTATTAATCTACATTCAACTTTTGATTCTTTGAATGTCACCGGTTAATATTTCGATAGCTTTAATGTCAGCACACTAGCATTTCAGCTAAACCAGCTAGCCACAGTCATCAGGAAACTTGCAGTTTTCCTTGATAATAAAACAAAACAAAACATATCTATGCTTCTCTTTGATGCTACATAAATCACTGACCTTTAAACAAATAGTCGTATTCGTCGTCACGGGTCCCCATGGTTGGTTTACCGCACTGAAATGTTGTTGTTAGGCGGCGGATCTCTTGATTAGCGATGTCCGATTCGTGAACGAATCGCCTTTGAGTCGAATCTTTTTAATGGCCGTTTGAACCGGTTCACCAAACAGACTGAATTGATTCGAACTGAGAATTAACTTCTTTGCGGACAGAGCTGGTTTTAACAGAATTTAATCAAAGTATGCAAAAACGCTTGCAGCAGAGTGGCATCAGTATTTAACACCGTCACGTGAAGAGTTTTGCTCATTTTGAAAGAAATGTAGGCTATTGTGTAAAAATGTTTGAACATCAATGGAACTATAGGCTATTCTATGTCACCTAATAACATTGGTGAATGGTGATATGATATGTTTGGACATACATTATATAATTTAGATCAATTAGAATAGATAGATACGAGGAAACGAAACGAGTGTTTATAGGAGGAGCTTAGCCTATGCTTTTTTCATTCTGGTGTATGATCTTGTACGAAGAGCATTTCAGTGTGCACAAAGATAACGCTAAAAGGTAAGCTAATTAAGCTTAAGCTTCATAGACAATATATATCATAAAGCATGAATATCATAAAAATGTTAATGTTCAATATCTAAAACGCACATTTAGGCTATCTTGACATATTGTTTTTTCAAAACACGAAAGTAGGCTATTTTATCAGGTCTAAATAAGTATTTAACTTTTAACAAGCTGTTATTACATTAATATATTTATATTTTATATATATTTAATAGGCTACTGCAATTACAGTGATTATAAATATATATATATATATATATATATATATATATATATATATATATATATATATATATATATATATATATATATATATATATATATATATTATTCCGTGAGCCAGTTATCTTTTGTTTAGCAGGTTTCAGTTTCATTTCTAGCTAAACTTTCTAGTTTCTGACAGGGAGGGCAGTAGAAAACTAGCCTACATGTAACTCCACCCTGTGGTCTGTCTGAAATACAATGTTAGAAAATAATGTTATCGTTAAAATGTTAATAATCTATCTTACAGTGTTAAACAGGTTTTATTGTTTCTTTTCGCTAAGGTGTTAGTGTTATTTTTTAAGGATTATTAATTCAGCCAAGCCAAGACTGCTGCCTTTAATCGGCCTATTCGTACTTATCCTAACATGTTTGACAACAAAATTAACAACAAAGTAAATAAAATGTGTATGTTATACATAAAAGTTATGTAATTTTTTTGCATGTCTTTTTGTCTTGTCTTAAAGATGAAAAAAAGGGGAAACCTCAGCATGGACTCCCTCACTTCTAATTTACCAGAAGATAAAAAAAAGCAGCTCTGTGCATTGCTGGGGAATGTTGAACTGACTCTTCTCTACAAAGCTTCAGTTCATGGATATAATGCTTCTGCCTTCCACCAGCGATGTGATCGTCAGGGTCCAACTTTACTTGTAGCCTACAACCTTTCAGGCTACATCTTTGGTGCATACACTAGTGTAGATTATGCTCAAACTGGCCGGGATATTACAGATGACGAAGCTTTCCTGTTCAACTGTGAAGCCAAGATCCCTGTGTGCATCAAGGTTAACAGTGGCCATAATGCACGTCGTGATGACTCTGGAATGCCCACCTTTGGCCAACAGTTGTACTTTTGCTACAAAAACCAACCAGTTGTGGTAAATCAAGGACATAATGCATTTAATGCATATAAAGCATATGGAATGACAAATAATCCATTCAATTTTACTCCTGCCACACTGTATGGGAACGACGCTCAACTGACTGAATGTGAGGTGTACAAAGTGGAACAGAGTAAGTCCATTATCAGATTTTTTTAATCACTTATCGTATTTGAAACACACATAGTTGTGTGGAGTAAATCATATAAATTCAGAGTCCAGTATCTTAAAATGTACTGCTGCTAACATTATGGTGAAAGTAAGTTGTACAATAACTTCCTCAGAAAAAGATCCTCAGATCAGTGCCAAGATGAAGCCATGGAGGAATGTTCAGTGGACAGAAAAGTAAGTTTTCAGTTGATATTTTGCTGCTGATTTTTATACAGTAGTGTAATAATAAAGTTGTGATCTCTGTTGTAGACAAAGAGAAGGGCTTATGAAAATGATCAGGAATCATAAACCCATGACGGCATCTGTGAGTCGGGTCAGAATCCTAATGATCGGTCCTGTAGGTGCTGGAAAATCCAGTTTCTTCAACTCCATCAATTCTGTCTTCATGGGCCGCATAACCAGCAAAGCCATGTCAGGATCTGCAGGCACTAGTCTCACCACACAGGTACAGATTCAACAGGATTCAGTGTTCCCTACAGAAGTCTCTCTTCAGGTTGAGGAACATCTCTTGAGGACTTCAGGTCTTGATGTGATTCTCTTATTGGTTGGTATAGTTTCGCACATACCCAGTGAAAGACGGGCGTGAGGGAAAGCCATTGCCATTTGTGCTGTGTGACACCATGGGACTCGAGGAGCAATCGGGTGCAGGACTGGATATTGATGACGTCAGCAGCATTCTTCAAGGTCACGTACCAGACCGCTATAAAGTAAGGGCACTTGTCTCCAGAATAAATGAAGTATGAAAAACAAAAAGTTTATTCCACTTTAAATCCTCTCGATTTAGTTTAACCCCACAACACCATTTCAACCGGATGAGCAAAAGGCCTCCAGACCCGCATCTCTACAGGAGAAGATCCACTGTGTGATGTACGTGATAGACGCCACCAAAATCTCCCTCATGTCCAGCAAACTGGAGGAAAAACTTGCTGCCATACGCAAAAAAGTGAACTCACTGGGTAAGTGAACAACATTTTTAGATAACTCTTATAATCAAAGATTAATTATAATATACTGACTTACAGTAATACTTGCAACTTTTTTGCCAAATGTTCTGTGACTAACTAATGGTTATTTACACAGGCATTCCCCAGATGGTCTTGATGACTAAAGTAGATGAAGCATGTCTTGATGTGGAGGAAGATCTTCAGAATGTTTATATCACTTCTTACATCAAGACGAAGGTGAGACATGGTCAGATGATCACATGAGCTGTCCCCACAGGACTCAGAGTGACTGAGATGTTGTTTCGTCTCTGCAGTTTCAGGAGGTGAGCTCTCGGTTGGGTGTGCCGGTGTCTTGTGTGTTACCGGTGAAGAACTACAGTCAGGAGCTGGAGCTGGAGCTGAACTGTGACGTCCTGCTTCTCACCGCTCTTCAGCAGATGCTCAACTTTGCAGACGACTATCTGGATGATGTTGCTCCTGTGTAGGGCAACTTTTTAAACATGCTTTCGTAGAGATTTTCCTCAGTGCAGCCAGATTGTTACACTGCACAATAATGTATTTTAAGCCAGATAATTAGTGAATTACTTGTATTACATTTATTTATTGTGGCTCATTGAATGCGAGAATGCTGTATCTTATCAAGTTTACAGTATAATATCACAAATTAGGACTTTCACACACACTGTTCTAAAAGAAATGCAGCTTTTCATGAGTAAATTCCATTTTGGAATGAGCTATTCCTTGTATTTAAAAGCAAAAACTGTCTAAATCAATTCTGTATGGCTTGCTGATTGCAATTAAATATTATCACCGAGTAAATGTGATGTATGTGTATATGAAGTAACAAATGCTCATTTTTCTCTGCTCTGACACCAACAGGATTCACTGATGTAATGTGGCCAAGGTTATTCCCAGATTTATCCTTAATTTGCAACTTTTGACCCATAGGCGGCAATGTCAATTAACACTTATGGTAGCTACTCTCATACCATACCGGTAATTCCAAACTGACTTAATTCATAAGATGACAATACCAAGATGCAACAACTTTCTGTTTGGCATTTCAAAATGATTTTACTGTCCAACAGTATAGCTTTCTTCATGCATATAATAACTCTTTAGTTAAAACTGGAAACCATACAAAGCTGAAAAGTTTGTGACAGAAAAGGAGACCTCTGGTGTTCACTATGAACAATTACTGCTGTCCGAGCAAAGACAACCTGTTCGCGCGGCCTCAGACACACACCCAGGTGAGGAGGAATCGTGGGTGGTTCCCACTATTTGTTCAAACAATTAGCGCAGTTTTTCATCTTCCTCGACACACATTGTGTTTTAGAGACCTGAGAATTCGTTAGTGGTTTGTTGATTCATTTCAATGCCAAAAACGTTATCACAGGATGTTGACAGAACAGGTTTGACTTGGCTGTAACATCCTAAGAAAGCGAAGCGTTACACTTACACAGCAAGTGCTCTACGAAAGGTAAGTTGCATGTAGGCTACATATAATAAGAGTATAAAATGTGACAAATATTCTAAATTGGTTTTAGCCTATTGATTGTTTTTTATTGATTTATAGTGTTTATAAAATATGCTGTAAAACGAATAGCCTATATTTTTCGACCCTATAACGATCATATAACTATTTTTGTATAGTGGCAGTTCACAGAAATAATGAACCGCAAGTTTAAAGGAAAGTAGACCTAAGTACAAAAAAATAAAAATAATTGTGCGTTAGTAGCTACATCAAACAAATTAATACACAAGGCACAACAAGAGGACGAGTGACTTTTTGAGAATCGGTGCTTAACCCCTGAGAAAATGTTGATCAGCAGGACATCAAACTAAATATTATGAGCCGTTTTATCTGTTGTAGGCTAATATAAACTAAATATAGCCTAGTATATATTTAAATACATAAAATAGACAAATTTATCCAGGTGTGTTATACAGAATATTAATTTTTGCATGAGATTTGTAAAGATTTTCAATCCTGCTATAGCCTACCAAACTTTGCGACTCAATGTTTACACGACAACGCTGTAGTAAAAATGGAAACATTTTTCCTTTCGCGTACAGAGGACAATGCAATGATCCCTGTTCACACCGCTCCACAAAAATGATTGAAAACATAAATGCCAGACCATGGCGATGTCACTTTGTAAAATAGACATAAACATTACGCGCCTAGACTGATCCAGTAGCCTACTGATAGCCTACCTATATTAGTATCAAATTCGTTTATAATTTATAGGCTTCATAGGCAATTTAAAAAAGGAGTGAAAAATACAATAAATTGAGACAATACATTTCTTTAAGGACAGCACGCCCGCAAACTCTACAGAAGATGCTACAAATAATATCCCTTTAGGCATACTCCCTTATATTTTTCTGTCAGCAGCCGAACACTAAAATATTTAGGCTACTGAATTCCCTGATATTTTAATATTGAATTACATTTTATGGGGATACATAGCCTACTTAGTTAAATATTTTAGGGGTTCAGCTGACAGAAAATAACAATCCCAGGAGTAAAGGGATATTATTTGTAGCATTTGTCTACAGTTTGCGGGGGTGCTGTCGTTTGATAAAAGGAACGAGAGGAGCGTTACGAGTTCGGCTGCGGATGTGGAGGCAGCTTTTGAGTTTTTCTTCAGAGAGAAAGTGGACTGAGAAGGGTGAGCTACATAGGCTAGTTGATGTGAATTTTAAAAAAGTAATATATATAGCCCACACACATGCAATATTTCGATACAATAAATAAGGTTTTGTAATTTATTTGAGTATGTTTTGCTATTAGTTTCGGTTTCGATTCTGGCTCGTTGACTAATTTGAATGCTCGTGTGTGCAAAGGGGCCTCGTTTATAAAACGAGTAGCCTACGCACCGATTTGATAGTGTGCGTATGCTATCCACGCCAATGCTCATCTTTATAAACACGGTATTTTACGTGGAAAAGTGCTCAACGCCACGTCAGGGTATAAGCAGACGTGCGCACTTTGTTGCAAAGTCCAAGAACTGCAGGTGTTTGTGAGCAATTATTGCCGCTCGCCCGTCTCTATATTTGAATGTTGACTGAGGATCTTTTATTAATGTCATTGATTGGGCGGTTTTTACAAGGCGGTTATCGTAAAAAAACATTCAGCTGCGCATAATTTCAAGCTCATTTGCTATTTATAGATTCGCATATTTTGGCGTACGCAGGTTTGTGTGTGTGTGTGGGTGCGTGTGTGCATAGCCTACGTTGGTTCTCTGAATCACAGAGATCACAATTTTACGGTCTATGGTACGCACCGGTACGCACATTGGAGAAATGATCGTAAGAGCGTAACAAGGCTGTTTGAATCACACAGAACTTGGGGCTCTAAATAAGCCCTGATCTGATTTAGTTTATGACCAAATGTATTATATTGGTATACCGCCTAGGCTATATATTCCCAATAAATTAAATAAAAATACTGTTTGTTTCCCCCCTAATAAATTTGGTAGGATGGGTTGAATGGTTGGGTTTACGAATGCAGTGCGCACATCTATTCATTATGCAAAAGAATATCTAAATTAGGACCCGAAAGTGTGCCCTGTTAGTGAAATGTGCTCACTGAAAATATTAATGCATCAAGCTCAAGTTGTGTTTGCCTGTCTTTGTCTTCAAGGGTGCATAAAAGACGAGTCAAAGGTGTTACCATGGACTCCCTCACTTCTAATTTACCAGAAGATAAAAGGAAGCAGCTCTGTGCATTGCTGGGGAATGTTGAACTGACTCTTCTCTACAAAGCTTCAGTTCATGGATATAATGCTTCTGCCTTCCACCAGCGATGTGACCGTCAGGGTCCAACTTTACTTGTAGCCTACAACAGTTCAGGCTACATCTTTGGTGGATACACTAGTGTAGATTATGCTCAAAGCGGGCAGTATATCGCTGATGAGGACATATTCCTATTCAGCTTACAGAGCAAGATCCCTGTGTGCATCAAAATGAACAGTGGCCATAATGCACGTCTTGATGACTCTGGAATGCCCACCTTTGGCCAACAGTTTTACTTTTGCTACAACAACCAACCAGTTGTGTTAAATCAAGGAGCAAATGCATTTAGTGTCAATGCAGCAACAATGTATGGAAACGACACTCAACTGACTGAATGTGAGGTGTACAAAGTGGAACAGAGTAAGTCAATCCTCAGAACTCTCCTCTTTTTTATACATGTACAATAAGTTTCAGTCTACTTTATTTACTTACTTTATATTTAACATTTTATTTGTTGTGTCAGGGTCTCAAATCAGTGCTCAGGAGAAACCATGGAGGAACGTTCTATGGACAGCTGAGTATGTTTCTGTTCTGGTTTCGAGATCTCTTGTTCACTCAATTTCTATTGTCATTTGATGCTAAATATCTATACTGTAGACGAAGAGACGAGCTCATGGAATCCATCAGGAATCATAAACCCATGATGACTTCTGTCAGCCGTGTTCGAATCCTAATGATCGGTCCTGTAGGTGCTGGAAAATCCAGTTTCTTCAACTCCATCAACTCCGTCTTCATGGGCCGCATAACCAGCAAAGCCATGTCAGGATCTGCAGGCACTAGTCTCACCACACAGGTACAGATTCAACAGGATTCAGTGTTTCCTACAGAAGTCTCTCTTCAGGTTGAGGAACATCTCTTGAGGACTTCAGGTCTTGATGTGATTCTCTTATTGGTTGGTATAGTTTCGCACATACCCAGTGAAAGACGGCCGTGAGGGAAAGCCATTGCCATTTGTGCTGTGTGACACCATGGGACTCGAGGAGCAATCGGGTGCAGGACTCGATATTGATGACGTCAGCAGCATTCTTCAAGGTCACGTACCAGACCGCTATAAAGTAAGGGCACTTGTCTCCAGAATGAATGAAGTATGAATAACAAAATGTTTGTTTCATGCCAAATCCTCTCAATCCAGTTCAATCCCATCGGACCGTATCAACCGGATGAGCAAAAGGCCTCCAGACCCGCATCTCTACAGGAGAAGATCCACTGTGTGGTGTACGTGATAGACGCCACCAAAATCTCCCTCATGTCCAGCAAACTGGAGGATAAACTTGCTGCCATACGCAAAAAAGTGAACTCACTGGGCAAGTGAACATATTTATGCCAATCATGTGACTAACCAAAGTAGGTTGTACATTGAGTTACCTGCATGTGACGCACCTCAACATTTTCAGGCATTGCTCAGATCGTCTTGATGACTAAAGTAGATGAAGCATGTCCTCTAGTGGAGGGAGATCTTCAAAGCCTTTATGTCAGTTCCTACATCAAGACGAAGGTGAGACATGGTCACATGATCACATGAGCTGTCCCCACAGGACTCAGAGTGACTGAGATGTTGTTTCGTCTCTGCAGGTTCAGGAGGTGAGCTCTCGGTTGGGTGTGCCGGTGTCTTGTGTGTTACCAGTGAAGAACTATAGTCAGGAGCTGGAGCTGGAGCTCAACTGTGACGTCCTGCTTCTCACCGCTCTACAGCAGACGCTCAACTTTGCAGACGACTATCTGGATGATGTTGCCTCCATGGAGAGCAAACCTATATAAAGGGCTGCTGTTGGCCAGACTTGTGTTTTATATGATACAGGTTGAGACTAGAATTTAGGAATACTGGTCTCTTGAAGTCATTTTAGTTAGTTTACAACAATAACGGTCATATTGGTTAGGCCTATATTGTACTGTTGTGTCAACTTATTAATCATCCAATCATAAAGTGTAATGAACTGTACTGAAATGGTGAGAAAAATATGTTTGCATTAAGACTGTCAACATATTCTGTTTGCCAATAGCTATTAAACATTACACTGACCGAGGTACTGGACAGCTATTTAATGTGCGCATTGTTTTAAGATTATTCGCGAGTAAAACGGGCTTACTGGACTTAATTATTAGCAACTGGACTAGCATATTAGCAAATATGGACATTTTACAAATATTTAGGAATCTTTGGAAACTTCCGTACATTCGTTTTCTGGACGATTTTACTCTCTCACAAGCCATTAAGCTGCAGCGCCAGCAGTTACAGACCAGCAGCCACAGAACGGAAGTGAGGGGCGGAGCTTATACTGTTAATACAGTTGCACTATCTATACACATAATGTTCTTTTATTAAATATGAGATGTTTTCACATGTATTTTGATCGGATCGATGTCTTCAATATTTGATGTTACAATATTAACAATGCTTTGCTTAAGCTTTCTTGATGTATAATGAGCAATATTTTAAAACATAGTAACCATGCTTAATGTTAAAGGATACAAACAGGCTACAATAGGCTAAAACTAGCCAGCTTTTTATTTTAAAAATAGATTAAATGTGTAACATGTTGTAAAGTGTTTGACTGTATGCAATCATATTTCCTTCATGTTTGTGGGGTTACAAATGGTAAAGACAGAGTATGTGAAGTATTTAATGTCAAATACTGTATAACTAAACTGTAAACACTTATACAAAATTCAAAATAAACATTTAATACAAAGCCTTGAACAAGGAAATGTGCTTTTTATTCTGTATGAAATAGCTAAAATAATTTAAAAAAACATCACAACTTTCAAACACAGACTGATAATGGTGCAGTGAATTAATTAATATACTTAGGATACTAATTAATAATTGACAATTTGGGGGACTTAATTTCAAGGGAGTACCTGATTTTTCAAGACAACGGCAGAAAGAGAGGAAAACAGCGTATATAGACGCTGTATTAGAAACACCCCACAGCAGCATTAACTTGTTTCTTGTTATTTGATGCAAAGGTAATATACACTCAACTAAAGGATTATTAGGAACACCATACTAATACTGTGTTTGACCCCCTTTCGCCTTCAGAACTGCCTTAATTCTACGTGGCATTGATTCAACAAGGTGCTGAAAGCATTCTTTAGAAATGTCGGCTCATATTGATAAGATAGCATCTTGCAATTGATGGAGATTTGTATGATGCACAGCCAGGGCACGAAGCTAACTAGAGCATCTTTCAGGTTCCACCACATCCAAAAATGCTCTATTGGGTTACTGTGGGGGCCATTTTAGTACAGTGAACTCATTGTCATGATCAAGAAACCAATTTGAAATAATTTGAGCTTTGTGACATGGTGCATTATCCTGCTGGAAGTAGCCATCAGAGGATGGGTACATGATGGTCATAAAGGGATGGCTGATAGAGTTAACATAAGTCATGTTGTGAATACATATTCATTTTTTTGAAGAAAAAAAAAAAGAGAAATAGAGAAACCCTTAAATGGTTTATTATCCGTTATTAAGACTTTTGTCTACGAAAATACACATTTTTAATAATGTAGTGTAATCTAAAACATGTTTTGTCCCTTATCTTAAGAATCAGTGTTATACTTAAACTTAGAATTTTATTATACAAAAAACATACAAATAATGTCTATAAAATAAAGGCAAGAGTCTAAAACACAACACAAAATGATAAGCAGAAAGGTACGTGAAGCTGAGGAACTACCAGAAGACCAAAGAAAATATAAATATACAGACTACAGCTGAATTTGCGTTACTGTTTATTGAAACAATGAAAGGTGTGAATCAAATGAAACATGGACCAAGAACCATACGACATCAGCAGGCTGGGACAGTGGAACTGATGAACAGACAATAAACCAGACGCACAGAAGCAACGTCTCCCGTCCTGTAGATTATGATATAAAAACACCTCTAACCATCCATAGAAACCCACAGGACAGCATTAACAGTTCATATTAAACTGACATCTCTTTCTTAATTAGTTTGGCATTTTTAAAATCACAGTTTTAAAAATTACAAAATAGGAGACGATAACTTTTTTTTATATCAGTGTAAATATGACAACTTGTTAGTGTGAATAAAAGCCATGCAGATTATTCCAATCCGCTTGGTGAAATACAACAGGGAAACTATTAATATGGACATCCTGACAAATAGCAGATGAAATGAATTGCAGGTGTACACACTTTGACACGTTCACACTCCATATGGCTTTTAAGACACCCTGACATAAGCGATGAATCTGGCGACCTGGTTTGCTTTTCTCGACACCTTTGTGATTTCTGCATGGCACTAAATCGCTCATGTATTCCTGTTAAATAACATAAAATAAACAATATGTGCAACTTGGCATGAATATCGCGTGGCCACTGCGACGTCAGAGCTTTGCGTCGTCTGATGAACTACGTGATCAATGCGAATCCGTCTATGAACAGTCTACAGCAATGGAAAACTGCGAAAAGGGAATGTCACGGGGGGCTTGTTTCCATACATGGTCAATTTTCTGTGCTTTTCGGGTATTTGACATCTATAAAGAGGACATTCATATTCAAAATCGTAAAAAATAATGGAACACTTCTTTCAGAACTGTACAAGATTAAAATAAAAAAATCAACATTTAGTTATACATATTTATATGACAAAACTGTTACATTTATTATTTCTATATAGAAAAACAAAAAGATTTTTGTTTACTTTAAATTGTTAGCAGAATGCAGTATTCCCTCTGAGAAAAGCAAAACAAAACAATTAGACCCTTTAAACTGACGGTCTAAAGGTCATAGATTATGTACTTGCATGCTAGAGCTGAAAGTTTTCTAATAAAAAACTCCACCCACAGAAGTGGATAAATGGGTAAAAGTAATAATTATCTCTCTAGTACTTGTTACTATCCACTAGGTGGCATCGCAAGCAAAGGAAATTGTAACAGTAGTAAGTGCATCTGGATGGAGAGGTTTGTTCAAGTCCTTCATTAGTCCATGCGAGGGAATACTGCATTGCCGTGTTGTGTTGCTAGTAGTGTTCATTAGAGCTTGTTTCCTACTCCATTTGGCCAAGTGGAAGGGTCACGTTCCTCTACCCTTTGGTTAAGCCCTTGGCGAGTCCTACTGGCCCTCCTTGGGTGAGGAGGGTGACGGGTTACCAGCGGAATTCTTGAGGGAGCCCAGTGTTTTACTGAACCAGGAGTTTTTGGCAGCTTGAACCTCAGTCATCAAAACGCCCCGCTGATGCTCCAGCTCCTGTTACATAAACAAATAACATTGACGTTACTGTAAACTGTGACATAGCTGTAAACTGCTAATGACATTTGTTAGCTTAATTCTTTGATATGACACGACAACAGGGATTCAGTGCCACAATACAATTAAGTAGGCTGTTTGCACAAATAAAGTCTAAAGTTTTGAGAATAAAAGTCTTAACAGTACAAGATTAAATTAGTAATGTAAAAATTAAAGGGTTAGTTTTAGCCTAGCTTAGTTCACCCAAAAATGAAAATTATGTCATTAATGACTCCCCCTAATGTCGTTCCACACCTGTAAGACCTCCGTTCATCTTCAGAACACATTTTAAGATATTTTATATTTAGTCTGAGAGCATATCTAAGTGAATGCACACTATACTGTCCATGTCCAGAAAGGGAATAAAAACATCATCAAAGTAGTCCATATGTGACATCAGTTAGTTAGTTAGAATCTCTTGAAGCATCGGAAATACATTTTGGTCCAAAAATAAAAGAAACTATGACTTTATTCAGCATTTTCTTCCGTGTTTGATTTCAATCCGCGTTCGCGACTGCACAGTCTCCCTTACACTATAAACGAAGCTTGCTTGGGTGAACTAACCCTTTAAGTAAAAGATTACTAAAGAATAGTCAAAATTACGAAAGCAAAGCAAAATGACATGAAGAAAGTCATAACGTAACATGGAGATTGAACTCATTTACATGAACAAAAGCCCCGTTTCCACCACAGGAACTTTACCCAGGAACTAGGAACTTTGGGTGGTACTTCGTGTGTTTTGACCGCAGGAACCAGGGTCTAAATGAAGTTCCGGGTAAATATTAGAGGTGGGCAGATCGATACTAATATCGATAATATCGATACCAACGTTGGTATCGGTATTGATCGATACCAACGTGAAAATATCGATACTTAAGTTTCAGTTTCTCTCGTTTTGCGACCTGGCCGTGTTTGTCAAAATGCTGCTGCTGTCACAGAGCAGAGGATGGAAGCTCTCAAGAGAGTGCTGCTCGTGCTCGACACTGCTCTCCTCCCCCTCTCCTGTTTTGTACTATCACGTGACTCACCACTAGCGCTACCACCAGCAGTCAGGCGCGCGCGCCGCTCAGCCGCGCATTTTAATTTTCAGCATTATATCGTATTACAAGGAGAATTTGTTTTACAGTTTTTATATTTATTGTGAAGTAAAACTTTGTGACTTTGTGTATTCAAGAAAAAAATCCTGAAAAGAAGTGCACTAAAGAGGAGAAACATTTTTTGTTAACATGCTACTTGAAAAGAGAATTTGTTTTTACATTTTTTATATTTGTGAAGTAATCATTTTGTAACTTTGTTTATTTAAATAAAGCAGAAGTAACCAAAAGTTGTTTCTGAACAAAAGCTTTTGTAGCACTGATTAATAACTCAAAATGCTAATCACAAAAACAAATTAAAAGTCATGAAAATTCATTTTTATTTAGGTTGAAGACGCATCCACCTTAATTATTAAAAAGTATCGGTATCGGCGATACTGGCCCTGTATTTACTTGGTATCGGATTGATACCAAATCTAGCGGTATCGCACACCTCTAGTAAATATTTCCCCCTCCAAACGGCCCTGCTCGCGAGGTAGTACTTTTTCAAAGTTCAGGAACTTTCGAGGGCGGGACTTGGGCGCTGAACATGCTGATTGGTTGAGCTGACGCAGCATTTTATTTCAACCGGCATTTTTAAAAGTCTTTTGCGAGGTTCGTTCTGCGTTCAGTAAATATCAGTCTTGCTCTCTGTCTGATGGCGCGCGGTCGTCTCAGCCATCTCACGTGCAATGTCCGTAATAGCTGATAATAATATACATTGTCATTTTAAATCTAGCTTTACAAGCTTTCTGAATATGCTGCATGCTGCTGAATCTGCATATTAGTGCTCTTTTCTGTCGTTGTTAATTACCTCTTTAGTAAACCTATACATAACCAGCAAAAGCAGCACAGCTTGAATCTCTTCCATACTCGTTATTAATTTTTTTTCACCATGTAAACGACCTGACCGATTACTTTTAAGTGTGTGTCCTTACATGACGTGACGGCGCGCGCCGCGCTCATGTTGACAAGAGAGGAAAGTTAATTTTTCTGAGGGGTAAACTTTTTATTTCGTGAGTTATGAAGATAATGTTGGAGTAATGACACAGCGTATATTGCCCCGGGCAGTTTTTACTTTGACTGCGCCTGACAGAAGATTTTTTTTTTTTCTGAGATGATTATTACACTTTACAACAAATAGCTATAAATAATACTGTATTAGTCCTGGTGGCCGTTAAGAGTTGCTATGGCTACAGTAAACACACTCCAGCTGAGCTGCTGGAGAAAACAGCGTTGACATTTTTGGTGCGGCAGACAA
Organism: Pseudorasbora parva; assembly: GCF_024679245.1. Taxonomy (NCBI): domain Eukaryota; kingdom Metazoa; phylum Chordata; class Actinopteri; order Cypriniformes; family Gobionidae; genus Pseudorasbora; species Pseudorasbora parva. The sequence continues at coordinate 21,392,016 of NC_090185.1, read as the reverse complement.
ACTGCATGTGACAAAATGATTGCGATTGAAAGTCATCACATGTAAACACCAGATCGGTTTAGATAATGTCTCATGTAAACAGTTCACTAAATCTTTTAATCGGTACACTTAAAAATGATTACTGTCCTTCACTGATTTGGAGGAGCAGTCGCGCGCAGTCCTACATCACCGGACTAATGTGCCTAATCTTCTCGGAACTTTATCGCGGTCGAAACGCAGACAGCTGCAGGTCTGGGGGGGAGAAAAGTTCCTGTAAAAAAGTTCCTGGTACAAATTGTTCCGGGTAATTTTGGTGGAAACGGGGCTAAAGTCGTAACATCATAAGATTTAAGTCAAAACCACGTGAACTAAGCCGTAAAGACGTAACATGAGATTTAAGTCAAATTTATGTGATCAAAGTCATAACATGAAACTTTTAAGTCAAATTTACACAAACTAATTCCTAACATTAAGAGATTTAATTCCAAATTACATGAACAAAGACAACATTATGAGATTCAATTCAGAATTATGTGAACTAAGTTATAATATTATGAGATTCAAGTCAAAATGACAGTCGTAACATGAGATTTAAAAGTGCAGTGTGTATAGTATTTATGAGGATCTATTGACATAAATGCAATATAATAATATACATTACTATGTTTTCAGTTGTGTATAAAGACCTTACATAATTTACCGTTATGTTTTTATTACCTTAGAATGGGACATTTCTATCTACATACATCTTGGGTCCCCTTACAGTGAAATCGCCATTTTGCGGTGTCATGTTTCTACTGTAGCCCTAAACGGACAAACTTCTCTACAGAGTGCTAGCGACTCTCTGCTCTCTCCCGCCGACAACATTTTTGTCCTGTGTTGGCTGCCGTAGCTTCTCTATGTGCTTCAAAAGGTAGGGGTGAGCGGTGTGTTATTGCAATTCACAACCTCACCACTAGATGCTGCTAAAAATCATACACTGCACCTTAAAATCAGAATTGCATGAACAGTCGTAAACATGAGATTTAAGTCAAAATTATGCGAAAGTCGTAACATGAGACTTAAGTCAGAATTATGTGGAAAAAAGTCATAACACAAGATTTAAGTCAAAATTACGCAAACTATTTCGTAACATTATGAGATTTAAGGCAAAACTGTGTGAACAAGGTTGCAACGTAACATTGAGATCTAAGTAAAACAATTATGCGAAAAGTTGTAACATCACAGGTTAGTCAAAATTCTGAAAATGAATTTGTAAAATTTGAGCTTTAAGTCACAATTATGTGAATCAAGTCATAACAATATGAAACTATAGTAGTAATACTTTACAAATAAAGCTTACATTTTGAGCATAAAGTCAGAATTACAAAATGTTTATATTATAAGAATTTATAAGGAAATCAATATTATCTGTCTTTCGGATGAGACGTTAAACCGAGGTCCCGACTCTCTGTGGTCGTTAAAAATCCCAGAATGTCCTTCGAAAAAGAGTAGGGGTGTAACCCCAGCATTCTGGCCAAATTTGCTTACTGGCCCCTGTCCATCACGGCCTCCTAATAATCCCCATATCCTGATTGGCTTCATCACTCTGTCTCTCCACCAAACAGCTGGTGTGTGGTGAGCGTTCTGGTGCAATATGGCTGCCGTCGCATCATCCAAGTGGATGCTGCACATTGGTGGTGGTTGAGGAGATTCCCCCTTTTATGTAAAGCGCTTTGAGTGCCTAGAAAAGCTCTATATAAATGTAATGAATTATTATTATTAATTATTAAAGTGACGTGAAAACATTACAACTATTCTTTTTGACTTTATTATGTACTGTTACCGCGACACTAACATGTACTGATACAACTGTATCTATAAAACATTGATTTCAAATAGGTTTATTGTATACTAATAAGTCAGTAGTTTAGGACAAGTACTAGTAGCTAGTCATAAATCTCCCTTTAAACAGAAATAAGTTGTTTTCGACCTGCAGCTGATGAGCTGATCTTGATGTTATATATGGTGTGATGACTGACCTGAATCTTGCACTTGGCCTCCACCAGCTGTAGTTTGGTTTGCGCCAGCTCTAGTTCTAGCTCTCTCAGCTGGGCCTTGAGCGAGTCCTTCTCCTCATCCATGTCCGTGTCTCGGTTGTCCTGACTCACCACCGGGATCTGCAGGGGTCCGTCTTTGCTGAACACTTCCCTACAGCGCTCACACGCCATCACTTTAGCCTAGAAGAACAACAGCTACTGATCGTCACATACTCAGCAGGCCACATAAGAGCACTCTAGTATAAGACTAGTTACCCACCTTAACTATATCCAGTTCCTCTTTTGTGGACGCCTGCTGTTTCTCCAGCCTCGTACTTAACTGGGAACATATCTAACACAAACAAAAGACTGTATTTCACATCTTATTATACTAATATATCCATCACAATAAATACTAAAGAAATGACATGCAAGATCCTGAAGATGTGTTACTTTACCATCATTGAGATTACCATTATAATATTTAAAATTTATATTGACTTTAAAAATATTTCAGAGCTGTACATATATAATAATAATAATAATAATAATAATAATAATATATTACTTTTTATTATTTATTCTTTGATTTTTCATTTTAGTTTAATTTTAAGTAATATTTGTTGTATTTTTGAAAAAAATATTTTTATACACTTTTTTTAAACATTAATTATTTCAGTTTTAGTGTTTTAGTACATCAAAGTAAATTAAATCAAAATAAAAAAATGTCTCCATTGCAAGCAATATAAGTTGATGTATTTTTAACATTTTATTTTTAGTAAATAACATATTACTAACATTAAGATTACTAGTATACTATTTAAAATTTATATTGACTTTAAAAATATATTTGTCCAGAGATTCCAGAGATGTGTGTGTGCGTGTGCATATATTATATATATGTGTGTGTGTGTGTGTGTGTGTGTGTGTGTGTGTGTGTGTGTGTGTATATTTTTTTTTTCCATTTTCATCATAGTTAAATTGTAAGTGATATTTTTTGTTTAAAAAACGTATTTTTTATACATTTTTATTTCAGTTTTAGTGTTAGTAATTTTAGTACATCAAGTTAAATTAAATAAAAACGATAAATGTTTCCATTGCTAGCAATTAAATCAAGTAAAATAAGTTGATATATTTTTAACATTTTATTTTAGTCAATTATATTTTAGTAACATTAGAGACATTATATTTTCTATTACTAGATTTCATTATTATTATTTTTTCCCATTTTCACTGTATTAATTTTTATTTCAGTTTTAGTTATTTTAATACACCAAGTTAAAATAAATGAAAATGAGTCGTTTCCTTGGCAACAAAATGATTTTTTTTTTTTTAACATTTTATTTCAATCAGTGTTATTTAAGTATCATTAAGATACTAATATATAACATTAATATTTGGACATTTTTATTTTTTTATTTTCCATTTTAATTTAATTTAAATTGTTTAATGTTTTTAGTAATGTAAGCTTTTTACAATTAGTTAAAAAATGTGTGTGTGGTTGTAGTTTCAACTAACTATAATTACCCTGATTAAGAGGACTATGGTATATCTAGATTTGTATGGGACACTCAAGCATACCTGTTTATACTCTGCTATGATGGCTGTGGTCTTCTTGATCTCTAACTCTGCTTTCTCCAGCTCTCTTCTGAACACTTCCTTCAGCTGAAAAGCAAGTCTTGTTTTTATTTCTGTAGAAGGTAACTTTTAATACTACATGGCGTCAGAGACATTCAGAGTCCTCAATCCTTGTACCTGTGCCGTCTCCTCCTCTTGTCTTCTCTTCTCCTCCTCGGTCTCTACCAGACGTTGTTTAGTGTTGAGCAGTTCTTTGTTTAAAACGTCAGCTTTGTCCTCGGCCTGAGAATGCAATGCTTTTTAACACACAAGATCTAAACAAAAGCCAAATGTATAGTGTGTAAACTAGTAAAGAAATACCTGGTCCAGGTCATTCCTCAGTGCTATCTTGCTGGTCACCAGTTCATGGGCAAGATCATCGTTCTCCTGCTCCAGACGCATGCTGGCCTCTTGCAGTCGCCGGTTTTCTCTCTGCAGGGACACACACGCAGTTAATTTATTACTTTACGGAGGAGAACTCGTGCAAGGTTAACAGACAGAGACTGACAAGACTGCGAGGCTAGCTTTTGCAAAAGCTATAATTTCCCAAGCATTCACATGTAAGCATTACAAATTTGTACGAAAGTACATGATTGTGTAAACTGCACTGTTTTGCAATAAATTAATGCAACAAATTAAAATGGCACATACTATGAAATGTTTTAATATTTTTGACGGTTTACATTTTTTGTTACGTATTGTTTTGTCAGCACAGAGTTTTTAATTTCTCTTTACAACTATTTTAATTGTCCTTGTTTTTATTTTAATTCGTACACATGGTATTCATGGCATACACATATGAAATGTGCTATACAAATAAAATGACCTTGCCAACAAAAATTATTAAAAATTGTTATATGGGTATTATATATTTTTTTATTGTTATTGCAATATTTTACTTTTTTATACTTCTTTATAGTTATAATCTTACATAGTAAAAAGTATAGTAGTAAAAGATTATAATAATATTAAAAGGTATAGATAGGCAATACATTAAAATAATAGGTAAAAGAAGTATAAAACAGAAAAAAATATTTGTAATAACAGTAAAATTGTAATAACAGTAAAAAAATATATAAAGTCAATGAATTAAGAATTTTTAGGAATTTACAAATGATAAAAGATTATTATAATAATAAATACTACAGACAGGTAATGAGTTAAATTAAAAGCAAATAAATACACAGTAAAAATATATAAATTAGTAAAAGATTATAATAGAAAAAATGATAAAATAAAATATAGATAATTAATATAATACCGCCAAATAAAGATAAAAATAGTAATATATATATTTAAAAAATTAAGATAACAGCAAAAATATAATACAAAAATATTACATAAAGGATTATAATAGTAGAAATATGATAAACCAGTAAGTAAGATAATAATAGCTAATTATTCCAAAAATGATAATTAAAAATATATAAAATGGTAATTGAACAGGCTCACACAGATTCGGCAGAAATTCATGCATGTTTGTATATGAAATATTCCAAAATTGATTTAAATTTTTTTTTATATATATATTCCACATAACTCAGAATTCAGTAGACTGGCCCTACCAAATAAAAGCAAGAAACACCCCCCCAAAAAATGCACATTGTCTAGAAGTCTTAAAAAAATGACAATGACACTACAGTAGAAAAGGAGCTAAAGAGACTTAGATCACATGCTGATTTAGGATACGTTTTTCACATCCAGTCTTGAGAAATCAAACTAAATGACCACAATGTGACTTCTGCAGTGCCTGATTAGAGAGCTAGCGCTGTCACAGGGAGTCTCCCACTGCCTCACATGACACACATTTCCTTATCAGGAAGGGGAAAGCTGTCATCTGACTTCCATTTACACAAACACACACACATTGCTGGTTAGGTTATGCACAGCAGTTAATATATTACATGGAAGGCTTGAGTCCATCATTTCAAATGGATCAGAGAAACAAACACACATGCAGGCAGATGTTAGTAGCTAATGAGCGCTGGTGGGCTGAAGGCTTACCTGCAACGTCGACCCAACACAGTCAACACTACACCCACTAGAACAAGAACCGCAGAGGCCTTCCCCATCCAGCACCGCCCGACACATACAACACCGCCTGTCCATGCTCCACCCCCCGCCACAGATCATTGGTTAAATGGGTGAGTGAGGGAATCTCATTGGTTAGATTGGTGAGTGAGGTAGAGGGTAAACAGGAAGTGACAGCAAGGAAACCACTGAGTAATGGAGCTTCCTTTAATAGCATGCTTGGCTTTTCAACACGGCACGTTGCTTGTGAAAGCACATTTATAGAAATAAAAAAATATATATACATATTGCTTAGGATTACACATTTTATTTTTTGTTCATGTGAATATAAGCTTACAAAATTAAATAATACATTCAAATAAAAGTGACCAATTGAAATAAAAAAGCACGTTTTTTTTTCCTTTTAAACATTTCAGTTATTGTAAACATGAGACTGCCAACAAAAACACAAAAGCTGTGACAGCTTTTTTGTCATTTATGATAAAAAATAAAGCCACTTAAATAAAAAATATATTCATTAAAATGCTCAAAAAAATAAATTAAAATATTTGGTTTACAAAACAAGAATCTACAATGCGAATGTTTTTGGCGAGCGTTTTGCTCATTCCCTGCGACGTACAGCGTCTGTGGTTTCCAGTGCAGCCCGCTACACAGTCCTGAACTGAGACAGAGTGAGACGAAGATGAAGATGAACGTAGGAGGTGAGGATGAGGACTGGAGGAGGGGAGGCTAAATCAGGTTTCTGCTTACCTGATATCTGTCTATGGGGTCTTCCTGTTGCAGCTGGCTCTCTTTCAGAGACTGATAATCCTTCTCAAACTTCTTCAGCTTCTTTGTTGGCACCTAAGACAGACAGGAAATCAGAGATCAGGTTTGTAAAACGTACGCTATCATTGATAACCATTGATAACAAGAACCATTATTAATAATTGAGCATCAAATCAGCATATTATAACGATTTTTTGAAGGATCGTGTGACACTAATGACTGGAGTAATGACTGATTTATAATTTTCCACATATTTGGTAAGATACTAATCGACAATGTGGAGCACTACAAGCTTCCAAAACAAAATGATGCTCTTTCCACCCTTCCTTAACTAAAACAAAAAAGCAAAACCATCTCAGGAGCTTTTAAAAGCGCAGCGCTCTTGTCTGTTGCTATGGCAGCATAGCCGGAGTTAGCATGGAGTCTCCGAGGGTGGAGCGCGCTTCAGTGAAGCCAGTCCTGAGGGGATCTCTTCATCCGGGTTTACTCGCTGCTTTACTGCGGGGAACTTTGTTTATTACAGTCTTCATTCAGCAGGTCTGGGATCAGTCTTCACAAAGCCTTTCATAATTGACTTCATTTGAGTTTGAAACCGCTCACACACAAAGAAATGTGCACTGCCACCACAACAGCGTTTTGAAGGCAAACAAACACACACAACATGCTTGCAAAATGTTTAGCACATCAACAGAGGAAAGACATTGTTTCTGCTTTATTCAGGTCCAAAAAAGCACAAAAGGAGCCTCTCTCTTATCTCTACCTGCATCACTTCTTCTGAACAGCAGCTCATTGTTGACCGTTACCCACGGCACCATACAGTGTGCTTGATCTCTGACCTCAGGATGAGGGTGGCCAGAGTGAGAAACTGTTGCACCACTTGTGTTATCAATGAAGACAAAACAGCACTCAAGGCTTTTTTGTGTTTTTGCAAAAGCAGTTGTAACGATGACAAAGCTTGCGCTTGGGTAAGCTAACTTCTCCTTCTGCAAAAAAAAAAAAAAAAAGGTTTCAAACAGCCATCCTTGCCTTTCTACTCCAGCACAAAGTGTCCGTTGTGCTGTTCGGAGGAATGTGAACATGATACAAACTCTTCAGAACACAGTGAACTAGGAGGATAAGCAAACAATTGATTTGTAATATCAAAAGAAAAGAGGGGAAAAGGCCATTACTATAGTGTTTTGGATGTATTTTAGGGAGCTTTGGGTTGTTGCTAGAAGTCCAAGTCTAAAGAGCGCATCTTCAAGTCTCTATGATATCTTTTGTTTTCTCTCTATTTGATCAAAAATGAAATACACAAGATGTGCGCCATGCTTATGGTTAGGCTTAGTGATGCTTGCCTTAGAGAAAGAGAGGAATAAAAAGGAACACGCAGCAGCGTATATTAATCTGACAGTCAGCGGTGCAGATAATAGACCAGGCATCATTAGATGAAGAGATGTTATAAGCGCACACAGTCCGGATGTGCTATGTACAGCCACAGACCACAGAATGACATGTTGAAATGGCACAACCAACATGGAAGTCAATTTCTCAGTAAAAACATTCGTTTTACCATTCAAAGCCATAAACATATGGAAAGTTTGTCAGGGAGATTTCACCTCAACAAACGAGGTTGGTGTAAATGACGAGTTTATACATACACAAAACACCTACACAGGTAGGAATGAGTAGCTGAACTCTACTTTCCATTCAAGTTGACGTTAACAGCACATGTTGTTTCCTACGTATGTGGATATACAGAAACCAAAATATATCCCGCCAGATTTTACTGTACATGTACTAAAAACTGCCACAGCAATTGTTTTACACTAAGTTCTTGTTACAAACAAAGTAAGAACTGCAAAGGTTTATTGGAATTGGTTAAACCTGTGCATTTGCCCAAACAATGTTTGAATATTCAGGTCACTAGGCTCTCAACTGACTATTCAAAACATCTATTTGAAGGGGAAAAATAGACATAACATGCAAAACTGCATTAGGTCAACAGACATTTGCTTGCTCCTGAACACAGCCATGTTCATCTTCCTACCAACCCACATTCCTTGCAATAAGGACATAATGGGATAAATTGTACAGCCTTGTAATTTCATTACAAGACATTTCTCCCAAAGCGTGAAGCCGGACAGTATCAAACAAACAAGCTCTACCAGAAAAATGCTTGTATGACAAGACTAGATGCTGTCAAATCAGTTTAAAGATAAAAACAGCCATTTGAGTGAGACTTACCACCGGTTTAGGTTTGGAGTTGGCCACCAGACTGGCGAAGAAATCCTCTTCATTGATCTGATTGATAACATGAGCGTCGTAAGCCACCGTTATAGACACTTCCTGCATCATTTTGGCAAAGTTTCTGCGAGGAGCACTGAGCGAGACAGGTGAGCTTTGAGAAACGAAGGAGGGAGGGAGGGAGGGAGGAAGGAGGAGGAGAAAGCTGACAAGACTGCCAAGACCGGGACCAGTCAACAAGTTTTTTGCGGGTGAAAGCCGGCCCCTTGAGGCGGGAAATAAATGCAGGGGGGGATGAACCATAGAGGAACACGCACTCACAAACACCTGGTTTTGTCTTCAAATGCAAAGCTCAGTTCCTTCAAAGTGATGAAACTTTGTGTGTGTGTCCGCGGACTCTAAATTGCAAGTTGTGCAGGGATGACTCTTACCGCCACGGTCTCATGGGTAGCGGTGGTTACCACTGGAAATATGAAGAGCGAGGCAAGCGGAAAAGGTTGAGAGGCAGGGGAAATTTGGGTTTGTCAGACAAACCACAACGGGGTCTTCTAACTCCCCTGCGAGTTCTCACTTTATCCTCTCATCTAACTGTCCGGGACCTTGTTTTTCCTGAAGCCGTTCAGTTCCTGGTTTAATAAGTTATCCAAACGCAAACATCTACAAGCCAAAGACGCAAGACGGAATGTGCTGGAGTTCGCCAAGGCTGATTCCTCTAATCTCTTTCCATTTTCAAAGCATGTCTCCTTTCGATTAGCTCCCCTTTCAATATCAAGAGGATGTGAAATTTGGAATTTGGCTCGTAATCCGCAGAGGGGGAAGTTCGTACAGCTTGTGCTTTCGACGCAAGCAGGTGCCTGTGAATTCCATCACTGTGTAAGCGTATTACCCGGCGACTTGATCCTCTTTAAATTCACACCACTTCAAATAGAAACGACCGCTTTGCATTTCCTCTTCTTGCACGTGATTGGAAATGGTCGGGATCACGGGTGGCAGAAGCAATCTGTGCACAGCCTCATGATGTGTGTGTGTGTGTGTGTGAAGCGTCTGGCGTCCAGGTCTGATATGGAGATACGGCAACAAGGCTTCCTGTCCTTGCCACATAATCTCCTCCCTCCCAGCCGTATCAAAAAAACATCCAGATGACATCCCAGTGGCAGAATCTTCTAGAAACCAGCAAGATCAGTTTAAAAAGGGGACGGCGAGTATAAAAATAACAGTTTTGAAGTGGAACGGCAGTCGTTGATTCGCCCACTCCAGCGCTGATTTTGGATGAAACACCTCATTGATCTGCTCTCCTGCGTGCCTTTCACTTTTGTTTGCAGAAGATAAAGAGGAAAGTGGGACTAAGTACACATTCGCACAAACGGGCGTCAATGAGGCGTGGTCCGCAGGCGCTGGGAGCAATGACGGTGCACAACCAGTTTACGTGGGCAAAACGCCACTTGGCAAGATGACAAGAAAATCCAGTTAAAAAATAAGAGGGATCAAACGGCTTGTGCTTATGGTCTTCTCTCGGAGGGAACAAAAACAACAGACTTGAGCACACTGCAGACAAAGCAGTCCAAACAAAGTGCATGGTGTAAATGTTGCAGGTGTAAACCCATCCTTAGGGAGTGGAAGAGACGTGGCTCAAGGGTGCATGTAAGTGGGTGTGGACTGTAAGGAGTTTAAAAAAAGTGCCATACAAGGGAAAAACAAAAGATAGTGATCCTACAGACTCTGGTGTAAAACGAAGCTGGTCTCTCTTCGCTGAATGATTTGTATGCTGATGAATGCACCTGTTACATCACCTTACTCAGGTGCTGGTTTCCCACAGACTGCATCCGCATCTCTGGTTTCTAATTTCTCTAACGCTGTGTCCTATATTCTGCCAAACACATGGTTCTCTGTCCAATCTCAGAGAATAGTCAACCAAACACAGAGCATGAGATAGTTTTACTAAATAAATAAAAAGTACAGTTTGGAAGTATACCGTATGAGTCAATCTCATGTCAAAGTTATATGTTGCATAAAAAAGTAAGTCTATTTTTAGGACCAGAGTGTTTTTTTATGCATTGTGACTATTATGACGGAAGTATATTTTGCGTCAATTTTAACTACTGGAATGTGTCCAGATTGTATATATATATTTTTTTTAAATATTCAAAATTCTCATTAAAAAAATGTTTTTAAGTATAATGTTTTTTTTTGTTTTTTGTTTTTTGTTTTTTAAGTATTACAGAAAATGACGGGTTAAATTGGCAAAAATCAAAAGAAGTACAAATACTAAACGGTAACATTACAATATAATTGATTAATATTAAATTTAATTAGTTATTTAAATAATAATTTCACTAACAACACCTTTTTATTTTTCTAAAATATTTCTAAACAATATATAGAATTATACAGAAAATTAAAAAGAAAGCCTGTTTTTGTTTACATAAAAAATAAGCACACTACATACATGATATATGACAAAAAAATGATACACACCGTATACACACACACACACACACACACACACACACACACAATAGCACACACTCTTTTTTAAAACCGATTTTCTGAGATTCACTCAGTATTCAGTAGCCTCATCCAAGAAAATATCCCTTTAGGAAGCCTGTTTGGACAAAACATTCTCAAGGAGGCTGGAATTAATTGCAGTGTACAAACAGACATCCAGTTACACACTGCATTATACAATTAATGCTTTACTGAAGCACAGCAGTGAGCGACTGGGGGCACAGGAAATCCTGCTGTTAGTGCATTTAGAGAGAGGAGAGAGAGAAATACATGGGAGGGGATGAACTCAGTATCATTTCAATCTCTACTCCTCCTTCCTTCCTGAAAACGCACACTCAACAACACACCCCTGCCCCAAATAAAAATGTAATCTATGGAAAAGGCACTAACTCCAGCAGAAAGTGGGTTACAGCATATAGAAGTCTTGTGGAATGGGTTTGATGCAGAGGATTGTGTTTATCCTTGAGTCCTAATGCCACAAAGGAGCCTTGAAACACAGACAAGGTCTCTACATTCTCTGAATAACTGCATGCTAGCTTTGTGATATAGCGCTTCAAATTTCTCAAACAATGCAAAAGCGACCTGAGATTGCATACTTAACGCCTTCAATACAAGTTTTCACCCATTTCATCATACATCAGGTATAAATCTAATTGTTTAGATAATAACCAGTGCATCTCTTCCCTATAAACCACACAATTTGAAATATAAATTATGCTTAAAGCATAAACAAGTATAAATGGTTAAATATAACATTTATGGTTGTAGGTTTGTTCAGATCAATAGAAAACAGCAAATACTGGCACTAAAATGATAGTAAAAATAAAAATAAATGAATAAATGCACTTTGTTTCTGTGTTTTGAATAGTTTTTTACCTTGATATTGCAGGCTTGCTCCATAAGGCGCCGAGCGTTCTCTGCCGCCCTGTAGCGTTTCGGGAGCTGGACCCGGAAAAATTTCAGCGCACCCTCAAAGTCGGCCTGAAGCAGGTCTTCCTTGGAGGTCTGCATGCACACAGAAAAACAGAACTGGTTTAGGGTCATTTCAGGAAATCAACCTGATAAACAGCCTGAAAAGGAACTTAGCCTGGTGATTACTTTCCGCATAGTGCTCGCCTTGGCCTTTTGTGAAGGGAACCTGACAAGCATACAATTCAAAAAACCCTCTGTGTCAGAATTTGCCACATCTGATATTAAAACCCTATTTGCAGCTATTAAATAAGTCCACCTATCCAATAACAAAAAGAGTAAGGGGACTTGCACATTTACAACATCATGCCTTGGGAGATTGCAATATTAAAAGCCTGTCCAATAGCAATAACTAATAATTATTTGTATTATATGGCCAATAAGCGATATTTGGCCGAACCATAAATCTACTTTGCTAATGGAAAAGTATAAAAAATAAAACGAAAAGTGAATGTATAATAAATAAATAAATGCACATAAAAAATAATAGAATGTTGGACACTTTAGTTTAGGGTCAAATTCAAACTATTAACTAGTTTCTTATAAGCGTGCATATCACTAGGATATTGGCTGTTTATTATTACTTTTAATATGGTTGTTTATATAAAGCACATATTAATGCCTTATTCTGCACATGACCATATAGTCTACATGCCTTAATCCTACCCAATACCTAAACTTAACTACCTTATTAACTATTAATAAGCAATAATTAGGAGTTTAATGAGGAAATAGTCATTGTTAATAGGTAAGAATTAATAGTGAGAATTGTAACCTTTTCTAAAGTGTGATCAAATGTTGTTATTTTAAATAAATAAATAAAGACACACACACACACACACACACACACACACACACACACATTATAAAATGATAAATAAAAGCGCTTTAAAATAAACATCAAATAATAAGACAAACTTAAAGCACTAAATCATTAAATAAAAGCTTAAATTGAATAATTAATAAAAACATAAAAAATGTTTGTATACGGCAAGTAAACTTAAGGCAATGCATTATTAATAAAATATGTTGCTGATATAATTACATCAAAGACATTGTGAAACAATTGCAATCAACAGGATAAAAAAAAAAAAAAAAAAACATAAGCCCTTTCCTACATAAACACATACAAATGTTACACAAGCAGCCTGGTTAGAATCACATATCATACACAAGACATAAACAAAGATGAAGATGGGCTCTATTTGCAGCAGTTGCCCCTCACCGCCAGCAGTCGGGGCACAAACAGGCGGTGACCCATGCCTAGCAACCCCATGACTCTATCAGTAGAATCATTGACTGGCCCAGCCTTGTCTTCTCCAGCACCCCCTTCCTCCAGCCTCCGCACGGCGGGTGGTATTTGAGCCCATAGAGGCGGTGAAGGCAAATCTCTCTCTGGGGTCAGAGGTGACAGAGCCTCTTGGGCTCCTCCAGAATCCCCAGCATCGTCCTCCCACAGAGGCGCTGGGGCTGACTTGGAGTCAGCCACGTTGACGTCCAGAGACGGAGCCCAATCTTGGAAAAGTTTAGTCCAGCCGGTTGTTTTGGTAGCACTAGAGCAGTCTTGGCAAGTGCGATGGTGTCATTCGATCATGATTCGATGAGCGTGAGCATGTGTTGTCAAAAACCGGAGGAGGGATAAGCACTTATACCGATTCATTTTGGATGTTTAATGTAAACACTATTGGAGACCACGCCTAGTTCAAAATACAGCAGAACCAAACCAAACCAAAAGTGGTTTTACATGCTTCAAGAGACATAAGGAAATAAAGCTACGATCCTGGTTTATCATTGGTCGGCTCCTCCCAAATTCCCAAATTTGCAATTTGTTGCCTGGCAACAGGCAGGAGGAGAGTCGCATGGAGTCACGTCTTCCGTGTTTTCCTCGTCTTCAAAGGATCTCAGTCCTGGATCTAGCAAAGCACTATGAGGCGGAAACAAGACTAAGTTAAGTGCATCAGAGATGTTGTCAGGTAGATTCTGCTCTCTGTCAAGGTGCATCGAGAGAGTGAGAAAAGCGGAGTCAAGCGGAATCCTCATTCTCGTAAACGGACAACACCTCTTCTGCCATCCTGTCGTGGTCAAGAAGTGGCCGAAAGGTCCATCCAAAATCCCCAACAGTAAGATGAAGGTGGCAAGATGCGATACAGGGTGGTTGTCGTCTTCTCGTCTCCAGGCCTTCGTTACTCCAGCTACAGTGGCTTGTCTGCTTTGCTTTCCTGATCGAGCCAGTCAGATCGTCGGTATGGAAAGTCAACAAGCGCATGAGAGGAAAACGGGGAGGGAGAGACGCGCGCACAGAGATGCTGTCGATGCTAGAAAAGGCAGCGGAGTGGTGGAAAGGGAGGAGGAGAGGAAGATAGGAGGGGCGTTGCAAGGGAATGGGAGACCGTGGACGAATAGACAGTGGACATCGTCGAGGATCCAATGCAAATCATGCTAAATGCTAATTGCTGCTGTATGCTTGCTAAGGGAAGAGGCGGACAGGCAGGAGGACATGTGGAGAAACAGACTGTGAGGTGGGGGGGGGGGGGTGGAGCAGGAGGGACAGAGAGAGAGAGGGAGGGGGGGGGGGGGGTAGGAGCCTTCGGGGAGAATGTCGTAATGGTTAGCCAATAGGAGCGAGGCAGTGCAACCCCCTCTAGCTCCCCTCATGCTCTTTCTCTATTAATGCACATCTCTTGCTTCCTTGCACGCACATTCACATCATACAACGCTCTGCTTCTGTCCACCCATCTTCACTGTTTTTTTTAAACATAGCGGGAAAATGACAACATACTGACAATATTTAAGCACCTATATTTCATAATTGAATCAGTGAGGAAATGACAATACACACACATTAACAAAATCTGTCAAGAATGTTTCAAGGAAATAATTACAATTATATATATAACAACTCAAAGTTGATGTGTCAGAAGCAGGAAAAATGGGCAAGTGTAATGATTTAAATGATTTTGACAAGGGCCAAATTGTGATGGCTAGACGACTGGGTCAGAGCATCTCCAAAACTGAAGCTCTTGTGGGGCGTTCCCAGTCTGCAGTGGTCAGTATCTATCAAAAGTGGCCCAAGGAAGGATCAGTGGTGAACCGGCGACAGGGTCATGGGCGGCCAAGCCTCACTGATGCAAGTGGGGAACTAAGGCTGGCCCATGTTGTCCGATCAAACAGACAAGCTACTGTAGCTCAAATTGATCAAGAAGTTAATGCTGGTTCTGATGGAAAGGTGTCAGAATACACAGTGCATCACAGTTTGTTGCATATGGGGCTGCAAAGTCACAGACCAGTCAGGGTGCCCATGCTGACCCCTGTCCACCGCAGAACGCAACAACAGTGAGCATCAGAACTGGACCTCGGAGCAATGGAAGAAGGTAGCCAGGTCTGATGAATCACGTTTTCTTTTACATCACGTGGATGTCCGGGTGTGTGTGCGTCGCTTATCTGGGGAACACATGGCACCAGGATGCACTATGTGAAGAAGGCAAGCCGGCAGAGGCAGTGTGATGCTTTGCACAATGTTTTGCTGGGAAACCTTGGGTCCTGCCATCCATGTGGATGTTACTTTGACACGTACCACCGACCTAAGCATTGTTGCAGACCATGTACACCCTTTCATGAAAACATGAACATTGACTGGTAGTGTGTATTAGAACTGGGTGATCATTTATATTTTGCTATCATATAAACAATGATGAGAGAACATTTGTCATGACCAATTACACAAAAGACATTACTTGTCTTCAACATGACAAATTATATTATTAGCCTTATGTAAATCTAGTACCACAAGATTTGAGGTTTATTTACAAATCTCCTCTTTAATGAACACCTGGAGTTTAAAGAGCCCTAAAAGAAGCCTGAGAATATTATTCTGGTTTTCGTATCTGCTGTAATTACAGAACAGGGAAGTGGAGTCTATTTCTCAACATTAAATCGGCGGATATATCCTCGTCTCCTCTATAGGTAGGCTCAGACACATTCAGGGCAGCACAGCCCGCTCTTGCAATAGCTCCATTTGTCATTCTGTCATTGCAGCTTACACAAAGGTGTGGCTTTGTGGATGAAGCTAATGTATTAGTGCTGAGAACACCATTGGAAAGCTTCGCAGCAGACAGTATTGGCCAACCGATAATGACACACCGCCCTTTAAATCACAGTGGAAGTTTAATATGCACTTTATTCACACCCACTGTAAGAGACTATGAAAATATTGTAGTTTATAAGTGGATGCAAAAAGCATAACACACCGTGTTTTTTTCCACCAAATGTGTTCAATTTTCAGCTTTGCTTATAAATTGCTGAAAAGCACTTGTCCGCAACCATACTATAGTCCTAACGCACCACAAATAGTGCTGTATCAATAGAGCCATAGTAGCATTATTGGGCTAATGACCCACAGCTGCATAAGATGTCATCCATCAATGACAGTAATGATCAATAATGGCAAAACAACAAACCCAAATGCACGCATAGATCACTCCAACAGCAGCCATGCGGTTCGGATCCAATTCGCCATTATGTCGTGTTAACGAGTAATGCGTCTTATGAAAAGAAAATGCCATTTGCAGTTAGAAAAGACTGCACGAAAAGTGATACATTTGAATTCAAATTATATTAAAATTGTATTGTATGTATATATATCAAGGGCGTATTGCAAAAATAACATGCAGATATTACAAAGATGACATTAAAATGTGTAGAAGCCACTAGTTTTTTTAAAGCGTACTGTCCAACAGACACACCCGCCAGTGAAGTTACAGAGGGAGGCGTGCCTCCTCTGTCCCCATTGACTTAAAATAGACACCTAAAGCATACGCTGAGTTTTATGGGTGGTTATTGAAATGAATGCGGAAAAGTCATGTGAGAGGTAGCAATGGATCCATCGCACTATGATTGCATATGATGGGTTATAATTGATTATGATTGGTTTGTGCAACATATTCCGCCTCTTGTTTTCGTGCACGGTCTGGAATAGGCCTGAATGAATACAATGGCATTAATGGGAAGACTAATTAAAAGGTAAGTAAGCAACTCGAAACAACTCAACCACTTAGATAGCACCGCTTTATGTCACACCAAAATCAAACTAGAAATGGCCTGAAAACATGACGACTGTATGGATTTTAGTGAGCAAACACCTTGGGGAAATTAAAGGTACATCTTTGTGTCTGTTACCAGCGTGTACAACCTTTACGACTACTGAAAATAAAATGACAATTAAAAGAACATTAGTTCACAAATAATATATACTGTTAAAATTGTCTTTATTTATTATTTTGGAACAAATGTAAAATTGTGTAAAACACTTACTTGATGAAATTTATACTTGGCTTTAATAAATATAACATTACTTTGAATTGAACAAACTAGAATTGTGTTTGGTCTCTCTTTTTTACGTAATGTTTATTTAACCAGGAAAATTAAGCGTGACAGGTACATAAATGTACATTTGTGACACATTTTAGGTACATTTTAGGTTACATTTAAGGTAAAATAATCTGACTTCTTCTTGATTACTTTAAGATTACTTTTGACCTAACTTGTTTAATCACGTTTATATGAATAGGATTATCTTAAACCATATTAATATAATAGAAAAAGATAAAGAAAATAAATATCCCAGCATTGCATGCAATTATGTGAATTTGTTCAGTGTTAATATACATATACACAGACTCCATTTTATGTTATTAGATTATACTGGTATTTTGTTTTTCAAATACTCAGTAATCTGACTAGAGTTACTTATTTATTGTTTAAATAATGATTACATGTTATTCTCACATTGGCAGTAGATTATTCATAACTCATTGATTCTTCTTATTTATTTGTAAAAATGTTTAAAAAACACTTCAAATGTACAAACTCACAAAATGACATGCAATGCAGCAGTGGTATGTTCTTTCTCTTTGTATTTTTATATCAATATGGTTTAAGATTATCCTATTCAAATCAACGTGAATAATGAGTTTGGCCAAAAGTAATCTAAAAGTGTTCAGATTATATTACCGTACCTTAAATGTGTCATGCAATTAATTACGTTACTAACTACAATTTTTGTCATGTAATTTAGAATCAGTAACCAACAACAATTTGTAAGTAATATACCCAGCTCTGTATATGCATATCATTTAATAAATGGACCCAGACACAATAATATTATAATACAATATATGAAGTGTCTCATAGCAAAACCTGACAGCAGAAAGACACTACTTGATCATTTTAGTCATGGTATGTACTTTAAACTAATGGATTGGTTTGTAAACAGCTACATGCAAACCATTAAGGTAAAAAAAAAAAAAAAATGAAGGCAATATTTCTTCTGACCGGCAGAGGGAGACACACTCAATATGTTTTTTTGGCCTGCAGAGCTGCTGTATATTAAACTGAAAGCATCAAATATTCTACCAGGTTTCCCAGATTTTAACCACTGAATTTCCATGGCTCTTTATGATTAGGATAAAAAATACTGCACTCACAAACAGTGTTGTTATTGTTAAATTAATATTAGAAATGTTGCCTTGGCAACTAACTGAAATAAGTTAAAGTACTAAAATAACAAATAAAACTGGATTGTCTTTTTAAAGCTGTATAGAAATGAATAAAATGATAAAAAGCCAATAAATATTGAAAACTAAGATAACTAAAAAGAACAATTTGTTAAATTAATATTAGAAATGTTGCCTTGGCAACTAACTGAAATAAGTTAAAGTACTAAAATAACAAATAAAACTGGATTGTCTTTTTAAAGCTGTATAGAAATGAATAAAATGATAAAAAGCCAATAAATATTGAAAACTAAGATAACTAAAAAGAACAATTTGTTAAATTAATATTAGAAATGTTGCCTTGGCAACTAACTGAAATAAGTTAAAGTACTAAAATAACAAATAAAACTGGATTGTCTTTTTAAAGCTGTATAGAAATGAATAAAATGATAAAAAGCCAATAAATATTGAAAACTAAGATAACTAAAAAGAACAATTTGTAGCTAATAGTTTAAATATTAAACTAGCATAACTTTTTATGGATTTTATTAATTAATATAAGCTTTCCAGTTGTTCATAATTAGAACAAGTCTTAAAAAATATAACAAAAATAATTTTAAAGATTGCACTTATAAAGACCAATTTCTAACCAATTAAATATTTTAAACCAAAGGATAACTAGATACATTTGCATAATTTCTTTTTTTTTTTTTTTTTTAAGATTTAAAGACTTTTCCAAACTATTTAAAAGGATGAAATGTAAGTGTAGTGAGGTGCAGTACCTTCAGAAGAGCCAGAGCCACATTGAAGATGATGTTCAACCCCTGCAAAGACATTGAAAAAAAAATTATACACAAAAACAAACACATGGAAGAATTTATTTGACCATCAAACTGCCTGGAACTACAAAACGGGCCACATACAACGGCGTTTTATTGTAATAAAGACGATACAATTTGGAATAAATGGTTCGGAATGGTTCTGCAATGCTGTCTTTGCGCTCCACTAGCAATGAGAAGTGCGATGTCGAATGCATTTGCATTTCCTAAAATAGCTCGAATCATACAAAGAGCTCAAATGTGTGGGAGTGACAGGAGCTGAAGGAAGAGGCAAACAATCTCGCTCGCACACGCTCAGGTGGACTGACAGGCAGGTTGATGTGCGCAGGCACAGTGAAGGACGGGCGGGAGTCGAGGCGGAGGTGCTATATGTGTGTGTGTGTGTGTGTCAGAGGGGAGCAGGTGGCATCGCAGTAGCGAGTGGAGAAGCAATGCTGAAGTCAGCTCCGCATGGAAACACCCGTCTCGAGCATCGCTTAGACGACCCGTTCACATGGCAACACAGAGCTAAAAATATCCTGTGTTCTTTATTAATAACAGGCGGTAGAAAGTATATCTTCCCGACAGGCTCTAGATGGCGCTAGGGGGCTAAATGGAAATTGCAGGGGGGATAATTGTGTGTCTGTTGAGGGAGGGATATGACTTTCCTCTCCGGCTTGTACATACACTTTGGTTTTACAAAAGGTTTTTAACTTTGGTTAAAAACCAAGTTGATATACTACAATTGCTTGTTATAATTGATACTAGCATAACTATCAGTATTAACATTTACAGGAAATGATGCAAAACAACAACCTGAGCAAATCGTCCCATATGGCACTAGTGGAATAGTATGTCAAGTAAGCAAAATTTTAAAAACAAAACAAAACAAAACAAAAAACGTATATATTTAATGAAATATATTGATATAATCATCAACTTGAAGAGCCACTGTGCAAGTTACACAACTGCAGTAATTTCAATAACTATTGAGAATACTTTTTGTTTGTATTTTTATTTATTTATTGTTTTAGTTTGGGGCAAGTAAGATTTTTAATGCTACTGAAAGAAGTCTCAAAGGGCTCATGACATAAGAAATCAAATTTGCCTTGATCATTTGACATACAAGAGGTCTTTCTGCCATTAACACATCTGCAAGTTTCACAGCATTAAACATCCTCCTCATTTTAAACAAATAATTTATTTCGTCAAGCTCCAAAAAGAGCTTATTTTGATCTTGTGGCATCTGTGACAGCACACAGGCAAATGTGTTTTAATATAACCGCCATCAGAGCAAGAATCGACGAATAGTTACACATTGCACTAAAGGCCCCGCCCACTGCCGTTCAGTCGCTTAATGGCTGACATTTGCCTATACTGGATGTGAACGTTGTGTCAGAAGTAAACAGAAGCCATTATAATCACTGATGCGGTCTACATTGGATACAGTTTAAAGATGCTCGTTCACTCCACACATAATTCTAAATAATAAAGTTCTTTAATATTGTAATCATTTATTATATCTTAAGAGCAGTCTAAAATGAGTTAATAACGTCTTAAACGGGATGTGTGTGACAGATCCGCGTCATGTTCGGCAGCTCCGGGTCCTAAAGTGACAGCAGACACTAATGCTGTCAGTCATTAATGTTAATCACAGAACAAAGGGAAAAGAGAAAATTACTCACTGCCCTTGACTAAAGAACTTTTGCAGCTTTAATAAGGATTAATATATATTTAATTCCTAATTTATACAGTGCAGACTGTTTGATAACGTTATTCAATTTCTGTAGCCTAAATTTCCTACCTGTAATCCTATCCCAATTTATATTACATTATATTATAAATTCAATGGATCATTTATTTCAGGATGAAAATGATTGTTTTTGAGCATATATTTATTTATTTATATTTCGTGCAAAAAATATTTTAAGTGAAAGGTAAGGAACGGTTATGTTTCCACTTGAGCCTAGTACGGCATGATTACGTAAGTTTTTGGGCCTGAATTCTCAGATTGGTTGGTGAACCAAGCTGGTAGAATGCGTGTAGTGACGTCGCCACTCATGATTGGTCATTTGTCTGTTGTTTCCAGTTTCTCTGTAGCTGGCTAAGCGGCTATTTGAGCGATGTAAACACAAATTAATAATACAATTAAAAGAATATCAGATCATTCGCCATAACACGGCTGCTACTTACATCTCATATCGTCAGTAAAACGTTGCGTTACCAAGGCAATGACTGATGCATTTGTATTACATTCCATAAGAGGCCATATTAGCCTCAGAGAAAAAAACGATACCATATCTGTACCAGAGGGAGCTGGTCGGCATGTAAAGGAACGGTTTAGCCAGGCGGTGGAAGCGTGTCCCGTCATGACTGGTTTCGATTTTAATATATTTTGAAAATGTAATATATTCCTGAAATGTCAAAGCTAAAATTTAAGCATCATTACTCCAGTCTTCAAAGCCACATGATCCTTCAGCAACCATTCTAATATGCCGATTTGATGCTCAAGATGCATTTATTATTACTATCAATGTTGAAAACAGTTGTTCTGCTTAATATTTTTATGTAAACCGTGAAAACCTTTTTCCCCCCCAGAATTATTTAAATAGAAAGTAAAAAAATTTAATTAAAAAAATTTAATTAAAAAAAACAACAACTTTTTTTTAAAAACATTATACATTTATTTTTTAACATTAAAAATGTCTTTACTGTTACTTTTGATAAATATAGCGCATCCTTAAAGAATAAAAGTATTAATTTCTTTCAGCAGTGTATTTTTTTCTTTCGTTTTTTTTCTGTAGAAGCAGAAAACAAAGATTTGTTGTTTTTAGAAGTTTCTTGAAAGACTTTTGAAAGAAGTTTGGGTAATGATGGGAAACAGGTTTGAGATTATCATTCACAAAATGTTTTACTTTACAGTGAATTACCACTGCTAACCTAATTCATTCATTCATTTTAACCTTGTCTTATTGAACAAATAGTGAATAAATAAAATGAGAGTCCAAGAAAGTAAGTCGCAAAGTAATTACTGCCTAGTACCGATTCACATGAAATCAATTGGTGCCAAGTTTCGGTACCTGTGAACACATCTGGTGATATATAGTGTCTGTGAATATTAAACTGCAAAAAGACTATTTAAATATGAACTACTACTTTAAAAAGGTATCTTTCAAAAATTTCTATGCAAGTAACCTTACAAATTTTGTCAAGTCCAAATGTTACTTAATCCTCAATAGTACTCGCTGTCACAACCTGACTTCGTTTCCCAACGGACTGATAACAAATCCTGTGAGCCCTTGGTCCCGGGAGATATTTAAAGGTAGCCAATCAGATTAAAGCTTGCCAAAGCGAGAAAAAGCTTTCCGGTTTTGTACACAATAGCATTAGATGATCAGCAAATACTTTTTTGCGATCAGTATACTGGGACAAACCGGAATACAAATAAATTGAAATGTAAATATGATTAGGGAAATATGGCATGAATAATAAAGACTACGATTATAATGAATTAGTCAAAAGTAGATGCACAGCCCCAAAAGAAGGCAGACCACTAAATGAATTAGAGATGAACTGATAGATGGATAAGAAAAGAGAGAGAGAGGTGTCTCGCAAGCATCTAACAGATTCTCATCATGCGATTCATTGACTGAGACAGGCTGAGGAAACTTTTAATTGTCTTGCCTCGGGCTACCACAGACGCTGAATAAAAAGGAAAAGGGGAGAAAAGCAATGGGGGAAAAAAATGAAAGGAAAAACTCTCAGAGGAGCAGAAAGGTCAAAGCGTTACTTTTGGAAAGACACAAAGCCCATTTCTAAGAAGTCAAAGATGCTTGCTTTGGGAAATCTAAGAGAGTTCAAGAAGTTTCGAAACTACTGAACTTTCCATCAGTTCCATGTGCTATTCAAAACCTAACACAACTACACTATTTATTTAGACAGAAAAAGACACTTAAAAGCCCAGAAATAAATATGATTCAATCTGCTAACAGTTTAGCTTTAGGTTTAGTATTAGATATCATTAACTAACCAAGGGTAACACTTTAACAGCATTCATTACTCTAGTATTATTGTAAACTTCTACATATACTATTACATTTTATCATTTAGAATACAAGTAACTGTTATAATAATTACTTACATAGAAGCCAGTATTTTAAATCTGAACATACTTCCTGGATTTGATAACTCCATTACTTTTTTTACATTTAGGATGCATACATTATAATTAATGCACTATGAAAACATAAAATAACAATGAATACACAGTATATCTAGAAACAAACTCATGAAACGTATGCACCTATATCCTGTGCCAGTATCCAAATGTTACCCTTTTGCTCTAATTATGAATGTGACAAGCAAAGGACAAACAAAATATTAAAAAAACGTATCCTCATTTAAATGTTGATGAATCGTAATGTTGGGTGAGTTAGTCTCACCTACAGTGACATCTTATTGGTTAAATGACTTGGTTAGGACACAGTTGTAATGTTGTGATTGAAGAAAGATTTATCACCTCGCACAGGAGCAGGTCGGTGATATGGAAGACCATGCAGAGAGGGAACTTGGCGGTAAACAGTGTTAGGAACCACTGGGACGCGTACATATGGGCCTCCAGGTTCAGATCCTGGAAGTGAGACCAAAGGTCCGGCAACTGCTCCTGGAAAGAGGAAGGAGAGAAACGGAGCGCTTAATGTAAGGGATATAAACAAGCATTATAACTTCTGTTTTTATTAAGATGACAAATTATTACATGTAATTATTTTTGGAGGCAAAGAGGGTGGAGCTTGGAAGTGTGTCAAAACAAAAAGAAAAAAATACATAGATAGAATAAAGAAAATATTATAGAATGATAAACATACAACAATAGACAGACAGACATCTAGATATGTAGATAGATAGACAGATAGAACAAAATGATAGAAAATAGACAGATAGATAAAATGACAGAAAGATATAGATATGCAGACAGACAGACAGACAGACAGACAGACAGACAGACAGACAGACAGACAGACAGACAGACAGACAGGCAGACAGGCAGACAGGCAGACAGGCAGATAGATAGATAGATAGATAGATAGATAGATAGATAGATAGATAGATAGATAGATAGATAGATAGATAGATAGATAGATAGATAGATAGATAGATAGATAGAGTGCAGTAATAAAGCGCTGTACACACACAGCACCTAAATCAAAGACCTATGTGTGCACTGAACTCTTTGAATTTGTGCTACAGTGTTTCTAAGAATGTTTTTTTTTTGTTATTAAAGGACAACTTAGGCGAAAAATTTACCTAGGGGCATTTCGTTCACTGGGATGCGTTTTCATGAAAATAGAATGTAAAGAGTTTTATCTCTAAAAACAGATTAGCTTATAACGCTAGTGTATGGGGCATCGAATAAGTCAAATTAAATCGCTACTTAATACCACTAACAAGGCTAAAATAGCCTCACACTAACACGGTAGAATAATGAGGGTCCCTACATGCAAACCGAAGCATTGAGAACTTGGTAAGTGTACAAACAGTTTAATAAGAAGATACTTTATAAAGACAGTACGTTACGAGTATACAGACAGTAGCCATCTTGGAAAACAGTCTCGACCAATCGAGCCACGAACACTGTGCTAAGTGATGAACTGTGACTTGGAATTTCATATGGGTCACCTTTTCCCTTGTAGTTAAGTCAACCGTGTATTTTAATAAACATATTATTCATGCATTCCCATGTAATTAGATTTCACAAACTTAATTTGTATCGATCAGCTCACTTAACAAAGTATTCGTGGCTCGACTAGTTGAGACTTTTTACCAAGATGGCCACTGTCTGTATACACGTAATGTACTGTCTTTATAAAGTATCTTCCAAGGGGGTAATCTAGCACTCGGAAAGCGTTCCACCCATAGCCATTGCTAACAAAGCCATCACCTGCTGTTAGCATCCCATTGACTCCCATTAATTTTTGAGTCACTTTGACAGTGAATAACTTTACATCTGATGCGTTTAAAGACTCCATTTGTCCATTGTTTATTTCTAAAGAAACACGACAATGCATAAAAGGCTCCGTTACCTTGTATCTTACACTATTGCCCCGTAGAAGCTGTTTTTGTAAAAATAGGCTAATGATTGCGTCATAACCAACGCGACTCTGTCGCACAGTTGAGAAATTACCATATAGACAGGAGGAGACGCTCAAAATCTTTTACTGTCTATGAGGCAGTCGGGGGGACGTGGAAACATAAAGTCTGATAAAGTCAAGGGAGAAGAATGGGGAGAAGCCCATAGTGAGCCAAAAGCAACGGGAGAAAATATTTAAACAACGTGATTCCGATTTCTCTTTCCACAACTATTAGAAGACCTACAACTGTCAGACAGGTTGCTTACGTCACATCTACGTCCTCAAGCTCAGTCTGAGCCTGCGCAGTTTGCTCAGCCATCAGGAAGTGGGGGCCTCTGATTGACTTCATTTTCCGCCGTTGAAGTCAATGGGATCGCTCTGTCCATTTCTTTTACTGTCTATGGTATCTTCTTATTAAACTGTTTGTACACGTACCAAGTTCTCAATGCTTCAGTTTGCATGTAGGGACCCTCATTATTCTACCGTGTTAGTGTGAGGCTATTTTAGCCTTGTTAGTGGTATTAAGTAGCGATTTAATTTGACTTATTCAATGCCCCATACACTAGCATTATAAGCTAATCTGTTTTTAGAGATGAAACTCTTTACATTTGATTTTCATGAAAACGCATCCCAGAGAACGATCTACTCGGTAACCATGTGTTAATTACCCCTAGGTTCATTTTTCATCGGAGTTGTCCTTTAAACCATAACAAGTGACGACTTCTGAGGTTATCAGAAGTATTAATACAGAAAAGGTTTATTGATTTCCTTAAGGGGATTTTGAAGCAACAAAAGTGGGAAAACCCAACACTATGGGAGCACTTTCCTAAGATACACTGAATCACTGTTAATCAAATCTATTGTTTGAAATTTGCACACACAAAAAAACTTTTTAATCTCTTCTAAAAGGTAATTTGCCAAACTATGTGATTATGAAGACCTGAACACACACAAAAAAAAATACCCCCCAAACCAAAATAAAAATAACAAAACATAATTAAAATCACCTCTTTTCAATAAGCTACACAATTTGAGGCAGGACAAAGCACATAACAATTTAGGCGTTTGTTCAGATCAATAACCCTAGGTATGAGCAACAGCAACAGTGATGCTTGCCTCAAAAAAGCCCAAGCAGAGAATAAATCAAAGAGGTAACCGACATCTACAAAGGCACATCTTAAATTAGCATCTCAAAAAGAGAGATAGGAGCAGGATAGGATCTTCCGGATCAGGAAGACTGAATATTTTTCTGGGGTAAATTGCATTGTTAGATCAGAGAGGCAGGAGCGTTGGGTTAACACATGCAAAGTAAATGACAACAGAGGAAGGGATTCTTCCAGAGAGTGTCGTATGGTACGTTTAACGTGAACGATGCTATCACTCCTGCAGTAGCAGAGCTAGTCGATACTAACCAGGTTGGGTTTAGCGCCGAAAGAGGGTACTTCAGGCCTAATTGCATTTTAGCACAAAATTAAAACCCATTTTCCAGCGCATTGGGTCTAATAGCTTACAAGAGGGCCACCACTTACACTCACAAGAGGTGAATGAGGTTGTGTGCCAAGCAATCTCTCAACTAACACTCAAAGCAAGACCAAACCTGCAGCAGGCGCTCGAGCTGGTAGAACTTGCAGTGAAGATCTTCAAAGTTGTTTTTGTAGAGCTCCCGGAGACCATAGTTGTACATGATCTTCACCAGCACGCAGAAAGCTTGCTCCTCGGGCATCTAAGGAGAAAAAGTGACAACACTTTAGATTATTTCAGATGCTAATGATTTGTGCATGAATAGGGAGCGATAAACACAACCAACTCATGATGTTTAAATGCGTCAGCTGCAACGTTTGTCTGTCTACTTCTCTATGGCAGTCTACAGTGATGAAATCAGAGATTGTTTGTGTTTGTGAGACGGAGAGAGGGACAGACAGAGAGCTGGGTATTAAATCACACAGACAGCGTGTGTGTCCCGAGCTCAATGGGCTCCTGCAGGTAGACGGGCTCTGTCATTAATATTCCTGACAGCTCCTGAGCTTCCCGGGCAAGGCCACGAGAAAGACGCTTACACTATATTATAGAAATCCCCAAACGCACTATAATATCAAGCCCCATACGGGCCGTTGTCACAGAGAAACAAAAAACAGCATCTTTTTCAGTCCTCGCTTTAATTAAATATGGAATTAACCATTTCATCAATGTCCTTGCTTCCTGCTGCTCTCTGCCTACAATTACAGTAGCTCCTCAAATAGTCAAAGATAAGGCACAACGAGGAAACCCTTCCTATTTAAACTATTGTTAGTGTCATCAAAATAGTTGAGTTAAAGATAACTTCCTTTCAGGTAAATTTTTTCGTAATGCCCAGTAAGTGAAAGTAACAGACTTCTGTTGGAGTATAAATTCTGACATATTTTTTAAATGTGACCGCTTATGTTCATGTAATTTTGCAAAGCATTTTTCGGGTTAGTGTCTCAAAAAAAAAAAAAAAAAAAAAACTAAACACAAATATAAATACATAACCAAAATATTTAATAATAAATCAAATGAATAAAAATACATTCAATTAAAACTAAATTAAATAACTAATAAAACAAAACAAAAAATCTAAACAAAAACAATTTCAAAACCAAACCCAACCAAAGCCAAATACAAACCAAACCCAACAACAAAATCACACCAAAGAAAAAAACATCAAACCAAAAACACCTAACCAAAAACCTAACCAAAACAAAACAAACCGAACTCAAAAACCAAACTAAACAAAAAACAAAACCAAACCCAAAGCAAGCCTAATAGCAAACATAACTTAACTAAACCAAAACAAACCAAAAAACAAACTAAACTAACCAAAAAAAACCCACAAAAAACTAAAAGAAAAACAAAACAAAAGCCAAAACTAAACTAAACTAAACTAAAAACAAAACAAAACAAAAGCCAAAACTAAACTAAACTAAACTAAAAACAAAAACAAAACAAAAGCCAAAACTACACTAAACTAAAAACAAAACAACCAAACACAAAGACCAAACCAAACTAAACCAAAAACAAAAACCAACTAAACTAAACTAAACTTAACAAACCTTAACTAGATAGACAATTTGTGGTAAATTGTGGCTAAATACTTACATGTAAAAGTAATACGGCGGCCAAAAATGATTGACCTTGGCAATAACCAATCTCCTCATCATACACAGAGTAAGCCTGTGGAAAAAAACATCTGTTTAGATACTGTGCACAGAAACAAAGCTTTGGAACTAATATAAAGGAATAAAGGCTTGTTTTAATTTTTTGGTTCATCAAAATGCAATGCTATTTCTAAATTTCTAAAAAAAATATATCAATATAAATATAAACTGTAAAAGTTATTTACAGAAAAAATATTTTATATTGAAAATAATGTGTACAAAAAATACTCAAATGTGTAAAATCTAATTCTGACATACATTAAATAGCGCAAAATATTTAAATTTGAATAAATAAATAATTCCATTTAAAGTTCCTTGTGTTGTGAATGCTGCTTCATGCTGTCGTTATAATTTTGCTCCATCATATGTAAACAACTGGAAACACTCATAAACGTTCTTGGCAACATGCGCTGCTGCGAGCTGAGTGGTTTTGTCTCCAGGATTAGCTGGATTGAAGGTCTTTTACACTATTTAGGAGCCTTTTAATCTGTCGGTGCCAATCAGCTGATGGAGAACCTTTTAAGACTCCCCACAGAAGAGATTTAACAGAGAACAGGACCACTGCACCCCCTTTTCTTCTTCACTCAACACTCATTATGGCACGCAATACAGTTTATTTATGAATTATGATTGTTAAGCAAACTTGTCTGTAACTTATACTAATACCACTAATACCAGTACAGTCTGTTTAATCATATAGATATAGTTAGATTATAGATAAATAATAATAGATAAAAAATAATAGTTGCTTTATAGATATACTGTTTATGTTTGCGTAACCGGATAATTGCTTGTTAGATAACTGCATTAGTTCTTACCACAACTTCACTTCTAAATATAATAACAGATCCATGATGTGTGAACTAGTAATTTGGACAAGTTTCACCCATCTCAGGGACATGCATTTGCAACAGATAGCAGAATCCATGGAGGTGAGTACAGCACATGGTTGGATATCTATCAAGGCCGTTACAGCAAAACAAAAGGTCAGTGGAAAGAGATGTTGCAGGGTGTCGTGATGCTTGTTAGCAGACGGCAGGAGTGAGTCATGCCTGGAGGAAGCGCAGCTTTCACCTCACCTTGCAGATCTTGTATAGAGAATCCTGTCCATCGCCGCCAGAGTCTTTGAAGTAGTCGTGAGCAGGGAAGGTGCGATGGATGTCTCTGGTGATGACGGCTTCCTGGGCGGAGTCCTGTGGGTCGAATCAAGAGTTACAATCAGGCATTTTTTTAATTAAAATGAACTATGAAAAATATATCTTTTTTGATGTTAGTTAATAAAAAGCCAGCTGTTCACTGTTGTTCATGCTAGTTCAATTAACAAATATTAACCGAAACCTTTTTTGATTTTTTTAAAAGTAGAAATTAACATTACCTAATAATAATTAAAGCTGTATAAGTAATGTTTATGTTTAGTTCATGTTAACTAATGTTAAGTAAAAATCTATCTATCTATCTATCTATCTATCTATCTATCTATCTATCTATCTATCTATCTATCTATCTATCTATCTATCTATCTATCTATCTATCTATCTATCTATCTATCTATCTATCTATCTATCTATCTATCTATCTATCTATCTATCTATCACAACAACAGCAACAACCACCACAACAACAACAACAACCACCACCACCACCACAACAGCAACAACAACAACTACCACCACCTCCACAACAACCACCACAACCACAACAACAACAATAGCAACAACAACAACCACCACCACCACCACAACAACAACAGCAACAACAACATCTACCACCACCTCCACAACAACCACCACAACAACAACAGCAACAAAAACATCTACCACCACCTCCACAACAACCACCACAACAACAACAATAGCAACACCACCACCACCACCACAACAACAACAACAACCACCACCACAACAACAATAACAACAACAACCCCACCACCACAACAACAACAACAACCACCACCACAACAGCAACAACAACCCCAACCACCACAACAACAACAACAGCAACAACAACAACAACAACAACCCCCACCACCTCCACAACAAAAACAACAACCACAACAAAAACAACAACCACCACCACCACAACAACAACAGCAAAAACAACAACAACCCCACCACCACAACAACAACAACAGCAACAACAACAACAACAACAACCCCCACCACCTCCACAACAAAAACAACAACCACAACAAAAACAACAACCACCACCACCACAACAACAACAGCAAAAACAACAACAACCCCACCACCACAACAACAACAACAACCACCACCACAACAGCAACAACAACCCCAACCACCACAACAACAACAACAGCAACAACAACAACAACCCCCACCACCTCCACAACAAAAACAACAACCACAACAAAAACAACAACCACCACCACCACAACAACAACAGCAAAAACAACAACAACCCCCACCACCACCACAACAACAACAGCAAAAACAACAACAACCCCCACCACCACCACAACAACAACAACAACCACCCCCACAACAAAAACAACAACCACAACAAAAACAACAACCACCACCACCACAACAACAACAGCAACAACAACAACCACCACCTCCACAACAACAACAACCCCAACAAAAACAACAGCCACCACCAGAACAACAACCACCACCAACACCACCATAACAAAAACAACAACCACCACAACAAAAACAACAACCACCACCACCACAACAACGACCACAACAACAACAACAACCACCACCACCACAACAAAAACAACCACCACCACCACACCAATGACCACAACAACAACCACCACCACAACAACTACAACCACCACAACAACAACCACATGCAATTTTATACAGTTAATTTTCGGAATAACCCAAGTCAAATTCTAGAATTTTATTTATTTTTTATTGTTATTTTTAACATTGAGATACAACAGCAAATAGGGAGCACACGTGTGATTGGAAAAGATAAGTGCGCAGGTGACAGTACAGATGAGCTACTATCATACATGCAGCCTGCACTGGAAAAGCTCAATTATGAAACAACCATGTGATGGTAATTTCCTCTACAGTCTTTGATCTCCATCCATGTTCCTTTGAGCTCAAATAAAAACGTGAACACAAGGTTGAGCTTGACTGAGGACAATGCAGAATAATGTGCAATTTTTTCAAGAACACTCGAATAAGATTCCTTGAGTAAAGAAATAACCTTGTGTGAAGTGTTTACAGAGCTGAGATAGATTAAGCAGCGCAGGAAAGTGTCTTACTCAGCACAGCACACTCTTCAAAGCGGGACGCAAATCGAATTAACAAGTCAAATGCAGACAGCGTTCCAGTCACATGATGGAGAACATGAACAGACTCTGACATGCAAAACAGGGCTGAAACTCTGGACCAGAGCCAAGAGCATCTAAGAGCATCAAAAAGCATCTACTCTGTACCAAACTGACTCCAGAACGAGAGTCTTGCCGTGTAGAATTATGGGAAATGAGGTTTTGCTGCACAAGCCTGTCATAAACCGGCTAAATGAGCAGAATATTAATCAGTTGTCCTTCTCATCAACTCGAGTGAACAGATCGGTGGAATTCACGCCGTGGCAACATCAGACGGTGACTGCGGAAATGGCTCTGACAGGCTGAGTTGTAATAAGGTCCATTCCATTAACAGCGTGTGTCAGGGCTAATTAAAGGCATCATTAGTCAACTAATGCGAGAGGGGGAAGGACAGGTTTCCAACTCCCCTCACCTGTTTACACTGCGTCTGAGAGTTTGTTAAAAGGTGGGCAGAATAAAGCCTGACAGATCTTATGAATAAGGTGAATCATATCAGTATGTCTGTCTATCCATCCATCAGTGGCTGAAGTTAACTTACTCTTCTGATTAATGTTACCTTCCTTTTTCTCTTCAACATGCATACTATGAATAATGCAGGCGCCTTCACTGCAATTTCTCCATATACATGATCCGGATGAATTCTCGCTGATAGTACAGAGCACAGCACACCCATTTGTGTACCTTACTTCATCAGTTTACGTTTATACAGGGGAAAAACAAGGACATGAAGGCCGTTTACCATGAAGGTTACCAGAGCATATTTGGACGTGGCAACACTGCTTTTTTTCTTTATGAATTAATCAAGAGCACAGTACCGTTCAAAAACATTACTATTTTTAAAAGGTGTCATGAACTGGCTTTTTGTTTTTTTATACTGTTGTCTGAGGTCAAGTAATGATGTTCGTGCGGTTTTTACATTCAAAAACATAACTAATAAGCAATAGGCTATTTTCTACAGTGGTTTTGAGGCTCTCTCCTGAACATTGGGTTTTGATGGGCGTGCCGCCCTGGAGACTTTGAAGTAAACGCCCAAGGCTAGAATTTGATAAGATTTACATATTTAATGAGCTTCAGCTGCCTTGTCAGTTCACAGAAGGGAATGTTTTGAAAGCGGCAACCGGAATAATTCTCTGACAGGGCTCTCAAAATGTATTTATCAAACTAACAAACAATGATTTATCTCTCATCCACCTGCGATTTATTTATTTATTGGCTCTATTTATTTATTTTTTACTTGGCTCGACCGATCGGTGGATAAGCGCAAACCACGTGCTCTTCAAATATCAAGTCAAGAGAGTTAACAGCGTAGATCAAGAAAGTAATGTTATTTCACCATTTAAGATTCACCAGCCTGCCGACGTGCTAACGTTTTGGTAGCCCGTCTGGAAAACACACAGCCCTGGAACGATGGGCTTTGTGAGCCCCCTGGCCCATAACATTACATGTCCGATCTGATCTGTTCTGATCCCGAATTGCAATGAATCAACAAATAAGGGATTCTCCAGCCTGTGGAAGCGTGCTAGGTATGTTCTGTAAGACACGTACACATAATCAATACGATCTATAACAATGCAATACTATCACATAGAAAAAACATGTTTTACTCACGTAAGTGTGTTGCACCATTCCTGTCGTATTCAATATAGAAAGCACAGCATTGTGTTTTAATCTAAATATGTCTGCAAATCCAACATTGACCTGAGACTTGTTTACAAATGATTATTTTGCTATCTTCGGCGTGTTTATTGCTCGTTTAGCTCCACAAGTCGGTGGGCGGGGCTACAGAAGCAGCGTACACATAGAGGCAGCGTTTCACCCTTCTAATACGTCATTGATTCGAGAGCCTCGTTTTCTGGGCCTGGTGCCTATAAAAGCTTTTCTTTGACTAACAAGGATGTTTTCAGCTCTGAAACTTACAGGATAATCGTATATTACCATAAACTTTTATATACCAAAGGCTAAAGGGAAAGTTGATTTCTCAATTCATCACCCCTTTAATGTTTTTGAGTCTCTCATGCTCATCAAGCCTGGGCATACTTCCAAAATTTTGAACGGTACTGTATATGCTGTGTGTGTTTGTGTGTCTATATATATATATTAAAAAAAACTCAACTGTCATACCAGTCAGCTATTATCAGTTATCAGTTCAACACTAATAATAAGCTCTATACTGCATTTCACACCTTAGCCTAAGGCGAACTCTGACCTTAGCTCAGCAACAACCTTTGGAGGGGAATATATAAAATCTGCATTTTTACAGCAATTGCCATTTTGCCGTGTTTTTCAACAGCGACAAAAAGACTCAAAGCTGTAATTTTGTCACAGTATGGGGTTAATCACACCATGGTGTATGATTGAGTTCAGCGGACTGTTTCACTGTTGCTCCCTTTCTCCCTTTGCATCTCTCCCTCTCACCCCCATCACTCTCGCTTCTTGCAGTGTGCATGAAAATGAAATGCTGCCTCATAAACTGCGAGTTAGTGACAAATGGTATTCATAAATAAAGCCAGAGATACAGGCTGCGAATGGTAATGTGGCCACTAAACATCTGTGAGGCTCGGCAATAGCAAAACCGTCCAGACCGGAGACCCAGGGAGGGGATAAACAAAGGGATGCAATCTGATTACATCCAGAGTAAAAGCTTGAGGAAACTCACTGCCGGCCTCCCGACAGGCTTTGGTCTGAACGCTGCTTTTGATGGGATGCATAGTCGCAAATAACAGAAGGCCAGTCAGATTTGTCCAGGCTCCTACAGAAAGATAAAACCACTGACCTTCAGGGACATTGATCTGAGGGATCTTCAACATGGGTGGGAGTTTATTAGAAGGACGGGAGTATTTTGGGTCCTTATGAAACTGAACCAGTAGAGCAAAGCACTAGCTAGCAACATAAAGGTTATGGGTTTGATTCCCAGGGAATGCATAAACTGATAAATTGCTAATGTTAAATCAAAATTTGATTAAAACCACAGTTAATTTAGGCATCCCAAATCTATACAGTACAAACAATGTATATTAGTTTTTCCTAAAGATGTAATTTAACAGCATTCATTTTTTGTGTGATTTATAAGATATCAAAAAGATATAAAAAAAAAAACATTTAAATTCTATTATAACTAAATACAGTAAATTCTGAATAAATGTAAAAGGTAACTCTAAAAAAACTTTCATAAAATAAATAAAACATTAAAATAACACTAAAAGTTAATTTAAATCAATAAAGTGAATTTATGAATCAAGATCATAATGTTCAGTATGAAAAATGGATATATATTTTAAGATTTGAGATTACATTTAACAGTGTTAATAAATTATTAGTGATGGCTAATATTAAAATAAAATAAAAATTAAACAAAATTAATTAAACTAATAGTCAATAAATAATTAAGATTATTAATAATTTATATTATTATTATCATTATTATTATTATTATTATAATAACAAAATAAACCCTAAAGATATTAATAATAACCATATTATATTATAAATATATACATTCTATATAAATGTAAAAAGTACATCTAAAAAATGTATTTTATAAAATAAATCCAAAAAATAAAACAACAAAATAACACAACGTTAATTTATATCAATAAAGTGAATTTAGGCATCAAGATATCAATGTAGAGTATGAAATATTATATTATATATATATATATATATATTTTGACACATTTAACTGTGTTATTAAATTATTAGTGATGGCTCATATTAAATTAAAATGTATATTAAATTAATAATAGTCATGAATTAATAATTTATATTATTTGACGATGTAACAAAAATAAGCACTAAAAACCAAAATCAACATAATTTTAAATGCTACAAGTAAATACAGTCATCACATTATAATGTACAGTTTAAAAAATGGATATTACGATTAATCTATACTACAAATAAAATAAATTCTATATAAAAACTAAATGGGAAAAAAATGGGATGGGAAATGCCATTAATGAAAGTTATATAAAATAAAATAGTTCTGGGAATATTAAAGATATATGGGTAAAACATTAATACAACATATACATAACTGTGTACATTTCTGAAATACATAACTTGGACAAAAGACGCATGCATTATCTGTAAAGCTGCTTTGAAAAGATATGTATTGTGAAACGTGCTATACAAATAAATATGAATTGAATTGAATAATAAAAATAAGAGGAACTAATATAAAAAAAGGCCTTCCTTCACATAGGCTTAGTACAGTTTGACATGTTGCCTTGTGTGAATTGGGCCCGACAAATGAGCTGCCACAAAAGGGCATCAACAGATGTGTTCTTTCCACAGTGCATTTCACCCTGAAGCTCACGGGGCCTTCGCTCATCTCGTTAACGCCCCGGAATGACAGGCAGTACTGTACCTCAGCGCGTCCTAGAACTCTGAAAGCCGGTCGGTTTGGTCACAGCAACACCGGAGCTAAAAGCTCCGAGCAGAGTCTCCCGCAAGAACAGAGTGAGTCGCTCTGAAATCTGAGATGACAGCAAACAACATTAGTGCAAGCTGGACTGAGAGATGCAGCATGACAAGCTGGTGTGGAGGCACAGTGAGTGAGACAGGCGCTGTCTCCGAGAAGCTGCCGTCAGGCTCGCTCAGTCACTCTAGAACTTTTCGTGGTGGGCGCACAGTGCGAAAGAGCCTCTGAAGTTTGTGCCGGGCCTCCCACTGGGTTCTAAGCCAGTCAGCGCCGATCTTGTGCCGGTCTGACAACAAAGCGGCTGTCGCCAGAGCCCCACCCGGGGCGAGCTGACCTATTTCTCGGATTTGACATCAGGAGGAGAGAGTATACAAGTGTTGTGATGTGCTATCAAAAGCCGAATCTGCTCCAAGTGCAGCTGTAGATGTTACTACAGAGATCCAAATCTGCTCCGTCAACTCATGTTGATGCAACATGTAAGATGCAACATTAAAAGTCAAGCTGGGGTCTGTGGAAAACGATTACATGATCTCATGCTGTTCAGCTGCAGAAGATGAAATAAAGATGTTGACCACTTTTGTTGTGCTCAACAGAAATAACCTGCATAAGAACATAGCAACAACTGAAGTTTAAAATGCCAATAATACTACTATTTTGTTGAATTTTTCCACTTTGGCCCACTTATTATTGCACAAAAAAAAGTTCAACAAATTTCATTATGTCTGATAATCGATAACGTACATTAAAATTCAGTACTTTACTGAGTTAAAAAATGTATTTACAAAAAGTAAAAATGTATAATAAAATACTAACAGCTAAAATCAAATGTTTAAAGGGTTAGTTCACCCAAAAATTGTGTCATAAATGACTCACCCTAATTTTGTTCCACACCCGTAAGACCTCCGTTCATCTTCAGAACAGTTTAATATATTTTATATTTAGTCCAATAGAGTATCTAAGTGTAGGCACACTATACTGTCCACGTCCAGAAAGGGAATAAAAACATCATCAGAGTAGTCCATATGTGACATCAGTTAGTTAATTAGAATCTCTTGAAGCATCGAAAATACATTTTAGTCCAAAATAACAAAAACTATGACTTTATTCAGCATTGTCTCCTCTTCCGCGTTTGTTTTCAAAACTCAAATAAAAATTTAAACGGTTATGAATCAGCGGATTGATTCATGATTCGGATCGCCAATGCCAGTTTGGCATGCTATCTGAATCATGAGTCATTAAATGATATCAATTTCATTTTTGGGTGAACTAACCATTTAAAGGGATAGTTCACTTTAAAATGGAAATTCTGTCATCCTTTACTCAGCCTCAAGTTGTTTCAAACCTGTATGAATTTCTTTCTTCAGCTGAACACAAGGGAAGATATTCTGAAGAATGTCAGTAACCAAACAGTTAACTGGAGCCATTGACTTCCATAGTAGGAAAAAAAAAATACTATGGAAGTCAATGGCTCCAGTTAACTGTTTGGTTACTGACATTCTTCAGAATATCTCCCCTTGTGTTCAGCTGAAGAAAGAAATTCATACAGGTTTGAAACAACTTGAGGCTGAGTAAAGGATGACAATTTTCATTTTAAAGTGAACTATCCCTTTAAGCGTTACGAATAAATGTAGGCATCATAACATTGTAATGTCAGTATAAAAAATGTACAGTCATTTCAAGACTTTCTGTGAAAGTCTATGAGAAATAATTGAGCTGAATTCATATCACCAAAAAAAATAATAATAATAAAAAAAAATTAAAAAAATAAAAATCACAAATTATTTTTACATCCTGTATGAAAAACTGTATGATTATATAGTATGATTATATAGTGGGGGGGGGGGGGGGGGGGGCACTCATATTAAAACTTTGCCCTACACAGATATTGTCATTGTGAAAATATTAGACCGATAAATGGTCGATACTAAACCGATAAATTGGCGTTATTAAAATTCTACAATTTTTTGTGAAACACTGACTCGGGAGCGCTCTTGTTCAGAAAAGTAACCTGCGTATTTATTTTTAGCCGATTGTAATGTATTTAGTTATATAAAACACATGTACTGTAAGTGGTGATGGTGTTAATAATTTACCTCAGATATGAGCGAGAGTGAGCTTCAGTGAATCACGCTCGGACTGCAGAGAATGTGCTCAGTGTAAAACGCACTTTTCTTTTGACCTGGAGTCTAATAAACGTTAAACAGAAAATATGCTGGCTTATGTAGGCTATAACTGCACTTGTTTCAGAGTTCACTTTCCCTATTAATATTTGCTGCTGCATCCTTTAAGTCTATGGCTTCTCAATTTCTCCAACCACGGGCACAGATCAAACAGAAAATGTGCGCTGTGTTAATCGCGCATTAATAAAATGAGTGCTGTTAAAATTCATTTCTGATAACCCGATAATTTTGACAGCCCTAATCACAACATAAATGTAGTACATGAAATAATACATTTTATTCTAAAATATTGATCAATAAACAACATAATACCAATGTATTGTGAATCCCTTCTTATAATGTCAACCAAGATGAGTCCTTTTTACAGCTTGGTTTCTATAAATATTCTAGATGGACATAAAACGTAGCTTTGCGATGAGAACGTTGTGTGTCTACTAACAGAAAATCCTCTTTTGTATGATAAAGTACATCCTCTGACCCCTTTAACCTTCCTGCAATGAACCTCGGAGTGGTGGAGGTTAAAATTAGAAGCAAAGGAAAAAGGCAAGGCAGAAAAATCGCAGGTGATTGACAGTAGGAATATTACCTCCTCTATTCCTTCCCTGGCTGGAATCGGAGCAGTTCAAAGGGGGCCGTAATTGAAATTGACAAACTGCAGCATTAGCCTGATCACAACAGCCAACCTTGCAGCAGCAAAATAAAAGGTGCCTGAGAGGAGGAAGAGAAAGGGAGAAAGAAAGCGAGGAAGGAGGGCTGAAGTGTTCTCTATGCTTCGCAAGCACCAAGACAGATTAATCTTGTTCATGCATAATGCATGCCAGCGCAGTGTGTGATCGCATTGACGGTTGGTTATTAACTGTGTCACAGAGCGAAAACACACGCGAATCAACAGACCTCACATGCATATACGATCCGCGGCTAAACTACTGCAAAAGACCGAAGACTTTGCGCAAAAGGCGATTAAAAAAAACCTGTCATCATCAAAAGCTCGGGACTGACTGATAAATTGCAGCTCGAGGCGTACGCTAACTTGAGTTTAAAACTGCAGTATTGTTTACTTGAAGATGCAAATCTGAGTTCCATTTGATCTGAAATGTACACATTTTCTGGATTACAAGTTTCACAACTTTCATCAAATGTTGAGACTGTCACCAAGTTCATTAAAAACCAGAGAGCCTGCGGAGCTCCGTTCTGTCATGGCTCTTCGAGGATTTTTCGGTCTCCCGAGGGCCTACAACATCTGGTCCTCGGGACAGACTGTTAACTCGTCTGTCAGCGTGCCGTCACTGCTCTTTTAATTGCCAGTGCCGTGTTGCATGCTAATTCATTGGGCACGCTAATGATCTAATTCGAAAGAACACTTGCAATAGCTATGGATACAGCGACTAATCGTCACAAAACCAAAATCATTGATCAACACAAATGAGATTTTAAAGTACCCCTGTAGTCAATACTTTTAACCCCTTACACCTCATCTTTGATCAACAAAATTACATATTTAAAAATCTTCATGCCTTAAAATAGCTAAATGTAACTCTACACCCTTGCTTCATTGTACGCGGATCCATGAGTATGCTATTTAGCCCCACCTCCACTCACTAAAGCCCACCCACACATTGACGTGATTGGTAGTTTGGAGTAGGTAGTTTGTGATGTCAGAAACACCAGTGATTTCTCTCGAGAAAAAAGAGAAAATATTCAGCAACTGGTGTTGACGTATGACTTTGCTCACGGTTTGTCTTAAAGCATATTAAAAACAACATTAAAAACTAGATTTTCACTAAAGAGGGACTTTAAGAGTATAGAAACTAATTTAAATATCACACAAAAAAACGAGCATGTTATCAAAAACAATACCAAATACTGTATTAAATATTAATACACTTTTTTAAATTATTAAAACAATGGCATGTAGTGTTCAAGTAATGATAGTTTTTCAAGTAATTAAATAGTGTTTAAGTGTCTTAATTAATTAAAACAGTTTTTCCAAGTAATTATTTAAGCAAACTGGGGATCCCCTGCAAATTTTGGCCAATACCGATAACCGATATATAACCGATAACTGATATATTAGCTGACATTAGACATCCATCAACAATATCCATTTCTTATAAGAGCAATATCGATAACATTAAAAAGTCATTTAGTAACTATTTTTCTTGGCAATACTACTGTTTGATTAGTTTCACCAAAAATAAATAGACTGTGGGCTGCCTAATGCCCAAGCAACTGCTTGTTTGCATTTACTTAATGCCATAGTAATACTCTGTACTACTGATACTGCAGAAAATACAGCTTATTTATTTTAGTATGGACCTAACAATACTTTCAACATCTCTAACAGCCACTATGTAGGTTTTCAGTTGTGAAGCCTCGCTGAATGGTGGCTATATTTGTCTTTTCACCTGGGGACAGCGGATGTTCTTTACCTATCCATTTGTGATGTGAGTGCCTAGATGGAAGGTGCCCTTTATGCCTTGGGCCAGTTTCCTCTTTATAAAACTTAAACTTCACTATTATGGAAGAAAAAGGCCACAGGTCACCAGCCAGTGAAAAAGGGACGGCAACTCTGCATGACCCTTCAAGACATCCCAAAGCAATCTGAGAAACTGAAGTAGGAGGACGTAGGCAGCACTTCACACACGGGAAATGCAGGGAACATGTAGTGGATGTGAAACTAACCCAGATGACCTTTGAGAAACCGACAACTTACATACAGGATGTGTCCCAAACGGCATGCTTGATGTGCACTTGTGGTCTTCCGATGGCCATGTGTCCCATTTGACACTTTAGGTTTCATAAGGATGCTATGGAACACCAAAAATGGACCACAAGGGCTAAGGATGACATTTAGGACAGGATTTCAGAAGTACAGGCTCCGAACGGCAGGGAATTTAGAGAACCGCAAGACACCGATCAAAGTTATTTGGAGGGAAGGCCTCAGATCAACTCCTCAAGATGGCATAAGGATATTATAAGCAGAGAAATTTCTATTTTAACGTCTATTATTTTTCAGCCTAAAAAAGGATACTCTCAAAAGTCTTAAGTTGCCATAGCTACAAGACTTAAAGTCTTGAGGGCTGGTGAGAAAAAAAAACATTGAGAGCTAGTGACAGGAACTCTCGTCTTGTCGATACTTTATTTAAATGAACAACTAATCCCACATTTACACAAAGAAGCAAAGGTAGAATCGGTTTCCATGGGGAAAGTATGGACCCAGAAGATTCACTTCAGGTCAAGTAGATTAAACTATGACAGATCTGGCCGAACCCACAGAGATGATTGGAAATAAGAGCGTCGTCTCAGAGGGGAATAGGGCTTTTCATACAGTCGGTGATGAATTAAAGGGCTGTGAGTGGAGCCTGGCTGATAAGGGAACAGTGGTGTCGAAGCAATCCTTCATTGTTCTTTGTGACCTGCTTTTCCTCACAAGGTGTCAAGTCCACGATTTTACTCAATCTGTCTCGCTCCTTCAACCCAAACCTGTGTGACAAAGGGGCAACCTTAAGGGAAAAGGCACAACGACAATCTTCTCTCTCAACACGACTAATTTCACTCACTTCTTGCACGATTCAGAACAGTAACCATCTGGTGAACAATCCTAAGCCTTATAGAGATTCAGTTCAGTCTTTCAAAAGTAGAAATGTTTTCGTTCCAAACCTGTATGACATTTTCTTCTCCTTTTTTTTCTCCAATACCTTTTTTAATGTTTCAGATCTGTGAAACATTAAAAAAGGTATTGGTTTAACTGTTTTGGTCCATACAATGAAAGTCAATGGGGTAAACAACATTGTACATAGAACATGTCTTAGATCCTTGAGTTCAGCTCATGAAACAAATAAATATATACACAGTGACACTGATCAGGTGAAGTGAATAAAACGGATTATCTCTTGATCACGGTGCCTGTTAGTGGCTGGGATATATTAGTTAGGAAGTCAACATTCCGTCTTCCAAAGCTGATGTGTTAGAAGCAGGAAAAATTGGCAAGCGTAAGGATTTGAGCGTGTTTGACAAGGGCCAAATTTTGAAGACTAAACGAATGGTTCAGAGCATCTCCAAAACTGAAGCTCTTGTGGGGTGTTCCCAGTCTGCAGTGGTCAGTATCTATCAAAAGTGGCCCAAGGAAGAAACAGTGGTGAACCGACGACAGGGTCATGGGCGGCCAAGCCTCATTGATGCAAGTGGGGAACTAAGGCTGGTCTGTGTGATCCAATCAAACAGATGAGCTACTGTAGCTCAAATTGATCAAGAAGTTAATGCTGGTTCCGATGGAAAGGTGTCAGAATACACAGTGCAGACCAGTCAGGGTGCCCATGCTGACCCCTGTCCACCGCAGAACGCAACAACAGTGAGCATCAGAACTGGACCTCGGAGCAATGGAAGAAGGTAGCCAGGTCTGATGAATAACATTTTCTTTTACATCACTTGGATGGCTGCTTACCTGGGGAACACATGGCACCAGGATGCACTATGAGAAGCACTATGATGCTTTGCACAATGTTCTGCTGGAATACCTTGGGTCCTGCCATTCATGTG
The DNA here is from genome assembly GCF_024679245.1 of Pseudorasbora parva. Lineage (NCBI taxonomy): Eukaryota > Metazoa > Chordata > Actinopteri > Cypriniformes > Gobionidae > Pseudorasbora > Pseudorasbora parva. The sequence goes on along the minus strand of NC_090185.1, from coordinate 21,348,844 downwards.
GATGTTACTTTGACTTGACCACCTACCTAAGCATTGTTGCAGACCATGTACACCCTTTCATTAAAATGGTATTCCCGATGGCTGTGGCCTCTTTCAGCAGGATGATGTGCCCTGCCATATTGCAAGAATGGTTCAGGCATGGTTTGAGGAGTACAACAATGAGTTTGAGGAGTTGACTTGGCCTCCAAATAGGCCTGTCACAATACATTTTGCTGGACGATAAATTGACCAAGCAAATATTCTGATAAACAATAATATTGTCGTTCTGAGACCATTTTCATCTAAAATATTGATAATGGCATAATAATGCAGGTACATCTTTTCAAAGATCAATACACTTTTATTTCTAAAGACTATTTAACACTGAAAAACTGAAAACATTTTAAATATCCACAATAAATGAAAAAAAAGCAATAGACTCTCAGTCTGTTTACAAAAAAATGCACTTGAATAAATACCAAAAACAATAAATAAAATGGTTGAAAACTGCAACGGATGATTGTATTTTAGGTGCATATTAGGGGTGGCATGTTTCACAAAACTCACGGTACGGTTCGTATGACGGTTTTAAGCCTTGTTTATACTCGATGCATGAGCGCGAGGGTGCGTGCGGCAAAAGTAACGTCAACGCGGAGTGGGCCGTCGTGTGCATTGAGTGCACAAGACCCCATTTCGCCTGGCGGTGTGCAGCACATTTTTTGTAACCGCTCCACATCCGAAGATGAACTAGGCAAATCTAGCCGAGTAGGACGTCTCATGACACCGGCACCCAGTTTGCGCATAAATTAGGTGCTTATATTTACTAAATGAGCCTACAAACGCAGAAATAAGCTCTTTTAAATAAAGATTCATGTTTAATAAAATAAATAAATCACGACACTAAAATGTTTCGTTAAATTAGTAAAATACTTGAGAGATTGTTAATTTAGTTGCATACATACAGTGTCTTGCGAAAGTATTTGGCTCCGACCTTTGGCCACATTTCAGGCTTCAAACAAAGATATAAAACTGTAATTTTTTGTGAAGAATCAACAAGTTATAACAGCAAGACACAATCATGAAGTGGAATGAAATTTATTGGATATTTCAAACTTTTTTAACAAATCAAAAACTGAAAAATTGGGCGTGCAAAATTATCCGGCCCCTTTACTTTCAGTGCAGCAAACTCTCTCCAGAAGTTCAGTGAGGATCTCTGAATGATCCAATGTTGATCTAAATGACTAGTAATGATAAATAGAATTCACCTGTGTGTAATCAAGTCTCCGTATAAATGCACCTGCACTGTGATAGTCTCAAAGGGTCTGTTTAAAGCGCAGAGATCATCATGAAGAGCATCATTGTCTTCTCTTCCGTGTTCCTCAAATAAAGATTCTAACGGACATGAATCATGATTCGGATCGCGTGTCAAATTGGCAAACTGCTGAAATCATGTGACATTGGCGATGCGATTCTCGAATCAATCTGCTGATTTGCGACTGTTTGATTCTTTATTTGAGGTTTGAAAACAAATGCGGAAGAGAAGACAATGGCGAATAAAGTCGATTTTTTTTGTTAGTTTTGGACCAAAATGTATTGTCGACGCTTCAAAAGAGTCTAACTAACCAACTGATGTCACATGTAGACTACTTAGAAGATGTTTTCATTAACTTCTGGACGTGGACAGCAAGTGGGCATACACTTACATTCAAAGGACAGAAAGCCCTCGGCTTAAATCTAAAATATCTTAAACTGTGTTCCGAGGATGAACGGAAGTCTTACGGGTGTGGAACGACATTGGGCTGATAGCTTACAGAATCTGCTGCTAACATCTTGGTTTCAGATACCACAGCACACCTTCAGGGGTCTAGTGGAGTCCATGCCTCAATGGGTCAGGGCTGTTTTGGCAGCAACACAATATTAGGTCATTAGGTCACAATTTTATGCCTGATCAGTGTGTATATGACAAAATGGATTAAATATAAAACAAAACAGGTGACAAAACTAAAAATCACTCATATTAAGACCTGTAATGTGTAAACCCAGGTCAAGGCCAATTTTGATTTCATATCTCAATATGAGCTTGCAGTCACACATAGCTACACTGACATGGCAGGTTGGATGAGCGGCAAAAAAATGCTTGGAAAGTGAAGGCATTTTTAAATGGCTTGGCATGCCGTGAAGTCTGTTCAGAGGCAGCCTGCCAGAGCGTGGCAGGAGACAAGTCCTGAGAGAAAGGTGGAGAACGAGAGATAGAGAGGAAAGGTTTGCGCAAATGAGAGAAAATTCAAGGGGAGAGAAACAAAAAAAGACAGAGGTCGGGGCCTAGACTGGCTTGTCTGCGGAGACCTGCAGAGAGCCAATGCTGTCTCATTACCATCAGGGTCATTAGTTTCGGTCTGATCTCTCCGCAACACGCCAGCACAGCAACCCCCGAGAGAACATGTGAAAACACGCTCTCCAAAAGTGACACTTGTTCTGCCATTAAGTCATGAAGATCTCAAGAGTGCGAGAACAATTCCTCTGGGACACACGGCACACTCTCTCTCTGTCCTTCTCACTCTTCCCCTTATGCATTTTCATACCCCATTTGTTCACCCGCTAATGACATTAGCTGCCATTTCAGGCTCAGACACATGATCCCTTGGTGGTTTTGCATGGAAAACAATAGGGAGAGATGTGGTGTTAAGGGACACGAATGGGCCTGTGGATGCACGTCATCCCACTCTCGACGATTTTAATTAATTTCCCATGATCAAAAGCGAAACATCGGTGGGGTAAAATTTCCTCGCGGTTTCCATGACATTGTAAGACGACTGTGTTCTCCCTTCCACATCCGAGGATTTATTTGAAGAATTTGCAACCCAGAATTATTAATATTCAAATATGCCCAAAAATAGACTGGCACAGAACTAGACTTTTGATATTCAAGCGCCGGGATTCTTCAAGTGCTCTCCAACCAATCCATTCAATGGACACATGGTAACAGTTATAATTTTAGTCTTAGCTCACACATGGGTCACAATAAAAATACATTTTAACAACATATTTGTTTATGTGTTTTTCCTTGAAAACTGTATTTCAATATATAAACTGCATTTTTTGTAGTTAAAAAAAAATCAATTTTTATATACGACTTAATCCTTATCTAAAATTAATAACAAATATTTTTTAATACATTTTCCTTTAAAAATAATAATTTATACATAAATATAATTTATATTCTATAATGTGTCCACAATAAAAATTATTATATATTTTTACCTAATATATTTTAACTTTTATATATATTCAATATACAATAATAGCAATCACATCATTGACCCACAAGTGTGCTGCAAAGAATCTCCTTGCCTAAAATAGATGCTCTTCCATTACCCTCCCAACTCCACCTTCTCCTTTCTTTCACTCCCTTATCGTTCACAGGAACATCTGGAGCGTTCTTGCCTCCACTGTGGCACCAGATGCTGCAATATTCTAGCAACAACCACCTGAAAGCCCCATATCCAAGAGATGGGCGAGGAAAGGGTGCTGCACGTGAGAACATCATGTCTAAGCACTCATTTTCAGTTAAAATTAATCCACATCTCAAGGCAAGTCCAGAGCAGGAGGGGGTCCATCGATGTTCTCTCGGGAAGGCTGCTTAGCTGCCTGGGTGGCCGCTGTGGTGCTGCCAAATGAAGTCTGGTGATACTCCAAGGACCCTGCTGGAGACGGAACGAATGTCTCATGGCATTTCATTTAGAGCAAGATATCTGAAATCCCACTGAAAGCAATGTGGTTTAGCATCCCAGCAGAGGTTGCCTCACCTGAGAGAATGGGGGAAGTAAGTGTGAAGACATGCCAAGTTTGGAGCCTGCATGCTGGGGATGGCAGGTCTGCGTGAGCTGCCAGGACTGAACAGCTGGGTTCACTCCTGAGGGAGCTGCAATGGCACTGGCATCAAGCCAGTGGGTATGAGCTAAATATATATTAGCCCTATAAAACAGGACTCGACAATGATTTTTCTGCCGGTTCAGATTTTTATTTGCACCACCAACCTCTTTCTTTCTTTCTTTCTTTCCTTCTTTCTTTTTTTACCATAAAAGTTGATGATTTTTAAAAAATATTTATTTAGCAATGCATTTTCATATTTACTAACATCAACATTATCCAGCTAGATAACATGCAGATGAAGAATAATATTATTATGTTCTTTTAATATCCCATTAGTCACTTTAAAAAAAATTATATCGTTGGTGCTCACCCAAATAAAAAAGGTCAAAAATGAAATTCTGCTCTTCTAATTCTGTAACCTTTACCAAATATTCAATTTGTGATGAATACATTGAAAATGTTGGATAGCTGTAAAAAAATTAACACTTTTCAAGATTATACTGGGAAACCATCTAAGCTTTGGAGACCAAAAAAAAGAGGCCTCTCCCCCAACCTCTCAAAATTCCTCAGCTACACCATGTACAAATGGACAGATGGTGGTATTCTCGGATGGGCATGCGACCAGCCTAATAGTGAGGAGTGGACAGCTGTCAGTGAATGTTACCATCAACAGACCGCAGGCCATTCAGCTGCTCATGAGTGGGTCAGGGGCGGCCGACAGCGGCGGAGAACCCTCAGACCTCACGGCTATATCGCTGATCATCTGCTAAGTGTGGGATCTTTGCGCCGTATTGCATAATACATCAAAAACCATTAGGCAGATTCATTACAGATGAACAGATTAATCCAGATAGGGTTAACGAAGGGAAGAGTTTTTCTTAGGATAATGCAACTGGGAACAGAGCCGTGAGCAAAACCAATATAGGAGGACCAGGGATAGCTGTAACACTGACAGTTTAAAGTGTTCTGAGTTTGTCACACCACAGACAAATGTGTTATTAACCACCCAACCAAATTTGAATCATAAAAAAAATCCAGCAAGTAAATAAAATAGCTTATCAAAATCTTGAAAATATAAGAAACATTCTCTGCTCTCAAACGCTGAGGGCGTGTCCGCTGTCTGCACTGAAACCAGACCCACTCGCTCCAGTGTGTCATCAGGCCACCGTTTTAGCCCAAAAAATTGAGCACAGCAATGGTGAAAAACAGTTTAACGGTCTAACTTCACAATTCAGTACTACACAGTTCACAGACTCTGTAACGCGTTTCAGCAACACATTTCGCACATTTCTAATGTGTTTAGAAACAAATCTCAGAATTGCCTTTACATGGGACTTTAAGCACTTTTCAAATTTTGGTACAGGGATGGAATCCTAATCATATATGACCACCATCGTCAAGGTGGTCACGGTTAAACTCTTTCTTTGCTATTGGTGGATTTTTACAGCAATCCAAACAAACAGTTTTCACTGTTATAAGGTAGGGGGCGCTATTATGCATCTTCTGAAAGAGTACACAATCTCCAGATCCAAAAACAGAAGATTGCTTATGCAATGTAAGCTAATGCAATCAAACATTAAACAGCATATAAATCAAAACCGCCTAACGTTACAGAATGAAATGTCGACCAAGGACGAGCTATAGGACTTTTTTTTTTTTTTTTTTTTTTAAAGCAGAGGCTCTGTTCTTTCTTTTGATATATTTTATGTTCAGATCCTCATACAACCAGCTATTCTGGGGGCCAATGCCAGTCCTGCCTATATGCAAAGTACACAAGTTGCATAGGGCCCCCTAACCACCTGGTTGATTCCTTAAGAGTTAAATGCATATTAAGCTGCAAAGGCGGCTTTCTGTGCATACATTTCGAGAATGAGCGAAGTAATGGCTACTTTGGGCTTCAGACGTGCTCTTAAACGGACAAAAACACAAAAATGTGTCTATGTCAATATGAATATCTTAATGTCCGTCTCGGGAAGTTTTAAATTTAAATGCATTCAGTTAAGTCTTTACAAACTTTCATAAACTGCCCTTTGTGGGGTTACAACCCACATCTTACCATTAACCTACACCACCAACAGATAATGGCGTGAAGAAGGCCTGGGAGTGTTTGGCATCCTTTTAAACTCTCACTTTACACCACAAGTACCGATATCCCACTTAGAGAACATGAAGAGAGAGAAGATTAATAAACAGCCATTAGGTCGAGAGACAATGGTGATTAGCATTGTGTCCAATGAGGTGCATGAGTGCTTCACCTTTGATTAGCTACAGAAAGGGGCAGGTGTTCCTCCCGCTCACCGTCGTGCAACTCAGATCCATTTGATGGAGGAGAATGCTTCTTGAAGCTGTGAGGCGGCACAGATTAATATTAAAAGGAATTCATAATATGGCACGCAGAGGATTTTCATAAATATTCACAGGCCTGGACGGTAAGCTCCACTCGGTTGTGTCCATGAATATGGATGAAAGACTGGCAGGGTGAACAAATGTCTTCAAGTATACGAGAAAAGCAGCAACATCAAGAGAAAATCACAAAATTGTTCCCTCTTACAGGCCAATGCTACTTAACATAAGACTCAACAGCAAACAAGCGTGATAGACGTGATTTTGAACACCAATAGCTACATGTTTAATATGAATGCATGTATATTATAAATAGAAATACATATTGTGATGGAACGTCTACCTCGCCATTATTTTCTTTGCTGCCCTTCATCAGGTTCCCTACTGGAGTGGGTGTGAGAGAGGAGGGCTGCAGTAACAACCAGGGCTGGCTGCGCATGATGAAGCACACCTGAATCGAATGGAGCTTTGTCACCATCGCTGTTAAATGCCAAGCGCGCCTCTCCTCGAGAGACCGGTCTTTTTTTTTTGCATTTTGCATGCATGGTGGTGTCTTCACAAGCCAAGTAAGGGAGCTGGGAGGGATTCCCGTGCCGCCGGGCCGTTAGTTGCCGTAGTCGTATCCCTGTGCAGGGATGTATGTGTTGTCGTTACGGCCCTCAAGGAAAGTGCGTGCGCCGTGCGGCCACCTGGACCAACCCATCTGAGCACAACCTTCCCTGCACATGCCCCAGCACAACAAAGACACCAGACCCCTTATTCACTTTGGACACTTTTATCCTCATGGATACTTTATTCCCTTTTTTGAAAGGTATCCCTGATGGAATACGGCAGCCGTATGACGGGGATATCGCTTAGAACAAACAATTAATTAAACTACAAACAACATTATTAAAGTTACACTGTTAGAGTGATTTCCTTGTCTTTTGTTGCATAGATACATCAGGAATATTAGGCTGCTGTCACTTTAAGACATATTGCATGGATCCAATACACAGATACACATACATAGTCTTTTTTACTTTTACTTGGGACATAACATACTATGTTTGCTAGGATACCTCACCAAGACAAGGATGTTGACATTGTTTTTCTGTGAATTTGTCCATTCAAGCACAAGACTTAAAAGAGAACTCAATATTTCTGCATGCACACTTCGAATGAGCGCACACACAAATCTACTTACAGCACGAGAGTTCTCTTTCACATCTTCTTGCTATTGAATGTTTAAATTGGCAAGGCTTAAATGAGTTTAAACACAGATAAGTGTTGTTCAGGTCTCACCCCTTGAGTTTAGGGGAAGTCAGAATGCGTGTATGTATATATATATATATATATATATATATATATATATATATATAGATAGATAGATAGATAGATAGATAGATAGATAGACATTAGCCTAACTGTTTGTTTTATGCATTATTATTTTCAACAAACCATATTATAGAAGCATCATTACATTCGAGATGAACCGTGGTGCAGTGTGTTTGCCAAGTCACACTTTCACACACATCATGAGAATAGTATAAAGCCTGTTTTGCTTTTAGCACCCAACCTCAAATTTTGGTCAAAAACTGCAATAAAAAAAAGGTCAGGGCCATGACAGAAGCATGACCGGAGTGCAGTCTAAAAATACTCAATAGGGATCAGTGCTCTGTTATCCTCAGCTCAACCTGCACCAGTATCTCGCTGACATTAGGCTTTCTTGTGCAGGCTGCATCAGCAAGAGTCTCGAACAGAGAGGAGCCATAATGAGACCAAATGAAGAAACATACATACATACAACTTGTGGTCCAGCCTAATTTCAAATCGGTGTACAAATTTAATTGGTATAAAATTTGGTTATAATGTAAAGCATAGCCGACATAGATTCACTATATTTGTTTCTTTATATGACACATTGTTTAAGGGACAGCACTGGGTAGGATGTGGAACAACATTGTTCAAAATAATTGAATAAAATGTATTTGTAAATTTAATTAAAAAATTACTTTTTTTTTTAAATTACTTATTTTTGATTTCTTTTATGCCAAAAATCATTAGGAAATTAAGTAAAGATCATGTTCCATGATGATATTTTGTCACTTTCCTACTGTAAATATATCAGAACTTTATTAGTAGTAGTAATATGCATTGCTAAGGACTTTGGACACATTTAAAGGCGATTTTCTCAATATTTACATTTTTTTCCACCCATGGTTAAATATATCTTAAACCATACATCAAAGGAACACTTATTTATTAAACTTTCAGAATATGTATAAATCTCAATTTAAAAAAATTGACCCTTATGAGTTTCGCCATCCAGGGTGCCAAATTACATCTGTTGCATAAGCTAACAGCAAAGAATGGAAAACGGGCAACAGTACAAAAAAATGCCAATAATTAACTTTTAACAGTCTGCTATTCTGTGTCAGGCCAAAAATAAAGCTACGAAAAGACCTGAAACAACCTGTACGAACACATTTGCCAAAAAACAAGCCCTCTTTTGTCAGTGTCTGTGACATGGCATACATTACCTTCAATGTCGGCAAAGGCCAGTGCCCTGGAGCAGCTGTGCCGGCCAAACATCGTTTCACACGGCCATTAAGAAGCGCTAGGCTCTCAAATCTCCCACAGCAAGTGTGACACTGCTTTTAAATGAGACCTGGTATCCACAGATATGGAATTGTCACTTCAAATCAAAGAGGGAAAGGTATTTGGGTTGAGTAATGATGAAGAAACAAGGAGGATGTTGTACGCATTTTAAGGTCACATAACAAGTGTAAGCAAGCAGAATGAGACGTACTGTTAGTGACCGCTGAGAGCACTCATGTTTTATTCATGCTGGTGCCAAGGTCCAAAGCCTCCCATGATCATGGAAACATTTGATGTGCTCATTAGATTTCAAAAAGGTCACTTCATTTTCCTCCTCGCTCTAACTGCACATGTGTAATTTCCCTTCTGAAGGGAGCTGTAACCTTTTTAGAGGCAGCCGTCGAGTGCAAGCCCTGCTGCGTGTGCAGTCTGGGGCTGCTGCGATGGGATCGGTTTGCCCTGAAGCCTTAGAGGACATGGGCAACTTAAACTCTGGCCAGCCTCTACGGACCGCTCTGGAAACTTAACACACACGGTTGGTCGACATACATTGAGAAGGAGAGGAATGAGGATCTTTACCATGCTGAAATCAAGAAAGCTTCGCATTAGCGTTTGAAAAAGAATGAGAAGTGCTAAATTTACAATTTATTGATGTGAAATTCAGATAACTACAGCCAAAAGATGCAGTCATCGCAAATAAGTGTTCACTGTTCAAGTTTATTGTACAGGCAGCGTCAGCAAAAATAAATAAAAAAATGTGTCAAAAAAATTAAATAAAAAATTTAAAAAAATCTCTGAACTAAATTAAATATATATATTTTGTTTTTATTGGACAGAGACATCATAGGTTCATCAGCAAAATAAATACAGGAATATACTGCTATTTCATCAGTTTCACACCCATTGGATGTTGAAAAATAAATAAATAGTCAATTTACTCTTTAAATTTTTAATAATTAAAAAATAACACCCTCACCATTTAATAGGAACACAAGTGAGTCTATTCTTTTTATCATTTTCTTTTCTTCATTATCTAATGCACATCAACTAGCCTAGTTGTATTGTGTTTTTTTTAGAGCTGTGAAGTTCAGCAAGTACAGGGCTGTAACATCTACCAGCAAATAAAACTTTACAGGCATGACCAAACTGAAATATGCACAAAAAACAAAAAAGCAGGAGCAGTTTTTTATTAAACCACCAATGCTCTTTGCAGAAACCAATATGACAATAAATATTATGCTTTAGAGGCAGTCACATAAATCATTGGAGAAAAAAATAAATAAAAATTAATTTGAATTAGAAAGCATAAAATAACCTTACAAAACTGAATAAAAAAATACAAAACTACACAATTTGTGTATGCATTGTATTTTCTCTGTAGCTTACTGGCCATAAATAGCTGTAAAATGTATACACATTTGATTGTGAAAAATAATTAAATTCTCCCATCACCATTTAAAACTCTCAAAAAAACACTATAAAAATAAATAAATTACTTAACAGATCTATTAGAAAAAGATAAAACAGTAAGAACGTGATTAAAAATATCGAATGAAAAATTAATTAAAAGGTTTTAGACAAAGAAAATATGGTTTGGACTTTCATACATAAAAGTGAGTGAAAAAAAAACTCAAGGTAATGTGAACGTCAAGTAAAGTTAAAGCTGATCTGGCAAAAAATATAAATTAAAAAATAAAACATGCTGAGTTGCATGTTTCTCCAAGGGTCACTGCAGGCAAATAGGTCTAATTACAAACAGCTAAGGCTTTACACCACTGGGGATCTAAACTACAGTCCACAACAATTCCAAGCATTTGTTGATATTGTGCGCATGTGGTATTTCAAGATTTCCTACAAAAAGATCAGACCTAGAAAGAAGAGTTTGAAAAAATAAATACAGACCAAGCTGTTTGTCCTTTGCTACATCGCTTTTGACATGATTTGCCTGTGTTTATTTTAGATTCAAGACACACTGTACCATTAAAGCCACTAGAAGACCTTTGCTAAAATTAACTAGTTAACAAGGTCTTTAAGCGCTCATTCTTTTGAAAAGCAACTGTTTTTATAGTTACAGCTGCTACACAAAACTAATTCAACAAATATCAAAACAACCAAATCAGGAACATGGATAATGTGCCTAAAAATAGCAAGTGTGCTCGATATTTAAAAAGAGCTAGCACAAGCAAGAGCTTTGAACCCACTTCCTTTTGTCTTGTTAATATTTTCCTCACAAACACTCTAAACTGCAGATCTCTAGGTTGTCAAACAGGTTGTGGCCCGTGACCATTCAGTGGTATTTACAGGTCCAAGGCAGATGTCATCTTAATATTTACAAGAATTCACATGACTGCTAGACAACTTTATTCTCACTGTGGATCATTTCTTGAATCTGTGAATTTGAAACAGCTAATTTTCAGAACAAGTTACAATTATATTAAAATCTGGGCCAAATCCTTCGCAACAACAATTAAGCAGCTTAAAACTGATCCAAGCAACCCTCTGCAGATCTTCAGATGGAGCAGGAGTTGGCTCTCTTCCTTGGCTTTGGCTCTCCAAAATCCTTGTCATCATGAGTGCAGGGGCTGAAAGAGCAGGAGGAGCAGAGCGTCTGTGAGAGTCTACGCATCCCCAGCCGGAATACACTGTTGGACAGGCTATAAATGACGCAGTTGCAGAAGCTGTTGCTAATTGCTAACCAGGTGGTCACAAAGGAGAGGGCAGGGCTGTCCAGCACATGGGAGCTCTCCAGAAGAAAATAGAAAATGTAGGGGAGCCACAGCATGTAGAAGACACTGGTGATGCGAAAAAGCACCATGGCATACCGCCGGTCTGGCCCATGACCTGCATTGCTGCCGCCTTCAGCAGTTTCCATTTCCTGACTGGGAAAGCGTGCCCGTCGCTCGCTGATCTCTCGGTTGTGCTGCTGGCAGATGCGGAAGATGTGAAAGTAGGTGAAACAGACCACTAGGGCGGCAGGGGCGTACAGCAGGCAAACAACAAAGCCAGTGAAGAGTGCAGATGTTGGCCAAGAGTGGGCACACCATTCAAAGATATCCCCATGGTACCCCGGCTTACCCCAGCCAAAGAAAGATGGGAGAAACACCGCACAGGAGTAGATCCATATGAGTATGATGCAGCAGCGAAGACGGCAGGGTGTTACCAGTTGGTTGTAGGAGAGGGGTTTGGTAATAGCCAGATAGCGGTCCACGCTAATGCAAGCCAAACAAGCCATTGAAACACTCTTGAGCACAGAGATGACGTAGCTGAACACCTGACAGGTGAGTGGCTCTTGGATACCAGCTGGGTAATGAAGCAGCGAAAGGGTGGGAACCAGGCAACTTAGCCCCACCAACAGATCCGCATAGGCCATAGTTTGGATGAAGTAGCTGGTGGTGTAGTGGTGTAACAACGGGGCACAATGAAACACAAAGATCACCGTCAAATTCCCGGCGATGATGAGTACTGTCAGCAACACGATGACCGCAGTCTCTAAGACGCAAGCCTCCACGGCCTTGTTCTGTGCCCAGCTTAAGGGGCAGGAGTGGTTTAGGGACACGCTAAAGTGACTGCTAAGGCTGCCGTTCGCAGTGGGGACCGGTTCGATCAGCCCTGACCGGTTCATTGTCCTAGATCTTGTCCACTTGATAAGGTTCTGTTGTCCTAAATGCAGTGCAGATGGCCTGCAACGTGATCCTGTGTCCGTGCCTTCTCAGTAAACTCTTCCAGCAGAACTCAATCTTCTGTCTTTTCCCCTTTTCCTCTGTCTTTCACATGGCTGGATCTCAATGAAATGAGCATTGGCAAAAATCAATACAGTCCGTAAGGAGAAGAAAAAAAGGTGCCCAGCGCTCCTCTGAAATCAGTCATGCTTGGGAGCAGTTCAGTAATTGTCAGACAAAGATATTTCCTCCACAAACTAAGGCTGCTGGAAGCAGGAACAATCACAAAAGGGTTGCATGTCTGTGCTGAAGGCCGGATGACAAAATTGTCCACAGCATTGCAATGAAGTCAAACAATTCCTTAAGTTGTCCTCTTAAGGGCAAAATGTGCAGGATTGCAGAAGGGGTTGTTGGATAAGTAAACGAAGATCAAACGGTTTCCTGTGACCAGTGAATACAATATAAGAAGGATTAAGCATCTTATAAGATAAAGGTAACAAAAAGATATCAAGAAAGTTCTTGGGTCATTCCTGAGTCCCACAAAACTTATATTTAAATTGCAAATGTCTCAAATTCCAATCATATTAGTTTGTCACAGAACAATAACATGCACCATGTTTTGCTTCTGGAATAGGGACCTCTTGGCCACTGAATCCACACCCTTTGGGCTTCTATAGTCCGAATGAAAACACAGACAGACACTCTAGACAAACACAGGACAGCATATGAGAGTTGCCAGAGCTATCACTGCACAGAGCGCTGCTTGTAGCCTGCAGGAGTCTGAGTGAGGCAAAACGGAACTAATCAAAATTTCAAGATTAGGTTCTGGGGGGCCACACCGACGGCTTTGGTCTTCTCTGCTCCCAATCCATTTACTTTTCATGAACTTTACCATGCATATCGGATTAAAAAAGGAGAGACCCGTGTTTTCCGAAAGAGGTATATAGCAGCTTACATGAAGATGTATCCTCAGATAGCATCAGGACAGCATGCTCTGGGTATCCTGTCTGCATTCCACATGTTCTCAGTTTCCATCCACTGTTCCATTCAAAGCTTGGCACATCACATTGCATGCATTGCATCTGATTAGTTTTACATGCCTAGCTCCTTCCTTTCTGAGGTAGACCTCGTCGTCTCGTCGCCAACTTCCCCACGACACATTCCGTGATAAAGTCTCCTCTGAAATACTCTGTCCGCTAACAAAAGTGGAAGATCTGCGTACCGCTCTTGTCCTTGTCAGCGCTCTGCGATCTGTGAGGCAAAGCAGGTTGACAGCAGTTGGCACCGAACGTGCGGTGTGCAAAACGCACTTTGAAACGAAGACTTCAAAATTGAGGCAAGTAAAAAGGTGAGGACAGATCTATTCCAAACCGTGCGACAAAGCAGAAATGAGCCGAAGAAAAGAGAGCAGCCCCTCACTGCTGGTGCTCAGAGATGCTGAGTGGCTCACAGTTTCCTCTCCCCCTTCGCGGTCTCGCTCTCTCTTCCACTGTGCCTCTCGATCACATTCGCTCCCTCCTTCCTTTCCTCTCTCACTATCTCTCCAACTCTCCTCCCTCCCCTTTTGGCGGCACCTGAGGTCTTCTTTCTCACACACACACACACACACACACACACACACACACACACACACACACACACACACACACACACACACACACACACACACACACCTCACCACACACTGCTCTCACTCTCTTCTCTCTCTCTCTGCTTCTTTCCAATGTTCTCCCTCTTTTCTCATTATCCTCCTCTTCCTGCACACCCTGAAGATGTTTCCCCATTCAAAAATAATCAAAGACTTCCATCTCTCCCTGCTGTCTCCTACAGCTCCCTGTTTTATTATCCCTCGTTCTCGTTTTCCTTCCTGCTTCAAGTCACTTACACAGACCAGTGCCCAAGCGCAGCAATGCCTGCCCCTTGGTTACAGTTGCCAGGCATTTCAGTTAGCCAGGACCCTCCCTCACAGTAGCTGACATGGTGCAACAAACAGGAACAAAATAAGATACTCCGGGAGGGGGGAATTTCATTCCCCTGGAAGGATATCATCGCCCGAGTCTTCTCTAACACAATCACAAATGCAGATCTTCAGCAGATTTACTGACAAGTTTGCTAGACATAATTACAACAAGGAGCTCATAAAATACAAAGGGATTATGAGAATGACAGCCAATGTTTCCCGCACAGCTGCACTGCTGCTAAATGTTCGAGCCCCGTGGCAAAACAATTTCATTTTTTAGCCGAGTTGTGAGCTTGCAGTCCTGAACTGAATGTGATGACAAAAAAAGATGCCTGGAAAAAAGAAAATGAATAGACAACACTTATGCAACTTTGTCCTTGCCGAATGCACTCAATGAGGCCTATACTTCCCAGAGAAAGCAATCTTTTAGCATTCCCATTTCAATGGGAGTTGCTCGGCTGGAACAAGACAAAGTGGAAACAGGGTTCCATATGCACGAGACCTAAATTACTGAACAGTTCGCTATAATTGACAATGACAATTATGTAGTTAATGTTATAGATACACAACTGAGCTTTGTTGTTTTCATTGTAGTTTTTTTTTACTGGTTATTATTTATTAAGGGGGGGGGGGGTCGATACAGCATAGTATCGCAATATTTTGTGTGGGGATATTGTATCGATACAAGGATGGGCAGTATTGATATTTTCAGGAACTGAATTGCAGCTCATATTGTGCAAACTTTTGCAACAGCTCTGCGTTTATAACGTGGGAAATTATAATTTGAAAAATTTCTTTCAGACTGTAATATCACAAACAGCCAATCCCTCACACACATAAGTGTGCAGTGAGCTGTGCGTGCAGGAAGTGCATTCTCGGATGTTTATGCGTTAGTTACATGTTGATTTGTCCCGCAAGTGTAAGCCAGCGGTGCACTGCAATGCAACAGAACTTCGCTCAGTTACAATCAAAACCGTTAGCATCACTTACCTACTGTGGCACCTCACCCAACATTGTTTTAATATTTTATAGTAATAAAAATAATTTAGTTAGATAACAGCTTAACTACAATTAAAAACTGAAACAATGTGTACCAGGCTCAGACCAGCAGCAGGAGTCAAATTTAATTTATCAAAAGAGCGAGGAGCTGAATGACAAGATGACGGTGGAAGATTTGATTTCAATGCAAAATGTAAACGTGCCTATTTAAGTGAGTTTGTCATTGTACGGTTTTGTTGTTGTGTTTTTTATTAAGAACAACAAACCCACCATTCAAGCAGTTGCCGCTACCGAATTAGCGCTAATTCTAAAGTGAAAAGTGAAATGTGCACAGTCATTCATAATTATTAATGTATATGCATAAATATTAATGTAATGCAATACTCAGCATTTCACAATTAGAAGGGGAAAAAAAATTGCAATAATATCATATCGTGGCTTAAGTATCGAATCGTGGGGCCTCGATTCCCACCCCTATTATTTAGCACGATTGGATGTCAAATTAAAAAACTAAATTCTGCAGGACGCATTGGCACATGGAGGTGAAATTAATAAAGACGGATATCCATAGCTTGTGGAACAAGATATTATTGAACAAATGTGACTCTTAGAGGACTGCATAAATGATTCATCACAAAGGAAGAGAAAAGGCTGAAGAAAACAATGACCATAATCATCATCATCTGTCGGTGCCTGAGCTTTTGATCCAAGTGACTGACTGTACAGGGACAGGCAGGGCCCTCTGGATCTCTTCACTGCACTGGCTGTACAAGTACAGGTCAAAATGACAGCTGGACTTGATTTGGCATCATTTACGGCAACAGTCAGGGCTTTGCTCAATACACTGCTCTCGAAGACAACATGAAATCAAACTGACTATTTACATCACAATTAAATTGTAATAAATACCCCTGGTCTTAGTGTCCACAATTAATAAGTGCATGTTGTTCCAAGTTTTTATAATTATGTTTCAAATTATGACAACTTTGTTTTTTGGTGAACTAGCCAAGACCGCATGGGTGGAAAATAACAATTTTTTTTTACACATAATACAATAGTCAAATTTTTTGTGTTGTTATTATCAACTAAAACAATCCTGATCATTTCAGTTAATTAAAATAAAGCTGCAAAAAAAAAAAAATACTACTAAAAATTACAAAAGCACATATCAAAATTAGAAATACACTAAAAACAAAATGCTAAATTAAAAGAAAAATTAAAGCTAATAAAAACCCTTTTCACAACCCAATCAATCTCTATTATTAAAACAAACGTTTAAAAAAACTCCTGTGAACTGTGGAACATTAAATAAATCTGCATATAAATATGAAATGAAAATATTTACATTTCATGTTGTTTTTAGCAGACTAAACATAAGAGTTTTGCTTAAGATGAAGTCTAAATAGAACTGCATCTAGAAAAATACCTGACACGAAAAGTTCACTTGCGCGTCATAATCACATCATAGTCGCATTCAAAAGTTTTCATGTTTAAAAATTTAGCACAAACAACTTGCAGTCAGTCTGGAGGCATGCGTGTGGCAGTGATTCAAACCTTTGCACACACGACCAGAGGAGACGAGTGCATGAAGTGTGTCTCTCAGTAATACAAACTGTCATTTCTGTGTCAGCAGTGAGCCGACCCCAGCGACACAGTCTGATAACACACGCTATTGGGGGGCGACCCCATCTACTCTACAGTGCAGATGGGGCCAAAATTCATTCCAACATTACAGCACCATAAAG
Organism: Pseudorasbora parva; assembly: GCF_024679245.1. Lineage (NCBI taxonomy): Eukaryota > Metazoa > Chordata > Actinopteri > Cypriniformes > Gobionidae > Pseudorasbora > Pseudorasbora parva. The sequence goes on along the minus strand of NC_090185.1, from coordinate 21,331,706 downwards.
TGAGGCATGTGTAAAAACTAATCCGAAATGCTTTCTTATTGGCAACTGGCGTGTCGTTGCGAGAATGAAATGACGTTGTTTGCAGGTTATTGATGCTCAGGGAGGTGGAACGGGCCGCTAATAGAAGCCTTATAGTCCAGAGTGAATGGCAGCTCAGTCACTAGATGTTGACTGCATTAAGATACATGTCGGGCTGTGCTAGGAACAGGGGTCTATTGTGAGGGAGGGGCAGCTGGTCGAAGGACACTGGGATGGCATTGTGGGCAAGACTCAAACATCTCATATACTGGGGAAATGGCAGCTCACTTACTGGTCTAAAGACCAATCGTTAAGTGAACTGAAAAAAATCAGTGCACTGTAAAGAATTATAATCCCATTGCCTTGCATTAAATGAACAGGCAATTTTTTTTTTTTTGGGGGGGGGGGGGGGGGTAAAAATGTGGCTATATGATTTTTTTATTTCTTAATTAAAAGATAGATGGCAATTAAAAATAAAGCGATCGCATTAGCGAAATTCCGATGTCGATTGTACATAGCATAGCGATAAATAAACGCTCAATAATCTTTGTGGTATATAGCTAAATTTTCAGAAGAAATAACTTGCCGAGTTCTTTTGTTCAACCCAAGTCTATGGGATTTTTAAACCAGATAATAGTGCAGAAAACCACCTGCACATAGAACAAAAACAAAACTATTCGTACAATTCCAGAATATGCACAAAATATTGCATTGAAATGATCCTCCATCAAAGATTTCATTACATGCTCCATAAAGACTGTAATCTACTTAAGGAGGCTTGTGAAGACTACATAATCAATCCCACGAGCCATTAGAAATAGAAGGTGGTAGAACAGAGGCTTGTAGAAAAAATTATATTACTACGAAATGCTGGACGCAGCCCAGCGATTTGTCTAAATGGCTGAAAGGATCCTTCTTGGCACAGTACAGTCGGGATGCTTTATGCTCTGTTACAATCTTGTGATCAAACAATTTACTTCAGCCTAAGGATCCATGTGCCTCAGCTGTTTTCACATGCCTCTTCAACACTTATTTTCAATTTCTTAAAAGTATCATACAGAACAAATCAATCTTGCAGATTTGTAGATTCATTAAGAAAAGCATATGTTTTGAATAAAAGAGAATAAAGCTTACTTTGAGGGAAGAATTTTATTTATTTCCAATAATGTCATAAATTTATTTTGTTGTCTGCAAATATTATTATTTTTGTCAGATTCCAGCTTTTTTTTTAAAGCCCTGACTCAAGAGAATAGCTCATTGTAGATTGAAGTAAAGGTTGTGAAAATGTCAGTTACACGCTCTTGGAAACACCATACGGGTTGCATTTTCATTGATCCACAGCAAGGACAATGCACACTCAAGAGTGTTAAAACACGTATGGTCAGACACCATCACAGAAGGGTTGGATGTTTATGAGGAGGGGAAAAAAAGCATTAGGCAAGATAAACAAACCTGACTGATGTGAAACGCCAAACAATAACGCCAAACTCCCTCAAGCGGTTGTGAATCAATTCAAGAACTTCATTTCAAAATCAATTAATTTTAAATGAATAACATTTGCAATTAATACAATGCAAATAAAGCAAATATCAGTATTTGATGGGGAAAGCTAGAAAAAGTAGATGGATGGAAATAGCACCACAACTTTTATATCGACATGACCTGCAGTGAAGAACACAATTAAATGAATGAATAAATTATACCCTCTGTGCCCCATATCGCTTAAGACAGCACAGTGTATGGTTAAAGGCCAGACTGGAATGGCTGAGAGAGAAACTGTAGGATTTACGCTACCTGGCAAATCTTTCCTCTCGCTTTTTTTCTGGGTTTTTGTAATCCATTTTTTGACTTCACCCACACACCATTTGACACTCTCTTGCACTGCTGAGGTGTTTTATGGCACCTGTTCACCATCATTCTCGTTGCCTGGCATTGATTATTGCGCTGTATTTCAGGGGTTGCTCCTAAAGCAATGATTATTGGCTTGCCCATAAAGAAAAACCCAAGTAACCAAAAAATATCTCCATCAGCATACAAAGGAGCATCTTGCTCACTACAATGTTGTTTTTGTTGTTGATGCACAAACTTCAAAGCCATGAGGAAACTTGCAGGGTTGCATGCAAAAAGCCATCGTGAGCGTTGGGGGTTATGGCTTGGGGGGGGGGGGGGGGGGGTCTTCTACCACTAACCAAACAGTAAATTGATTGTGGCAGGTCAGAATGAGGGCACGCAGGGATGTTCTGGAGTATCCTCACCCCAAACTGACCTCTGGTCACAGTCATTACAGTGCTCGAAAGTAATTTAGTCTTTTGACATTAATTTTAGTCAATTTGGAAACAAATCCTAGGAAAGCAGAGGCTTGAAAGTAGAACTGCCCTAGATGCTGAATGCTAAATTACCTGCTTGGGCTTCAGATAATGACCTGAATGAGTGTTTTTTTTGTTTGCTGATCAAATTTACCACCAGACACACTACAATTTTAGCTTTTTGTTTACTACCACTACTAGTAATACTAATACTAATAGGTCACAAAAACATTACATTCACAGACGTTCCTCTTTTGTGCTCGAATGGTTTAAAAGCATTTGCATGAATAAGAACATGATAATATAATGCAGCGGTAGCCAAAGGACAATAGAAAAATGGATGCTGTGTTAACTGCATTAAATATTGCCAAAAGTATTGGGACACAGCCACGAAGTGATAGGCCACGTAAAATCACAGAGCGGGGTCAGCGCATGCTGAGGTGCACAGGGCGCAAAAGCCACCAACTTTCTGCAGAGTCAATAGTTACAGACCTCCAAACTTCATGTGGCCTTCAGATTAGCTCAAGAACAGTGTGTAGAGAGCTTAATGGAATGGGGTTTCATGGCCAGGCAGCTGCATCAAAGCCTTACATCAAGTGCAATGCAAAGCGTGGGATGCAGTGGTGCGAGAAACACTTCTTTGTCTGGCAATTTGATGGACGAGTCTGGGTTTGGCAGTTGCCAATAGAACAGTACCTGCCTGACTGCATTGTGCCAAGTGTAAAGTTTGGTGGTGGTGGTGGGGGGTTGTTTTCAGGGGTTAGGCTTGGCCCCTTAATTCTAGTGAAAGATATTTTGGACAATTTCATGCTCCCAACTTTGTGGGAACAGTTAGGTTTGGGGGTGGCCCCTTCATGTTCCAACATGACTGTGCAAAAAAAACAGTGCACAAAGCAAGGTCCATAAAAACATGAATGAGCGAGTTTGGTGTGGAGGAACTTGACTAGCCTGCAAAGAGTCCGGACCTCAACCCGAGTATATACCTTTGGGATGAATTAGAGTGGAGAATGCAAGCCAGACCTTCTCGTCCAACATCAGTGCCTGACCTCACAAATGTTATTCTAGAAGAATGATAAAAAATTCCCATAAACACAATCCTAAACGTGTGCATGTGGTTAGTTTGCATAAAATAGAAGCCTATTCGTCCCTACTGTTGCATATCTGAGTAAAACAGCTTCTCAAACAAGAGTAAATGAAGGATGGGAATTCATAGAAGAGTTATTTAAAGTAAAGATCTTTTTAGAAAACCCATTTACACTTCAATAATCCATTTCATGGTGACTTTATTTTGCTAATATTCATATAAAATATAAATTTAAAAAAAATTATCTAAAAAATAAAAGTGGAGAATAACAAGCATCAGAGAAAAATGTGGATTACTGAAAACATTTCTTGCCAAATTAGTGGCTGAAACCACAATCCAACTCTAAGCAATGTTTCTACTCAGTCTACACATTTGTTGGTTTAGTGTGGGAACGTTCCAGTCACTGACCACTCTTGGCATGAGAAAGAAATAGCTTTTCAAACATGTAAAAAAGCTGTAGCTTGCAAAAAAAGCACAGTCATATCCCAGATAATCAGCTGTCTTAGATCTGTAGTTGTGGTGGAATCACTCAAATTTGCTGTGACATTGCTTTTGGAAAAGGCAATTAGATGCGCTCTCAGCACCATAAAAACATTCAACTAGCTCCGTTTCCATGAGTTCACAGGGTTAAACGAATATCTAAGCTAAGCATCAATATGGGTAGAAAATATGTTTTGTAAATAAACACCCTGCTATACTGCAAAGGCTCATCCCGCTGACAAAACGGAAACTAGCAAGTAAAGATCATCAATTTTACCATTGAAAACGCAAGTTCTTCTGTTCTTCAGACCGCTGCCTTTCCTTACTGAAAGCACTTTGAAAGACCAAAGCGGCTCCAAAGCAACTTTAAATTCAAAACAAACCAATGTTTACAACCTCCCAACACTGCTTTTGATTAATAGCCAACTTAACTAAAACAGCAAATTAACTAAATAAAAAAGAAGACCCTAAATGTGGATTTGCAATTGAATTGTTGAGAAACGTGCATGCTAGTTGGATAAAATTTGACTTTTTGAGTCCTCAAAAAAACAACTGTAACGGTTGTCAACACTTACCTTGGTGATGAGGATGCGGTATTGCTCTAACAAAGCCTGATCGTTGTGACACCCAGACAGGAGCTGCCATACTTCAGCTCGTAAGGCCTCCGGGATCCCAGGCTTCACCAGAGCAGACAGACCCTTTGGTCGCGCCAACAGGTTTCCTTGCCTGACAGGTGGAAGACAAACGCTGTCATTGCACAACAGAGTTTGTTTTTTGAAGTCGCGTTCAAAATGGACTGTGCGCTCCAAATACTATAAACTGAAATGTCTGAAGTCAGGCCAAAAGTCTCACCATTTCTTGAGGGTCCCTCCCCAGGATTCAAGAATCATCTCGGGACAGTCCTTTGACACATCTCCTGTCCCACTATAGATCTCACTGTCGCTATCTGTACAGTGGGGGACAAAGAGAGATGTTTTAAGTGTTTTTTTTTCTGCCAATAATTATGAAATGAAAAATGTGACTTTTTATTAAAACACACTGTAGACAAATATAACACCACAAGATGACTTTCAATTAACAACATACTAAAATGTAGCAAAATCTAAAAAGAATATGATCGTTTCATGTAATCCATTCTTATTTGTGTATGTTTATTGATTAATTTGATTTAGCGGCAAACTGGCAAAACATTCCTCAACCACGCTTTGAGAGAGATAATTAAATGGAACCAATCATTAAGAACTATAAAAGCTCAGGTATACTTTATTTTCCATCTCTGTTCCATCTCGTGCAGTTAAAAACGCAAGTCTTCCAGAGTTCAGCATGTGCACGCTAGAGGACCTTTCTTTTCAAGAGCTAAAATCTCTGATTACAAAGTCTGCATTCAAAAATTGCATACTCAGTCCATGTAGGTACTTACACTCACCTAAAGGATTATTAGGAACACCATACTAATACTGTGTTTGACCCCCTTTCGCCTTCAGAACTGCCTTAATTCTACATGGCATTGATTCAACAAGGTGCTGAAAACATTCTTTAGAAATGTTGGTTCATATTGATAGGACAGCTCCTGTTCCACCACATTCCAAAGATGCTCTATTGGGTGGAGATCTGGTGACTTTGGGGGTCATTTTAGTACAGTGAACTCATTGTCATGTTAAAGAAACCAATTTGAAATGATTAGAGCTTTGTGACATGGTGCATTATCCTGCTGAAAGTAGCCATCAGAGGATGGGTACATGGTGGTCATAAAGGGATTGACATGGTCAGAAACAATGCTCAGGTAGGCCATGGCATTTAAACCCAATGCCAAATGCCCAATTGGCGCGAAGAGGCCGAAAGTATGCCAAGAAAACCTCTCCCACACCATTACACCACCACCACCAGCCTGCACAGTGGTAACAAGGCATGATGGATCCATATTCTCGTTCTGTTTACACTAAATTCTGACTCTACCATCTGAATGTCTCAACAGAAATCGAGACTCATCGGACCAGGCAACATTTTTTTCCAGTCTTCAACAGTCCAATTTTGGTGAGCTTGTGCAAATTGTAGCCACTTTTTCCTATTTGTAGTGGAGATGAGTAGTACCCGGTGGGGTCTTGTGCCTTGGGTGATTGGTTGATTAGATAATTGCATTAATGAGAAACTGAACAGGTATTTCTAATAATCCTTTAGGTGAGTGTATAAGTAATAACTTTGTGAAATTTGTGGCAAACATCACTTTTCAACTCCTTGCAGGGCAACACTTGGAATTACACCATTCGGGCATGTTAGGATGCTGCACGACTCCTATGAAACAGTGTTCAGACAAAATGACAGAATTGTCCTTGCAGCATCCAGAAGACTGAGGTGAGTTATACACGTATGCACCTGCATTAGTCAGGGCCGCAGAGTGCCAAGATTACTGTCACGCCTTGAGGTGATAAAGAAAATGTCTTGGACTTAATGTCTGCAAAGGTCATTAAGAGCCGACCAGCAGAGTCTGTGCCCATATCTCAAGGTCTGTGGCCGCAAAATGGCCGCCCGTAAAGATGTTTGGAGAGAAAAGTGAGGGAATGAATGACATGCATCTGGTAGTGACAGCTACTAAGGACCAAAAACAATGGGAGTGCTGTGATTAAACCTATGGTGAGTATGGCAAGAAGAAACAAGTTTTAATCTAAAGATCTTTGAATAAAGAACAAAAAGGTTTGTATTGCTGAAAGCAGGGATGAATTTATGGGTCACCGAATTAAGGAGTCGCAAGGCACTGCTTTTTGAGCCTATTTACAATGTTCATGACCTCCAGCGAGAGCCTCAAATGCCGTCCGTTTTACAATCCCCGATTTAAGGTCTGGAACACAGTGGTTTCTTTAGAAATGCTTTAAAAGGGCTTCTTTTTACATTTACTGCACAAGTACCTTGGCAACGTTGCAAGAAGAGAGAGTGAGAGAGATAGGGAGAGAGAGAGCGAAAGGGAGAGAAAGACCAGCCTTGAGCAGAGCCTCTGTCGCAAGGTGACATGGCGGTTCGGTAGCAGATGTGGGCGGATGAATCTACTTTTCCATCTGGCTCCCGAATAGAGCTAAAAAATGGTAGAGAAACCTGGCGAGGGCGAACACTTCCAAAAACAACAATGACTTTCTTGTATAGCCCAGAATAAATTGTACAAAACAAAAGATGGGATTTGATGAGAATGGCTGAATAAATAATGACTCATTCATTTATTATTTCTCAAAAGGTTTAGAGAGAAGCGACGCACAACAGGTTGATTGACTGATTAAATGCAATAGTAGGCGGAAAATATTTTGATGGTAAAGAAATCATGCATGATAATATAGCTGTGACCATTTCAGTCAATTTGATCAATATTGTTCAATATGTTCAGTACATAGACCGTAAAAAAATATGGACGACTCGACATCATCCGTTTCCGCTTGTCAGATTTGAAGCTTTCAGGCGCCCTTGCACGGCGCGGACATCTTGGGACCGAGTCTGCGCAGTAGCGATTTCGGGACCGGAGTTGCGCAGTAGAGCGCAGGAAGTAGGGCAGGAAGTACAGCCGCGATTTCAAAAGCCCGCCCACACTCTCGCAGATGCAGAACAATTAATTATGTTGGTGTGAAATAAACAGTTATGGAAATGTAGAAATTAAAGCTAAAGATCTAATCTGCTCCCAAAAATTTCGAAAAAAGTCCGTTAGTGCCTCAGTGACAACTTCACTCAGAGAAGCCGTCAGTCTCAGCTGTCAATCATGACGTCACACCCCCGTTTTTATAGCATCAATTAACTAACTCAAAGTAAACTTATTTTTAAAACGAACACCTGAAATGAAATCATCGTGATGATAACTGCCTTCAGTGACATAAACTAACTTTGGGGAACATTTTTTGAAGTGTAATTTTATTATTTAGTTTGCCTCGCGTCCATTAGAAAACACAGAGGGGCGGCTATACTGGGACCGGTCACCGGGGGGCGATCGAGGCGCGAAAGCTTCAGTAAATGAGAGGGAGACAGCAGGCTTGGTTCAGTATTGTACTCTGGGTAATGGATTTTGACAAACCACCTTAGGAACCACCCAGAATGCTTTAGCACTGGAACGTATTGATTGTAAAATGTAAAAAATGTAATGTAATTTTTTTTTAAGTGCCGATATATTAGTGCTGTCAAAACGATGATTCGCAATTTATCAAATCCAAAATAAAATTTAATGTTTACATCATATATGTGTGTACTGTGTATAATTATTTTGTATATATAAATACACACTCATTCATGTATCTAGAATGCATAACACAATATACTGTGTCAAGAATGTTGAAAAAAATATTTGTGCATTCTGTTCCACTGGACTACTTGCATTACTATACTGTTATATCATGATTATATATTCAGTGGCATAAAATGGTCTTAAACAATTGGTCAATTGGTCAAACAAATGGTCCAACAATTAGTTCTATATCCTTCATGTTATTAAATATGAGACCTGACCATGTGGAAAAAGTATTTGCTTAGCCTATGGAAATCTAACCGTAACAAGACATACTCCAGCTCTGTTTTGCTTACATATGAAGTCCCTGTATTTATGCTTTATAAAATACAAACAACCTCCAAATCTGCTAACCTTCAACTTTATCGATATCATGTAAATAGTTTTGCATTCTGCTCAGGTCTCAGTATACCATACAAGTGAAAAAGGTTTAAAACATTATAAGAATATTCCAAGAGAATTTTGCTATAATGCAAACCTAGCAAGAAGAGCGCACCGCAAATAAACATTTAAAATATACATAGAAAAAAGGTAGTTAATAACGTAGAATAGTCTTTTAATTGATATTTACCATGCTACTCAAACCCTTACAATCATTATTCCATGTTGTGTGAAAAAACAAACAATTGAGCAGAACCCAAGACAACAGAAGAAAAAAAGAAAGCACAGCCAGATCCAGGTGGTCAGATGACACACAGAGACTGAGAGCCAATACCACTTAACCAAATTGGAATCCATTCTTCTGAAATGGGCGCTGATAACCACTTGAAAGCCGCCAGGGTTTCACATCTCTAGCTCGTGGCGCCCTGTCAAAAACACAGGCCGTCTCCGCTTGGCGAAAAAGACAGACGGCTGATACACTTCACCTAGAGCTACGGGACGAGACTAAATTAAAGCTTGCGATGGATTCGTGCTGCCAAACCGCAGGCAGGAAAATGTAAGGGGTAATGTTGATCATGTTAAAATTTGGTGGTGAAAAAAATCTGGACGGATGATCTCATTCACTTGACGTGTTAGCATTGACATATAAAGAGAAAAAAAAACAGCAAAACAAATGGCCCTGCTAAAGCTTTGCTGCCAAGGCAATCTGTTCTTTTTACGTCCGCATGTATACAGAAGTCAGCTTCCTCTCAATCTGAAAAGCCATCTCTGAAATAAGCTCCCTGTATTTGAAAGACCGGATGGGTTAAGTGGGGCAAGTATACTGTAACATGTTATTTGTTTCATTTAATACTGTTATGTAACAATAGAGCTCATTTAAATACAGAAGTGTTAAAGGTACAGTAGGCACAAGCCTGTTTAATTCTTAAAGTTGGCATGAAAAGGAGGATGCGATAACGGAAATCGTTTTCTTCCCTATTGTCACATATCCGAACGAAGCACCGTCTGCAATGTGAAAAATGAAATATTACGATGAAATTTGAAATAGCTTTTGAAAATTATAATTATATAAACTAAGATTATAATTTATAATCAGCACTGCAACACCTTATTATGTTATGTATTATTTATTATGCATTTCATGACAGAATTTACCGACCATCCAAAACAATGCGGAGTGCTGGGCTAAACGTGCTCGTTGTATGTGTGCAGCCTGCATATGACAGTATTTTAAACAGCTGAGAACTTGTGAAGAGCTTATAAAATGTGTAAAGGTGTCAAAACAGCAACATGAGTCCCTACGTCACACACACAAACCAAGATCTGCTGCTTTCAAACGCTTCTGTGTTTATTTGTGTAAAGGCTCTGTGAAACAGTTTCAGTTTTCGTTTACGAAAATAACCTTAAGACTAAAACTATTGGTCAAAAAACATTTTCGTAAACTGAAATAAAATTTTAAAAATCTGAATAAATAAAAAACTAAAACTAAACGAAACGAACTACTCTTACTAAAAAACAAACTGAAATAAAATATTAATTAGCAAAAATAAATATTCGTTTTCATTATTAATAAGCTCTCTTTAATGTGGTGGAAAATCTGACTGTGGCGGTTGAGGGAGTGTCTGTATAAATGCGCAATGAAGTGATCATTGCGCATTTGAAGTGATGCGAAATGAAGTGATCTGAGGAGATTAACCGCTGTCCTGTGACGGACGCATGCAGACAGTCAACACATCGCTAGTCCTAAACGACAGTTATTTCACTTAAAGGGGGGGGTGCAACACTCAGTTTCAGTCAATCTCATGTCAATCTTGAGTACCCATAGAGTAGTATTGCATCCTTCATATCTCCGAAAAGTCTTTAGTTTTATCATATTTATAAAAGAAATATGGGCTGTACAAAGTCTTTCCGGAAAAAACAGAGCGCCTGGAGGCGTATCGTGTGGGCGGAGCTAAAGAATGACGATCGCGAACAAAGTGGTGACGTCCTCAAGTGTGGAGAAACCCATGGCTATCTCAGCTAAAAGATATGATCCAGAATCAAATCTGAGGCAGAAATAAATTGAACAGGAAAAACCGCAACATCAGGACGTCCGTCTCTGTGGTATGTACTGTATTTAGTGGCCTTTGTGTGTCTTTACTCACATTTTATGAGGACATGATTCGGTTTATGGACTATTGTATGTGACTAGACCTTAGAGGTAGCATTCAGAACGGTTTTGCACATCAGACTAGTGTAACGCCATACATAGAACAACAATGGAGTAACCGTTAGCGCATTTGAATGACGAAGCACGCGATCCTGTCGTTTACTGATGTTTACCCATGGATCGGTAGCCAATAGCAGAGACATTTGAAGCCGTTTACACACCAGCTGCTTCCAAAGCAGGACCGAACCTTTATCGCTGGGACCGCTCCGTCAAAAACACACTTCTTTGGTATGATTTGGTGAAGTCCTGTGACAGCAGTGGCGTGTAAATCCACTTTGAGACGCGACTGAAACGATGTTGTGAAGTTTCCCGTCATTTCAGCGTTCAAATTGGTTCAAATGCAGCGCTGCCTTCCCGGAATGCTGTGCTGAAGCGGTGAAGTCGCTCGACGTCACCCATAGGAATAAAGTGGAGCGCGGCGCGCGACATAAGTCTCACGGAGGACTGGATCTGCACCTGAGAGACAGTTTACGGCGTGCATTTCCTCTCTCTCGCTCTAGTCACACGCGCGCGCACCCTACCGGGAGAAGAGCCCGTACAAGGACCTTCCGTTCTATTAACGTCAAGTAGACCCATACTCGAAAAAAACTCTCCGAAACTTGTGAGAAACCGGAAGGAATATTTTTGACACAGAAATACTCTATCAAACGTCCAACATTAGTTTTTGAAACTTTGACTATGTTTAGGATGGGAATCCAAGTCTTTAACAGTGTAAAAAGCTCAGTATGCATGAAACAGCATTTCACCCCCCCTTTAAGGATGTTTAGTAAGATTAAACTCTACACTTCATTATGGTAACTCTGCTAAACTATAATTACTAAAACTGAAACTAAATAAATAAAAACTAAATAGAAATGTATTTGCAAAATAAAAGCTAAACTAAAACTAGCAAAACCATTTGTAAAACTAACTAAAACTAAACTGAAATTAGTAGCAAAATTGAAAACGATAATAAAACAAAAACTAATTTCAAAAAGCAAAACTATAATAACCTTGCTTTGAAAAGGGTCAAAGACGGTGCATACAACATGTTTTTGAAGAGTTGATCATTGTAGCCAATCACAGACTTTTTGTTTAGCGTGTGAACACCTTGGCCAATCAGAGATGTTTAAGAATCTGTTCAACAGCACTCCCAATGCTAGAGGGAAATGCTGATAGTGTCACATTTTTAAAATTTCAGTACCGACTTGGTACCAAAGTTGATACTTTCGACTACTTTTAGAGTCGCAGCTTGTGACATCAAGTCCCGTTTTGGGTTCATTTACATGTCTTTGGTCTGGGTTGTGTTCGTATTTCATTCAAATCGCACCAGAGTTTGTTAGGAAGCGAAACAAAGTTAAAAAACTAACATTGTAAGTGGACTTCAGCAGACTGCAAAAGTGTAAGGTTCCTTTAAAAGAAGTTGACCTTAAAATGGAGGCCTCAAAATGGCAACAAACATAAAACACAGAAAAGCACTTTGATAAACCAGACGATGACATGCCTTCCTCTGGTTCCTCTTCCTCTGTGGGAGACTGCTGGCGGCCACGTGTTCCGGATGCACATTCTGTATGTTTCTGCAGGCTGACCACTTCATACATGGCATCTCCCTGGCTGCCCTTCCCGGTGCCCTACAAAAATATAGAGCAGAAAAATGCTGTGTGTCAAAGGCACAGAGCCTCATTAAGAATAGCTTAGATTTAAAAAAAAAACAGAGAACACCAAAATGAAAACATTTACATGGACCTCATATCATTCCTAAACAGTATGGCACAAAAGGAGATACTGAAGAATGCAATGGTCAGCCCCTTTAACCGTTATTTGTAAGAAAACGCTTCCCCTGCCAAACAATGAATTTTCATTGTTTTTCAGTGTTTTCACTGTTATATGCTAGGGGGCGCTATTATGGATCTTCTGAATGTGTACAGCATTGTCTGATCAAAACCAAACGGCAACCTCCCCCAGTTTCTCTTGAAGCCAATACGGAGGTGACTTAAATTGCAATTCCTCAACTGGCCACTAGAGACATGGTCCAGAAGGGAGCAGAATCTAATTGAGCCCCATGTTAAAATGCCCTAGCCTGACAAGCCAGACCCACATCAAGATGTTTGGTCTGGAAACTCACCATTGACAGGGCTCAATCTGAGGGGCACGTTAAACGGTTGTCTTTCAAACTCCCTCTGCATGCGATAGGATAGAGCTACAACCAACCAGAGCAACGTGAAGCGGAGCTAGTTGACAGATTAAACATTCGCCGTATCCGGTCGGCAAAACTCTGAATACATCTTTCCTTTTTAAGAATGACTTCAGTGCCATTCTTTGTACTTTTCTCGGAGAAAAGCTCAACTCAAGTCTTCCAGAGTCGTGGTCAAAGCTGATTCGCCAGACCGCCGTTCGCCAGTTTCTGTGTTTACTAGAAGCACGCAAACGCAACTCGGCCGTCATTATGTTAAGCCCCGCCCACCGACTCTATACACAATGTAATTGGCCTAACCAGAGTATGGTTTTTACAGCTCAGACGTTTATTGAGAGTGGCTAGACGACACTCGCAGCAGATTAGATTTGCTGTGGCTAGGGTGCGTCTATATTTCTAGGCTAAAACTGCCCAACTTTACAGTAGAATAAAACATGTTTACAGCCTGGTACAAATTGGGGATTTGGTCTATACAGCTAATTTTGCCCTTCATGACAACTGTGAGGGGGGTGATTTTTTTTATAACTCATTAGTTTACAGTGTATAAAGCCTTAAAAATCTGCATAATTAAGGGCGTGGCCACTTTGATTTACAGGTGGATAGCCATTTATTTATTAGTCATCACGTCACATCAGCTCTGCCCACGTCACGCCTCTTTGCCCGTTTTCTGTTATCCGGGCATGACACACAATGACGCATTGCCAGCTTGTCTCTTATTTACGCTTTCCAAACTGCACTTCAGAATCCTATGAATGACGTCACGGACACTACGCCCATATTTTTTTACAGCCTATGATCAAAACACAAGCAAAGACGACGCAAAAAAAAAAGTGATCGTATTTCAGCAGATGCATATTTAAAATAACGTGATCATCAAACAAACATATAAATTAAACCTGCCAAATGTTACTGAATGAAATGTTGACCCAGGGCGAGCTATAGTATTGTGCAAGCATTTGGGTTGTTGATGGACTCAATCTACTCCATCTGTGTTTGATAATTTCTCTGAATCTGATCTGTATGTAGTCTGACAAAAACTTGATTTTCTTAGCTTTTTGTTCAAAATGTTGCTTTTTTGCATGCTCAGATATTTATATTATATGGGCCATTCAATTTTTGTGAAAATGCTCAAAAACGCTGGTGGGCAACTTTAAAAAAAATTATGGCGGGGAAAGCGTTAATATAATGAAAATAAATAACTAAAGACAAAACAGCACAATACATTTTTTATTTATATTATATTGTAAAAATGAGAGAAAAAAATTTAACCATACTGATGAAGCAAACAATAATCATGGGCAGCTTGTCTAAGATTATTTTGATAGTAAAATAATCTGTTGTAAAGCACAGCTCACTTCAGCGTGACCACGCTAATGGTGGACGAGCGCCTGGCGCTGTTCTTTAAGAGACAACAGTGCAGCTACAACTTAGCATTCAAAGTTAGCTTCACCTTTGCAACTGCTTCAGGGGAAACAACAAATACATAATTGCACACACGGGAAGAAAATTAAAACAAGTAGCAATAGAAGAAGAGGTTTGCAGAGATTACACCCGTACTACTCCGCTTCAAGTAACCCTTACAAACATTTCTATTGACACTGCTTCCCTCGCGCCATGTGGCTCTTATGTAAACCATCGTTTCCTTTTTTAATTGCAAAGTGGAACTGTACTACAGGCAAAGAATGATGTTTACAGCCAGAATAATTACACGCTAATTCCTCGCACCTAATGAGCAGCGTAAACAAATACGGAATAATAAAATAACGTGGAGAATGGGCTGGGTCTATCGCTAACGCCATAATATTATCTTTTAATTAGCTTTTAACTACAGCCCAGGCATTCTTTCTCTCTGCGATAAGATAGCTACGGAGGCAATCAGGCAGAGATGCAGGCTGCAAGCTCTAATTACTTGAGCATGATAATGAGCGCCAGGCCTCTTATTAAGCTACGAATTATACAAAGCCTCCATTTGCCGCTTCACAGCTTCCAGGAGTTACTGCTCCTATTCACCCTTCACAAAAGCTCACTTCCTTCCTCAAGGTTTGTTCTCCAATCTGTGCAGTTGCTATATCTAAGTCTATAACTGCTCATGGGCGGATCACAGGCTTCGCAAGAAATGGGGGAATTTTACAAAGCCTGTCAAGATCGTTTCCAGGTCACATTATTTCATGACAATTAAAGGTGATAAAAATACTGAATAAAATAATTGGTGAAATATAATTTATTATTATTTTCTTTCTTTCTTTATAATTAAATACATTAATTGGTTATATAAAAGGTTTAAGTACAATTTATTTTTTAATTACACCTTTCATTTCACCAATATAGATATACATAGATACATTTTTATCTTAAGAGATGAGAAAATTATTATAATTTTTTTTATATTTTACCTTTTATTATACTGATTAATGCATTTAATTAATTATAATAAAATAAAGAAGAATAAGAAATGTATTACTTATGCTACTGGCCTTAGAGTAAGCATTTCAAAAAATATATACACTTATTTCACCAATTATTTTATTTCATTAAATATGATCACCTAGCCTAGAAATCTAATCTGCGAGTGTGGTCTAGCAACTCTCAATACACGTCTGAGCTGTAAACGCCAAACTCTGGTTGCGCCAATCACATCATGTATAGAGTCAGTGGGCGGGGCTTAACATAACGACGGCCGAGTTGGGTTTGCGTGCTTCTAGTAAACACAGAAACTGGCGAATCAGCTTTGACCACGACTCTAGAAGACTCGAAGTTAAGATTTTCTCTGAGAAAAGAAAAAAAGAACGGCACTGAAGTCATTCTTAAAAAGGAAAGATGTATTTAGAGTTTTGCTGACCGGATACGGCGAATCTTTAATCTATCAACAAGCTCCACTTCACGTTGCTCTGGTTGGTTGGAGCGCTATCCTATCGCATGCAGAGGGAGTTTGAAAGACAACCGTTTATCCCGCCCCTCAGACTGAGCCCTGTCAATGGTGAGTTTCCAGACCAAACATCTTGATGTGGGTCTGGCTTGTCAGGCTAATGATCATCTTCAATAATTATGAAAATTACAAAATAGACATGCATTTATGAATAGCATATAAGCTTTTTTGGTTTGGTGTAGGAGTGTACCTGTTTGAGCTTGAGGTAAAAAGTTTCAGAGAAGGCCTTCCTGCTGAAATACCAGAACCTCTCATTAGCCGGATACACCCGCACTAGCGCCTCCATGAGGAACCGAACAGGTTCTACAACCTCTGTCACCACTAGGTCCACTGCCACCGTCATGTATACCTGCTTATCTGGAAGGGGAAAGGTTCACAGTTTAAGTGCCTCGATGGGGACAGGAAAAATATTAACCAGTAGTATCATAAACCTACTTTTCATCCTCCATCAAATTCAAACAGATAAACCCGAGCCTCGCCCACATTATTTCCTCATAGCATATTCTTTTCATGGAAGTGTAAAAGTTTCATGTATGTTACATCTCATTTACACTGAAACTAAGTGTCAAATCAGATTAAAAAGGTAACGTTTTCTAAAACTCAGGCAATTTTATTTACAGGCAAGTGTAGCTTTCTGGTAACTGCTATTCTCTCTCAGGTGAGCCCTATAATTATGAAACCAACCAGACCGCTGAGAGAAACAAAATCACAAATCAGTTTGTTTCACACCAAGGGGGTTTTATTATTTCAATTAACAGGAAACAAGAACAGAAATAGTTACAGATTTATGAGGGAATCGCTGAAAATAGATTTCAATTACGATAGAGTCAGGTCAGAAAAGGTGGCTGTGAGAAAGATGGGAAGGTAAATAACAGAAGATCTCTGGCGGGTCCCGACTGAGCCTTACAAATGGACACAAAACCACGACGAGGTCCGTGGAATGTTTTACTGACAGTGTAATAAAGTGTAGACTTGAAATAACAAACTCAGTTCATTCAGGTTGCTGAATTAAACATTATTAAAACTGAGGTGGGTATCTGAGTCTACCAGACTGGAATTTAATTTCTAGTAAACGAACACCATATAATTTCACAACAGAACATTAAAGCTTCCGTTCCATTGCTTCCAGTTTGGCCTCATACCAAATAAACTATATACACACACCATGATGAGGATTACTGGTACTCTAGTAAGTTGCATCATTAAATAAAGAGGAAATTACTGCTTCCCATTTTCAATTTGGACCACCAGCTGACATTTCGGGGTTTTATGAAAACATTTTTTTTTTTCAAATTTACAAAAAGCCATGTCAATGAATAATATATATATATTTTTTAAATATTTTAAGTAAATTTTAAACATACATATTCAAACATGTATACACACACAAACAAAATTTAAGTTTGTGCATATTTTATTTACTGCAATAATTTGTTGGCATTTCTATAAAATCTAAACAAAGCTATTACATAATGCAAATCCAAAAGTATATACTTTAAATATATTTATTTAAAAATGGTATACAATTAAATTATATATACAAGTATAGTTTATTTTGACTTAAATTATATAAAAGTTATATAAAATTATTATATACGTTTTTTTTTTACATTTCAAAATATATTTTTAATAAACAATATAGATTATATAAAATAAACATTTCAAAACATATTGAGGGAGTTCCAAATATATTTACATTCATTTTAATTTTTAGTTTATGTATATTCCATTTACTACAATTAAATTGTACATGGTATCAATATAAAATGTATCAATTAAATATATAATAATAATAATAATTATTATTATTATTATTATTATTATTATTATTAGATAATAATAATATATGCATTACGTAAAAGATACACCTTATATACAAAATAGAAATGATATTTTTTTTAAATATATATTATATAAAATGAACCATGCATACAGACATGCATTAATAACGGCAACATTACATTAATTTCGAAATTCATATGATTATTATCTATATATATTGGCGTTAGTGCTCCATTAATCAAACCCCCTAGTTCAGGCCCAAGAGAAAGATGAAAGATGAAAATTAATTCAAATTGAATTGCTGTCAATGAGAAATGTCTCATTTTGACCACGACAAGAAAAGCTGCTGGAACAGAAACTCAGCATTCTCAAAGTGCTGAAAACTGTATGGCTTGCAAGTAATGTGAGAAGAAAAAAAATAGATGGAAGAATGAGTGTGAATTTTTGTGAAAACTTGGGCACATCTTGATGCAATAAAAAGAACTAGAGACACTTGAGTAGTGCATGAGTTTCACAGTTTCAAAGGATTGTGTATTAGCTCTCACCTTTCGGCGTGTCCTCGTTCAGTGGCTGGAAAGCTGGAGTGTTCGGATTCCAGGTGCCAGTGATCACATATGCCTTCCCATCAGCACTCTTACCCATAGACTCCTTCAAATGAAACAAAACAAAAAATGACTATAATGACTAAGGCTACTGGATTACTAGTTTAACCATGGTACATTTAAGATGGCAAATGCATTCATCTTAATTGGACAACATTTATTAATTTGGGTGTGATTTCTAATAACTGGTTGAAGGAAATGAAGGAGACAGACTCTTTTAATGGCTAATTTAATATCTAGCAAACCCATATGGGACTTTTATTAAATGTTAAGTAATTTGCAGTCTTTGTAAGGCAGAATTTAATTGAACATCATTAAAACTCCACAAATATGACATGCGATCAAATGAAAAACACTTGCTACAGCGTCAATAAGACAGACTAAAAATAGCATGCGGCATATTTTAAAAGGAAAAATAAGTATTTAGTGCAGCAAATTTGAGAGCAATTGCATTAATGAACCTAGTAAAAAATAATGGGATTTATCATGATTATTGACAGCTCTAATATAGACCATTTGGGCTTCTTGGTGAAAAAGTATGATTAAGCCTTGTTGAACGTTTTCAATTCAAGAATTCCTGTGAACGAAATTACTCTTGATTGAACTGCTAATTGTTTTTAGTCTTGAGGTGCAAGTCGCCATAGCTTAACTTGCTCAAGGGCCTTTGTAAAATTATGTTTTTAATGAATAATAAAAAGCCTATATTTCCATTAAGTGTTTCTAAAATTGGCAACAGAAAGGTATCTGAAATGAGTCGAGACATAAGAAATTAAATCTATAATATTGAGCCTGAGGTAGAGTTAAAACAGCTCGAGCACAAGAAGTTACATCACGAGAATAATGGGGGAAAACTCCAGAAATGCATCTCACCATGTCGAGGAGGTGCATGTCGCTGTTCCGTACTTTCTGACCAGGACTCAGCAGCATCCCAAAGCACCTGGACAGAAAGTGAAGGGTTTGGATTGTGAGGAAGAAGCATTGTTTATTTATCATAATATTTTGACACTGTGATTGAGCTTCTTTGAAATGAAATAGCAGCATAGTTCAGATTAGCTAATTTTCATAGCAAGTCTCACAAAGTGAGGAGGGTCTTTTCTGTGACTAGAGCGACATCAAGTGGTTGCACAATGAATCACATTAATATGTTTCAACTCAAAATACATTTATAGATCAACTTTACACATTTCATGTAATTATAATATATGTATATATTTATATATATATATATATTACATGAAATGTGTAAAGTGTATATATATGAGGGGCCGTACAAGCCATAATTCATTCTGGTACTCTCACACACATACATTCTCGTTTCACATACATATATAGTCAGCTCTCACACACATACACATACATATATATAAATATATACACACACACAAACCCAATTCTAAAAAAGTTGGGACACTGTAAAATTTGTGAATAAATAAGGAATGCAATAATTTATAAATCTCAAACTTATATTTTATTCACAATAAAATATAGATAACATATCAAATGTCGAAAGTGGTACAATTTAAAATGTCATGCCAAATATTGGCTCATTTTGGATTTTGGAAAAAAGTTGGAACAGGTAGGACCAATTTGCAACTTATTAGGTTAATTGGCAACATGATTGGGTATAAAAATAGCCTCTCAGAGTGGCAGTGTCTCTCAGAAGTCAAGATGGACAGAGGATCACCAACTCCCCCAATGCTGCACGCAAAATATAATGGAGCTATATCAGAAAGGAGTTTCTCAGAGAAAAATTGCAAAGAGTTTGAAGTTCTCATCATCTACAGCGCATAATATCATCCAAAGATTTAGAAAATCTGAAAAAAATCGCTGTGCGTAAGGGTCAAGGCTGGAAAACCATACTGGATCCCTGTGATCTTCGGGCCCTTGGAAATCCCAACATGGGTCTCAGGTATACTTCCAGAAAACATTGTTGGTGAACACAATCCACCGTGCCATTCACCATTTTCAGCTAAAACTCTATAGGTCAAAGACGCAGCCATATCTAAACATGATCCAGAAACAGAGGCGTTTTCTCTGGGCCAAGGCTCATTTAAAACGGACTGTGGCAAAGTTGAAAACTGTTCTGTGGTCATAAAAATGCCAGACCACATACTGTATCAATTACAACATAATGGCTGTGTAGAAGAAAGAGCCGGGTACTGAAATGGCGAGCCTGCAGTACAGATATTTCACCCATAGAAAACATTTGTTGCATCATAAAGAGGAAGATGCGACAAAGAAGAACTAAGACCGTTGAGCAAGAAGCCTGTATTAGACAAGAATGGGACAACATTCCTATTCCTAAACTTGATCAAATTGGTGTCTCAGTACCCAGACGTTTGCAGACTGTTATAAAAAGAAGAGGGGATGCCACAAAGTGGTAAACATGGCCTTGTACCAACTTTTTTGGAATAAGTAGCTCTCATGAAATCCAAAATGAGCCAATATTTGGCATGACATTTCAAAATGTCTCACTTTCAACATTTGATGTCATCAACGTTGTACTCTGAATAAAAAAAATGAAATTTGAAACTTCCACATCATTGCAATCTGTTTTTATGCATATAACACGATATTTCATGAATAATTGCCATGACAAATCCAAAAGATATAATAAATTACTATATGAGAAGCATGAATAAAGATTTTATATTTTTTACATTTGAATTTAGTATTATATATACATAATATATATATATATATATATATATATATATAGAGAGAGAGAGAGAGAGAGAGAGAGAGACATATAGACACATACATTTATTTAATGCAAATAAATATAAAAGAAAATTATATATTTTTATATAAATAATTAAATCATTTACATGTATAAATTAAGTAATTAAATATGTTGTGCAAATACAATTTATTTATATCTATGCCTAGAACAAGACTGTTACCTATTTACTGCTTTTGACTAACAATAGCAAGTAACTAATCATGGTTCATGGCTGTGACATAACAACTAAAGCCTATTGCCAATCTATAGAACAAAGCCTTACATGTGTTTCACCACTTTTGGTTATTATTTTTTTTGTAACTTATCTGCCATTTTATGGGGTCTTTAAAGGCAAGGACCTGGCAGTCATTTTAAGGCAAAATATGGTTCTATGAAATGGCAAAAAAGCTATATTTCTGAACTCTGTTGGCCACATCCCAGAACCCACCTCTCAATTACCAGCTCCTGGTTGGACATCTGCTGGACAGTGACAGACACTTTTTTATTTACACCCTGCCGCAACTTGAAGTAATATTTATCTCTGTCTTTGGGAACTGGACTGTAAGATGTGTAAGCAAATAGAGGGAAAACAAAGAAGGAGAGACATGATTACACTTCTATTTTGGTTGCTAAATCCAAATAAACAATAGCAACCAAATAATGCAACAGTTCATGGACAGCAACAGTAAAAACACAAAGCGAGATGTAGGCAGAAGTGAAGTGAGTAATGACAGACCTGAAGTTTCCTTTGCCGTCATCTTCTCTCACTTCTAGAGAAACGGTGAAGGTGAAGATGTCGCTATCGGGGGAAAGTGGCAACACTGAATCTCGCATGTCTGTGGCAGCTTTTGAAGATCGCTTGAAGGCCGTTGAGAAGCTATAGAGGATGCGGCTAACCTAAATAAGGAAAGGAGGTTAGTTGATTTCTGCATTACAAGACTGACTCTTTGAACATTAAACATTACTGAACTCACAGCCTCTTTGATATGGCAGGAGAAGACGTGGATCTGAAAGTCCTCTGAACTGCGGTAGCTCTCAGTGAAGGAAAAGCAGTCGCTCTCGACAGATCCCTCATGTCCTCGTGCACAGAACAACACCTTATAGATGGGGAAAGATGCAATTTCTGTTCCTGTGGCCTGGTCGACAATCCTAGAGTGATTAAAAACATAACCAAAAAACATTTGGAATAACTCATTTGAGTGCATTTTGTTCTGTCCATCGCAATTGCTGCTTTTCAGATTGTACAATTCGTCCATGATAAGACTGCAAGAAAAAGCCAAAGCAGTATGTATCACAATCTAAAATTTTATGATACACACCAAATTTAGTGCCAACTGATAGCTATCAAAAAACAAAAATCAAACGTTTTCTGTATTGTGCACAATAGGTCAAAGTACTTTTAATAGTCTGATCACTAACACTAAAAAGGACATTTGCATTTAGATATAGTCAAAATAAGCACTAATAATATATTAAATATAGTACTTCAATGAATAAACTTTCCATGTGTTTCAAAGTTTGCTTAGCTAACTTAAGAGTCAGTTCTGAGGTTACAGAGGAGGAAAAAGTGAGATGTTCGATCTGAGGTTACGGCACAGTTCCTGAGAAAAAAAGAAAATGCACACTGGGTGAGAAAACAGAAGTGCTACACCATGCTTACGAACCTGAAAGCAAGAGCTAAAAGCAGCTCAGGTGACAGCTGTGTTAACTCTTGACAGCACACACACTATGAAGATCACAAGGACTCAGCAACTAAAGAGAAGTCACATTTTACACTCCCAATGTTCAATGCGGTTTGTCTCCGAGCAAGGAGGCTAAATGTGCTCAATATAAAATCTTGTGAAGCCCCAGGGAGAAACACGTGCAAATGAACACATTGTTACTGGTTGTGAGATGCATCTGATGTAATGCATACAGTGGAGTCCAAAAGTTGGAGAATTTTTTTTTTTTTTACAAATCTGCTAATCTAGGTAAAAATGGAAATAAAGGCTTAATAATATAGTATTAAATTATAAAAATGCTAAGTAAATCTGGTATAAATTTAAATAAATTAAATTTGTAAAAATAAATTTTAAAAAAGCAGCATATTTTAAGATATAAAGGTAATAAGAAAAATGTAATGTATAACAAAAATGCATGATTATCCAGGACTAGTAAAAGTCTTAGCTTTTTTGTAACGGTTATATTATGTATATTATATATATATATATATATATATATATATATATATATATATATATATATATAGATATATATATATATATATGTATATATATATATATATATATATATATATATATATATATATATATATATATATATATATATATATATATATATATATATATATATATATAAGCCAGCACTATATAATCAAGCCTGCATTTATTTGATCAAAAATACAGAAAACTGTTTTAATATCGTGATATATTACAATTTAAAATATTTGGTTTTCAATGTATTTTACTTTAAATTATCATTTATTTCTGTGATGCAAAGCTGAATTTTCAGGATCGTTACTCCAGTCTTCAGTCAAATGTGACATTCATCATGTCCTTCAGAAATCATTCTAATATTCTGATTTATTATGAGTGTTGGAAACAGTTCTGCTGCCTGATATATATTTGATGAATAAAAGGTTTAAAAGAACTGCATTTATTCAAAATAAAAACATATTTTAAAATAATATAAATCTCCTTTACTATCATTTTTAACAATTTAACATCCTTGCTGAATAAAATTATTTATTTATTTGACTGACCCCCAAATTACTGACCAGTAGTGTATATTGTTGTTACAAAAGATTTCTATTTTTAAAACATTTGCTTCTTTTTTTTCTTTCTTTTTTTAAACTTTTTATTCATCAAAGTATTATAAAAAAGTATCACGGGTTATGAAAAAATATTAAGCAGCAGAACTGTTTCCAACTTTGAAAATAAATCATCATATTAGAATGATTTCTGAAGGATCATGTGATGCTGAAGAGTGAAGACTGGAGGAATGATACAGAAAATTCAGCTTTGCATCACAGAAATAAATGATAATTTAAAGTATAATAAATTGAAAACCAATTATTTTCAATTGTAATAATATATCACATTATACATCTTTGTTCTGTATTTTTGATCAAATTAATGCAGGCTTGATGAGCAGAAGAAACTTCTTTCAAAAACATTACAAATAGTAATGTGTCCAGAGTTTTGGCCTGTACTGTATATATATATAATACAAAATTATTAAATTACAAACATAAAAATACAAAATGAATGATTCTTAACTAGTGGTCACAGACTTGTGGACCCCACTGCATTTTTTGCAAATGACTGACCGGACACAACCGTCTGGGCCGTTGGGAACATGGAGGGTGATGGGGATGGGGATGGCGCTCTCTGCCCGCAGGGTGGCCATGGCTTTCTGGGCCTCCATTTCGTTACGAGGGGCCTTCACCCAGGTGCAGCCAAGGTAGGACAGTTTACTAAACTGCACGCTGTCTTCCTCCTGTACTGTCGCACTCTCCAAAACCGCTGCTGATGCTTCTGTAAATACAGACAAAGAAGTCTCAAGGTTGTAGGAAAATGTCTTTTTTCTCCTTTACAATGTGATTTTATTTTTAAGATATGCAAATCAACTGGCTAATCCAATCAGATGTTAGAAGTGGAACAACGTGATTTATGGCAACCATTTTTTTAGATTATTTTCTTGTCATCCTACTGTAATCCTCAAACAATAAACTCATGCTTTGCATAAACCTGTTTTATCTAAAGGTCTATTGTGTAAAGGGTGACTGAATGAGGAAGTCTGTGCAAGGTAGAGAGGAAGTGTGTTCAGAGCCCCTCAATTTTAGCACTCGGCAACAGGAAGCAGATAGTTAGAGAGCTAGTTTAGATGGGATAGGCCGAAACCCCTGTGTGCTCAAAAAATCTCCTCAAACATATCTTCACATCTGCATAGGATAACCTGCTTACCATAATT
This sequence comes from Pseudorasbora parva, assembly GCF_024679245.1. Taxonomy (NCBI): domain Eukaryota; kingdom Metazoa; phylum Chordata; class Actinopteri; order Cypriniformes; family Gobionidae; genus Pseudorasbora; species Pseudorasbora parva. Next base: position 21,306,799 of record NC_090185.1, on the reverse strand, counting down.
TAAATATATATTATAAATCAATACCATTTTGACTGTATGTAAAAACAAACAAAAAAACAAATAAAAAACAAAAAGTATTTATATTACACTGGAATACATATCAATTAAGAACACAGCAATATTAATATGTAAAATATATATATTTTTTGTAGGTGTGTATGTGTTTTGTGTGTGTATAAAATAGCCCTGCCATTGAATAATACTAATAGTAGTAGCAGCAATAATAATAATAGAGAAAATCTTAGTAGACTGCAGCTCTGCCTCTGTTCATTTGTAGATATATTTATGGATGACATTTAACAAGGATCAAAACAAATCACAGAGCTCCATGAGTAAAACTGATTTACTTCCTAGTTTTTTTGTGTGTTAGTTTGTTACTGCGAGCAGGATGTACCATGGGGGGCTGTGTCCAGAGTCAGGGTGGGTGGTCTGATCGGAGAGCTGAGCACTACCAGACTTTTTTCATCTGCAGCTCCTGGTCCATCACCAACATCATCCAACACCTCCTCCATCGCCCGCTCCAACTGCTCACTCCCGTTCCACGACATCTGAGACGAAGAGATGACAGAGATAAGACATTGTAGATTATTTTCAACAGGATACTATCACATTAAAACAAATGCATGTTTAGTGTACATCATAAATGATGCTTAGCAGGCTGTAGAAGAAAGAGACACCTTGAGTCTGGGCCTCCCCTCTGAGCTGGAGGGGGAGCCCCCAGCAGTGGGCGGCACAAGAACAAACTCCTCACTGGCGACGGTTGACACAGATTCAGTTGAGCCGCTCACTCTGCCCAGAGAGGAGCGGTCATCCATGATAGCCTGGGACAGTCCGCCCGCTTGGCCCGCTGCTGCTGCAACCCTACCAGCAAGACAGACCTGTTAAACTGCTGGATTACAACACATCTTAAAACAGATTATAAGGGTGCTTTAACATTATTTTTTTAATCAATTCACAGTTTCACATAGACATGACATCCACAGACAGCGCAATCTCTTTTGTCTTGTCGCGCTTTAATGGTTTAAAAGCATTTGCATGACCGTCATGTAACGCTAGCCCAAGGATGACACAAAAACGTATGCTGCGTTAATTGCGTTAAATATTTTTAATATGTTAAACTGAAAAAGATTAATCGCACGTGTTAACGCTAATTTTGACAGCACTTATGTACGGTGAGCGGTGACTTCTTCAACTGGGTATGCTGGGTGGAGCATCAAAAAGCGTCCGATGTGTATGCGTAACGTTGGATGGGTTGATTATAACAGTGTTTGTCTACTGGCGCAGTTCGAGCAGAGCAAGCATTTTCAAATCATTCCTATGGAAGTTGAGCTTCACGCTCGTGTATGAGTGTGTTAGGTACTCAGTTGAGATTTATGAACGATTCGTTCATTTTGAACAAATCTTTAATATGACTCAAGAACAACGGGTTTTCCCAGAAAGTGATTTGTTCATTTTGTGTTGACCGCGTATGTGCAACATTCCATATGTTCTGTACAGGAAACAGAATTAATTAGTTCACAAGTCTTCGGTCCAAGTCTCGTTCTTTTGGCCAAATTTGCCCAGGATTCCGGGGTTACACCCCTACTCTTTATCGAAGGACATCCTGGGATTTTTAATAACCACAGAGAGTCAGGGCCTCTGTTTAACGTCTCATCTGAAGGACAGTGCTCTCTGACAGTACAGTGTCCCCATCGGTATACTGGGGTGTTAGGACCCACTCAGACCACAGCGTGAGCGTCCCCTGCTGGCCTTACTAACACCTCTACCAGCAGCAACCTAGGTTTACCAGTTGGTCTCCCATCCAGGTACTGAACAGTTTCGGCCCTGCTTCGCTTCAGTGGGAGACCAGTCTTGGGCTACAGAGTGATATGGCTGCTGGATTGACTGTGATCGTTAGGCTATGATTTTTTTTCATGACCACAAGGCCTTGATGACATCAGCAAAAAATAAAAAAGTCACTTTAGAAGTGAAGCAAAGTTATTATACTCCAATTTAAATTATAGATTTTTTTTTCTTTAGAATAGGGAACAGAATTGTGTACAATAAGACATTGGAAATCTGTTAAAAAAGGGTCAATTTTGATGCATGGCATTTTATGTCATGTTAGCTTCAAATACTAGACAGACTTCCTGAATCAAGCAGATTGAACAATCAATCTTCACTAAAGTACCAGTCACTTTCAAGAATTACAGCTGTGTCATCTGAAGACGATACCAAACATCTAGCATATTGCAAGTTTTTGCTGATTCAACAAGCAAGCTCACATTTATCGAGGTATCATCTATCAGAGTGCATCTTCACAGGCAGCTCAAAGCAAAGTCTCGAACTAAACCACCAGTGATGTTCACACATCCAATGTCTAGCTAATTTTCACAAGTCAGATCACACATTATCACAGAAACAACACAATCAGGCATAACGGTACATAACATCGGTGATGAACTCCAAAAGCAGTGAGCCAGTAAAGCAACTGCAGTAACATTACAGTGGGTTTCTCGAGTTCATGTCAGGGGGTCACACCACGGTGGGTGAAAGGGTCTTCACATTCTCACACACAGAGCAGTCATGTGCACATCATTCTCCGTCAATTACAGCCATTGAAAAACGCACAGGATAAAACCGAACGCTAACAGAAGGTCACTGTGTGCCCTTAATTTTCATTATGTACCAGTTCCATGCTCAACATAAATAGGGAACGCACTTCACCATTTGTCTAATTGTTCTAGTTAGTCATTCAAATCAAATTACACAGCTGAAACTCCCAGATTCACACAAGCTTTAAGCAATTACAAACTCATGGTCATTAATTTGGAATTACTCAGTTAAGTAATAAAGATTGCCTTTCATTTCTCTGGATGTCCATTAAGGAATTTCAGTTCAGTCTGTTTTCATAAAAATCTAGAATTAACTCTGGTAGGTATATAATCAGAAATTAAAAAAAGAAATAACATGAAAGAGAAATATTTACAAAATGAAATCAGACATTTAAACCACACATAAACATGGCCCACATTTCAACGTGGGTTGTTAAGTCTTACCAACTTTTTAAGTTTACCAATTTAACCATTCAACTGATTTTACACTATTTAATACTCACAAGCTCTCTGAAATATTTTGAGAGCTTTTTCTGTGCAGATACATGAATCCAAATTACAAACAGCTTGCGAGTAACACTAGTTATTTTTTGTAGTTTATATAACATTAACTGTTAAACAAAATTAATTCAAATTCTGATCTTGGTAAACAGTCAGTTATTTCGTAAATAAACATTCAGTTGAAAAAGAAAATGCATTTAATGTGACAGTATAATGAAAATGTAATTGTGTA